>NC_052156.1:46442891-46742891 GCF_902713615.1 Scyliorhinus canicula
GCAGTCACCATGAAAAATGACTCTTGCTTCGGGCAAGCGTTGAAACAATCCGGGAATAATTTTTCTGACTTTACCTTTTATTTTTAACTTGACCAAGTTTTAACAGTTGATGCTCTGTGAAGTTTTGTTTTGTGCATGCCTGGGGAAATTGGTTTTTTGCATTGGTGGGAAGTTGGACTTATTCATACATTTTAAAACTTTTTTGTTAATTTCTGTATCATTACCGGAGTGAGCTTATTGCCTTAGCTTGCTCCATACCAAATTTATTTTGTGCCTTTTTCATGGAAGGCTTACTCAGCAGCATAGGTATCTCATTAGAGACATATCCGTACTGGTAAAATGGCCTATTCCAGTTATTCCACATGGAACTGCAACTCGCTTTAGTGGTCTCAATGTGTTGTCATCATCAAAGTAGTGCTTTAACCTTTCATCAATCCTCACTAGTTAGTGAATCAAATAACATTTTAACCAGTCTGATCCATGTCCTGTTGAAGAACGAGCACCAGCTACCATGCATTGTTAAAGGAGTCAATGGTTAACACCGTTTTCACAGGACTAAAGCTTCCAAGTAGGCAGCATGATTTATTTAGATTCATTATTATATTAGTCCACTTCTTCAGACTCTTGCCTTTTCATTTTGTGTGTATCACTGCATTTTGAATCACACCTGAAGCACCTGTTAACTGTTTCTTGGCATTCATCCATGATTGTTGTTCCAATTTGCTGGAATAGTCAGATCTGTTAAATGCTTCCTTGTTCTGCTTGGTGATTATTCCATTGTATTGATTCCTGTATTTTGAATGTGGATTATTTTGAAATTTGACAATCCGAGTTCTCCATTTTTGTGTCACTGCAGAATGCTTTTGTTCCATGAAGGCTGAGAAATGAGTGTTTACCCAGGTCTTTTTGAAGGCAATAGACATCTGATTCAACAGAGTTGTCTTCTTGAGTATCAAACAGGAACTATTAGAACCAATTACCTGTCCAAAATTTAAATGCTGGCACCAATTCATTAGTCCCCAAGTTGAATTTTGCCAACATTTTATACAATGTTAGAATACATCCTGAAATTTTTCATGGGATGACCTGTTTGTCTAGTGTTTAACAGATCATTTTTCTTGTGCAGTTCATCAACAAACTCCTAATGTAAGACCCAGACCTTCATTACTATGCGACTGATGGGTATTCATCTCATACTTGCCTTATGCTTTTACTCCTTGTAGAAAGTGACACAGGTGGGCCTTGTTTTCTCTTCAATAAGAGCATATCCTTTGTTCAGACTCCAACGTTGCAAGATAATTTACGCTTACTGACACCCTGGACAAGTGCGCAGTCAATTCTAAATCACCCTCATCCCGGAGTCGCTATACAAGTAAATTAACCAATAATTCTTCTAAAAATACCCAAAGTCTTTGGCATTTTTAATTACAGTCCAATAATTACAGTCACCAGGTTTGTGAGTTGAAACACTATTACAGTTTTATTAACAACAAGGGGTCGGAGAATCGCCGGGGGTCGGCGTGAATTCTGCCCTCGCCGTCTCCTGAAGTCTCTGGCTCCAGAGATTCGGTGGGGGTGGGAAGAGCGCCGCGCTTGTCCCCCCCGCCCCCCCCCCCCCCCCTGCCGATTCTCCGGCCCGCAATGTCATGCCGGTCCCGCCGGTGGGAATCAAACCACCTACCTTACCGGCGGGACCAGGCAGCGTGAGCAGGCTCCGGGGTCCTGGGGGGGAGGGCGATTATGGCCCTGGGGGGGTGCCCCACGGTGGCCTGTTCTGCGATTGGGGCCCACTGATCGGCGGGCAGGACTCTGTCGTGGGGGCACTCTTTTTTTCCTTCTGCGTTGGCCACAGTCTTCACGATGGTGGACGCGTAAATGACCCCCTCCCCTGTGCATGTGCGGGGATGACGTCAGCAGCCGCTGACGCTCCGGCGCATGCGCGGACTTCCGCCGGCCGGTGAAGTGCCTTCGGCCCCGGCTGGCATGGCGCCAAAGGCCTTTCCGGCCGGCGGGGCGCCAACCACTCCGGCGCGGGCCTAGCCCCTCAAGGTTAGGGCTTGACCCCTAAAGGTGTGGAGAAACCCGCACCTTTGGCGCGGCCTGACGCCGGAGTGGTTCATGCCACTCTGTCCCGCCGGGACCTCCCGCCCCGCCGGGAAGGGGAGAATCGCGGCCCACAATAATGATGAAGCATGCAGTAAATACAACTGGATGACAACAAGCTAACCAATAACCCTTTACCTGTTACCTGTACATTCAAGACAGACAATCAGAAAGGGGGCAAAGGGGTGAAAATAATAAGAATGAAGGTCAAAAGAAAATAATCTTTGCTTCAGATGATGTATGCTTTCTCCAAAGCACACTGGTTGATCAATGTCTCTGGTTCACAGCTGGTAAAGATCAATACAGCGCTTACAAGCAGCAGGCTTTCTGAAGATACACGAGAGTTCTACTCCAACTGGGCCTTCAGCTCGTGGTTCACATCTAGGCAGATATCTTTCTGTATCGACACTTTATTTCACGTCAATCCTTGTTTTCAGCTCATGGTTTGACTTTAAAACTTTGCAGTGTCCACAGAATGAGAGGATGACACCCAGTCTTTCTGGAGATAGAATCAGCTCTCAGTGGCCTGATGGAGATGATGAGTTAGATATTTTGGGAGAATTAATTAGTTAAATATTTTGGAATGGGTTTAGTAACAATTTTCTGGAGAGGATTTGGCAGGAACTCTTGCCTCCCTGTTGCCAAAATGAAACTGAAAGCTCCTTGGGTCGCTGAACCATTTCAGTGGCATTTTGTGGTTACCCCTATTTACTATCCTGGTGGATTTAAAAAATAAACTCAGCAAATATGTGAAACATTTTTTCTGGAAGCCATGTTTGATATGTCTGATAACTATTTGTCTAGCTAAGTGATCATATGGAGCATCTTATCTATGACTGAAGCCAAGCTGATAGACCAATGGTTATTCTTTTAACATTTATTTTTGAATTGGAGTTGGGTAGCATTTCAAACTGAAAGAAAAGCTACTAGGTTTAAGCAAAAATCAGTCTGTAATTAACATCAATTAATTTCACAAGATTTTTTTAAAAAGTAAATCAGCAAAGTAGAGAAATAACACCAGGTTTCAAAAATAATGCCAAGGAAGTTGCATGCTCATTAGTTTGCTGTTACTGGCACTTTATTGTAAAGTGCAAGCTTGTTCCATTGTGCAAGACATGTGAGATACACATTAGCCCCACAGAATTGAGGAGGAAAGATTGTTTGCTTTGATCTAGTTTTCTCCAAATACAGTTTAGAATTTAAGGTTTTAATATCCTTGAATCACATGCCTATTTCCTGCTGCTTGGACCAGAGAGAAGAACCTGGCAATGATGGAAAGCTTTATTTTGGGGGATGTAGGAGGCATGTTTTTGTTAAATATTCACGTATCCAGGCATCATCAAACTGATGGGACTACTGTTAAATCATAGTACTACATCCTGGTTTCCCATCCTCCCCACAGTGCCGGGAAGGCGGATACGCCGGCTGCTGTTGGCAGGAAGGAGGGGATACCTCCTTTGGGATGGTCCCTGTGCCCATAGGATGCATCCTGCAAATTTGTACTCCCACCACCCCATCCCAACTCTCTGCCTGGCTTCTCAAACCTACACACACGCTTCCTCCAGGCCTATAAAATATCTCAGACTTGCTATTAAGTTGGGGCTCTATCACTTCTTCTCTGGGAGTGCCAGCAGTGGCCATCACTCGATCCTGCCACTGATGGGACTAAAAGAGTTGCTCACAGTTTAGATTGGCTGTTAGCTCTCTCTTGGGCAGGGTTTTTCAAACTCCAGGTTGAGACCTGTGGGTAGATATTGGATGGATCGCGGAGCGAATGGTCACTGCATTCATGATTACGGGAGAAGCCCCAAACTGCTGCTACGAGCTTTTAAAATGCCAGGCGTGACTGGCTTTTAGGTTGGAGAATGTCGGCCGTAGCTCACATGTTTGCCCCCTTGGACAAATCTGCCTCCTCATGCTGTTTAGTGCGGTTATCTCCCGACGTCAGTGTGCTGTCCCAGGACCAGATATATATTTTAAAATGCAGTCTTTCTGCCAGAAATCTGATATCACGCGGCCTGCCGCAAAATCACAGAGGAGAGATTCCTCCATTTCGTAGCTGTCAGCAAGCAAGCAGAAGGACTGTGTGAAGAACAGAAGAGAGATCAATTTTAAATAGCGAATAGAGGGCCAGAGACACAGACAGGCCAGAATCTCCCAATTGAATCTGCTAGAGAGAGCTTCTCCAGTGAGTCCACGGCAGGATGAAGCAGTATGGGGGCAACGTGGTGACGCAGTGGTTAGCACTGGTGCCTCATGCTGCTGAGGATCCGGGTTCAATCCCAGCCCTGGGTCACTGTCTGTGTGGAGTTTGCACATTCTCCCCGTATCTACGTGGATCTCACCCCCACAAACCCCAAAGATGTGCAGCATAGTTGGATTGGGCAGGCTAAATTGTCCCTCAGTTAGAGAAAACAATTGGGTATTCTAAATTTGAGAAAAAAATTATTTTTTCAAAAAAAGGACAAAGCAGTGCTGGTGTGAGCTCCTGGCGCCTCTGATGAACAACCCATCAATAAAAAAAACTGAAATCTGGAACAAAGCAGTATCAAGATGATTTATTGAGGTATGCATTTATTAATTGTGCCAATGCAAATTTGGATGCAAAGCCCTTGTGTGTTATGTGCCTGGAAGTTTACAATCCTCAAAACATCAAGGTATGGCGATTTCGAGGACATGCCTCTTGATTTGTTTCATAGAATGCAGCAAGAACTTAAATTATCAGCTGAAGTTCTTAGCAGAAATGTAGCATTGAATGACAAACCAAGAGAGATTGTGAGGACAAGGCAGGCTCACCTGTCGCATTAAAGGCAAGCAAAAACGGTTGGTCCCGAAGGTTGGTAAAAGTGGGTCCTGAGGGAAGAAATGTTTGAGAAACACTGGTCCCTTTCCAGATGGGGGCAGACGGGAATCAAAATAGCAATTTTAGAAAAAAAGAGGGACATTCAATTTAAACAGCAAGAAAGGAAGGGTGGGGTAAGACGGGAATGGAGTGAATCCAGATTTTTAAAAAATAAATAAATAAAATCCTGCTGCAGTCCTAAATGTATTACTGATGTGCAAATGGATTTTATAAACTGTTTATTTTGTGTTACAGCAGGCTGAAATTTGCAGATCCCGCTGGGTGTTTTTTTGGCAGGGGCAGCACGTAAAATATGAGGGGCAGCACGTAAAATATGAGGGATGGCAAACCTATCTCCTTCTCGCCCAGCCCTGAGCTTTCCTCCAAAATACGAGGGGGGTGGTGCACACTGAAATTGGCAGCCTCCCTGCCATATGTAAATAAATACTTAAGGGTCACACTGGAGGTACACCCCCGAAGACAGACAGTTCTTCCCCTGCCATTCACCCTGCCTAATACTCTTGATTTATCTAAGTCTAGAATTCATTGGGACATTCATTTTGACCCTGCTTGCAGCTCCACTGCCAATCACAAGCACTGCTGGGACTGCAAGAATAGCCGACAACTCTCGAGAGTGCAACACCCTCACAGTCAGGAATGGAAGTCCTGCACCTTGCTTGTTGTTGCAGTCACATCATGTTTATTGCTCTATGCCCACCAGTTTTCGATTGGCCTTTTAGTCACTGGGTGCTCGCAGGTTGCCCACCCCTGGTTCCCCCACCGCTGGCCCATATAATCCAGCCTGACAAGTGAGCTGTAAACGGACAATAGTGTCATGGCTTTTATGCTGTTTTTTTTATTTGGATGATAATGGCATCAGTAATAGAACAAATGGATTAAGTAATTGTATCAATTAAATATGCAATTAAAACCCAAATTACCAGATTTAAAAAAATTGTTTATTGCAATGTGTCATTCATCACTTGACAGCTCTACTTTTTTAATAATAGTTTTGTATGCAGACAAAAATTAAGTTTATATTGCTGAAATACTAAGTCATAGCAAACTAACTTAACTTATCTTCTAATATTTGTTTTATAATTATACCTATATAATTAAAACTTGCATCAAGCATTTAACGTCACACCTGAAAGATGCCACAATCATGTAACCCAAGTTAGTATAAATGTTTGCAAATTTCTTTCCTTTCTGGCCCCACAAACAATTGGGTCTTAAAATTGCCTCTTTTGCTCCTTTTATTATTTAGAAATTCTTCACATACATTGTGAAATGATCAAACAGTATTATTAGGGGATAATTACAGGAGAATGCACATTTTGGTGGTCAGGGTAATTTTGTGACTCTCTGGTTCGACTGAGTATGAATTGGAAGTGCTAAATTAGATTTTATAAAGCAACAACTGAAGCAAATGCATTGGGGGAGGTAGTTTAGCTAAACCAGGGGTAAATGAAGTAGAATGCCGACAGTACGAGATCCCCTAAATAAATAATCCCTCCACCCCTCCTAAAAGAGAGACCCCTGTGTGGAAGCTAGGGAGCAGTGGGGGGAAATAAAATCACTGCTATAGCACTCACCTGGGCAAAACACCTGCTGACACAGACCAGGAGGCAGCCCCTGCCAATTCCTGGAAGGAGAAACCCAGTCAGCTGGGTTTAAACCCTCTCCAATCTTCCATCTGCAAGCCATTCATTTGTTTCTCTTGACTGATTTGACTGGACTGAGGGGTGACGGGGAGGGAAAACCTCCATTAGACTTTGGCGGCAACTCTAAGAGTTACCTCCTTGTGAGGACAAGGCAGGCTCACCTGTTGCATTAGAGGTAAGCAAAAATGGTGGCGTGAGATCCACCCTGCCAGGGCCACGTTTGTCAGGCCCAGTATCTCCGTGACAATGTTGCCCATTGGTGCAGGGTACAAACCTCTATCCCAACTCCAGTTGGAGGGGGGAGAGGGAGAAATGGAACACTGATCTAGTTTTCGCCCCACCACTGGATTCTCCACCATCGGTAACTCTGCTACCAGAGGCATAAGGTGGATAATCCAGCCCAGTGTCTTTCACAACTGCGGGTTATCTTTTGAATAATTTAATGTAGGAAGCAGAGCAGCCAGTGTGTGCATAACATAATCCCACAAACAGCATTGATATAATGACCAGATAATTTGTTTGGATGCTGATGATTGAGGGATAAATAATTGCCAGGATGACCAAGATAATTCTCCTGCTTTTCTTCAAAATAATATCATGGCATCTTTTACATCCACTTGACACAGCAGACAGAGTCTCATTTTAATGTCTCATCCATAGGACATCAGTGCAATCGTGCAGCACTCCCTCAGTTGTGTGCTGTAGTATCAGTGGAGATTTTGTATGTTCAAACTTTTCAACTGGAAGTTGAATCCAAGACCTTCTGACTCAAAGGCAAGAATGCTACCCACTGAGCCACAATTAATAACAGGCTGTCAAAAAATAAAAATGCTTATGGACAGCTTAGATGTGATGGTGGAAAGGTACCCACAGTTCTAAATTTACCTTTTACTGATATCAGGAACTTTTTGAATAAAGAGTAATCATTACATTATGATCTTTCCCTATATTGCAGCAATGAGTATTCAAAAGTACTTTGGGACATCCGACTGTCATGTAAAGTGCACATAATTACATTTTTATTTGTCTGTTTGGAATTGATTCCAGAGAAGAAACATAACATCTGAGTGGGTGCTACATTAGGAAAGCTTTCTGATCTTTTTACACTGTGAAGCAAATTTAGATACCCTTCATCATCCACAACTATCTTGCAACTGAATCTAACAGAAGAGAATCCTTTATGGTCAGTGAATATGTTCCCCAATGTTCCATATTCATCTTCCTCTGGGACACTGGGGAATCATGTGTAGTTTTGCAGGATAGTGTTCTGGACCTCCTGGTGTTTCCAGAATTCTTGGTGGAGTCCTTTTTATATATTCCTGTGGCTACCCTGTTTATTCTAATCCACAAATAAATAATGCACTTCCAATTGGAATGCAAGGATTTGGTGATGAAACTTCACTCAGATATCAGCAGCCAGAAATCTTTATTGGGTGCAGTTAATTGTTAACCTGTGACAGTTGTCTTGAATATCCGTCCTCAATTACTTACTGTCATAATTGGATTAAATGGAAACTTTAAAAAATATTTTTAATACACTATTTCAAGAAATGCCAAGCATTGTACAGAGCAGTGTGTGGAGTGACTGAAAAATAATATCCGTAATGATTTCTGGAAATAGTGGCTCATGCCTAATGCATGTTTTTTACTTCTGTGTGGTAATGTTTTCATTAACGGTGCACTGACTGGGCAATCATGGTGGCAGTTTTCTGTGTTAAAATGGCAAAGGTAGAGAAATGGTGCTGCATGTTATTTAGTGGGAACAGAAGTTTGAAGACCACATGGGAACTGTTGGACACGCTTTGAAGTGAGTTTGTTATTCTTAGTCTGTGTAATTCAGTTGAGGTAAATAATTATTTGGATGCTGTCTGAAAGCTTGAATATTTAAAATGCTACCTGCAGTACAGTTACAGTTTCAAAGAGCGGAACCGAAGCATGGTGAATATTTTTACAAGATCAGCAATCCAGGCACCCAGGTTAGTGCTCCGAGACACGAGTTCAAATCCTACCATGGTTGCTGGGGGAATTTTGATTTGATTAATTAATAAATCTGGATTTTTAAAAAAAATAGTCTCAGTAATAATGAAACTACTTGATTGTCATTGAGATACATCTGGTTCCCTAATATCCTTCAGAGGAGGAAATCTCTCCTCTGGCACAAACATGCCCACAGTGATGAGATTAACTCCTAAAATGGCCTACCTGAAAAACCATTTACATCAAGGGCAACAAGGAATGTGTAATAAATGCTGGCTTTGTGAGCAATTTTCATAACCTAAGACCAAAGAAAGAAACAACATTGTACTCTGGTAATTTGGCATTGTGCAGAACACAAGTGTTTTGTTTTTTTGCTTCTGCTTTCAAATATTTAATTTTTTTTCATTGAATCCAAATCTCATGTCATTGTTTGTATTGAACAATTTTTTTCTCCCAAGTCTTTTTTTTGAAGGCCATAAGCTTTCCAAGTGAATAGGTTTACCACAATTCCATTGATAATTTGAAGTTTGCAAATGACTGGAGCAGAGAGAATTGTACCCAGTAAAATCCATACAAGTTGACAAAATTAGAATTTTGCTTTTTGCTAAGTTAGTAAATGGCAAATATATGATTATTCCACATTTGTAAGTACACACATGGAATGTATTGGACCGGGGTTGCATTTGTTTTCTTGCACTGCTCCCTCAAACTCAAATTAATTTCAAAGTCCACTTGTTTCAAAGCTCTCAAAAGTATGCAACCACCACTGTCTTCCACATAGTTTTCATTTATCTGTAATATTTTTCATTCATCTGTGATATTTTCAGATTTTGTTATAGCCTTGTTCTAAGTAACCGTTTCACTGTCACATTCCTTTGCTTTCAAGTCAATTAACACTTATAACATTTTTTAATTTGTACACTGAGTTCCATTTCATTAATCTTAAAATGTTTTAAGATTTTAAAGCTCCATATAGTTTTCTGATATTATGCATCATAACATTCTTCATATTTTTAAACCAGAGCCAAATAATGTCCATATTGGTAAAATAAATAAAAAGTGTTGGAAATATCAGCAGATCATGTAGCATCTGTGGAGAAGGAAACAAGGGGTTGGGTTTTCTGGGTCTGTCTATTGCCAGTATTGTTTGATCCCACCAACAGTCAATGAACTTTTGGCTACGCTGCCACGACGGGGCCGGAAAGCCCTGCCCGGACAACTTTAAAAATCTTCCATCACAACAGAAAGAAGGTCAAACTCTAACAATTTAAGCAAGTATAGAGTCGAGGAAAGGAAATAACAACAGAGAACGGGCATGATACAGAATCATATTTAAATGAACTGTTAGGCAGCCTAGTTGAAGCCATATTCTCCTGGCGAGGGCTCAACCGTGGGCCGATGGTGCTGGCCTCCACACCAGGTGTGATGGGGTTCTCGGAGATCATTGGAGCCTGTGGGTGGTCGGGTTCAGGGAAGAGCAGTATCCTGGCACCTGGGCACACTGGCAGTGACAGCTTGACACTGCCAGGGTTCCCAGTTAGCACTGCCCAGGTGCTAGGTTGGGGCCTGAGGGAGACCATGCCCCAGAAAGGAGGTCCGGGGGTATTAAGTGTGGGAGAGTGAAGGAGTTCGAAAGGGTGGTTCTTGACAGGGGAGGTAAGGGCACCTTCAGTGAACCCATAGTGGGATGTGTCCTCGCTTTGGGGTCAAGTGTGCGTCTGGGGGGGGGGGGGGGGGGTGGCAATATCCATGTGTGTGTGGGATGCTGAAGGTCACTTCGAGATCAGGGCACCCTTTCAAAATAGTGCCCCGATCTCTGAGGAGCCAATCTCGCCGGCGAGTTCAGCTCCCCACTGTTGGAAACCTTTCAAAGTGTGGGCTAGATTGCGGAGAAACTCCCCAAGGCTCCAAAAGAATGATGGATGAATGCCGGCCTTTATCTTCCCCAAAAAGGACCCCCCCCCCCCCACCACTCAATTAAGCAGTTATTCGGTTGAATTGTGCCCAAAGTCAGTGTTGGAGTGGAAAATAGGAGATATTAAATGTCAAAAGGTACAATGATACAAGGAAGAAGGGGTGATACTGATGTAGGAGCGGTTTCAAGACCTGTGTATTGAGTCAGCTTCCACGTGGGGTTATTCCCTGTGGCTCAGCTCAGTACAGAGGAACAAATTTAACAACCCGGACAAAGATGGCTTATTTAATCAAGCTTGTTACGTGTACACAGAACAGACTGGATATTGGCTAAGACCTGTTCTGCCGACCAAAGACCCGAACATGGTAATTATACAACATTCAAAAATCAACAGCCCACTCCAGTTGAACATAATCCAATCCCTGAAGCTGCTTCTTTTAAACTTGCCCAATAGTAATAGCAAGCAGTGTATGATTGATCCTCATCCTGATAGCTGCTTTCAGTCCCAGCAGCTTGCTGACTGTTTGTGAGAAGCAGAACAACAGAACCAGCAGCCTGTATTGTTTCACAAAGATGAGGGGTGGGATTCTCTGACCCCCCCCCCCCCCCCCCCCCGGGTGATTTGGCGGGGGGCGGGAATCGCACCGCGCCAGTCGGTGGCCGCTGGTAGCGCGCCCCCCCCGGGCGATTCTCCGGCCCGCGATGGGCCGAATGGCCGCCCGGTTTCGGCCAGTCCCACGGGTGTAAATTAGAGTACGTACTTACCAGTGGGACCTGGCGGCGCGGACAGCCTCTCGGAGGGGGGGGGGGGGAGGATCTGGCCCCGGGCGGTGCCCCCACAGTGGCCTAGCCCGCGATCAGGGCCCACTAATCCGTGGGCGGGCCTGTGCCATGGGGCACTCTATTCCTCTGCGTCGGTTGCTGTGGTCCTCCACGATAGCCGACGTGGAGAAGATCTCTTCCCCTCCTTTGCTGGGATAACGGCAGCACATGCTGGCACTCCCATGCATGTATCAACTTGCGCCAGCTAGCAGATGCCTTCGGCGCCGGTTGGCGTGGCGCCAAGCCCCTTCCCTGCCCACCGGCCGGCGCAAAACACTCTAGGGCTGGCCAGCCCCTGAAGGTGAAGAGGATCCTGCACCTTTTGGGGTGACCCGATGCTGGAGTGGTTCTCGGCACTGGGACCCCCCCCCCCGCCCCGCCAGGTAGGGGAGAATCCGGCCCCAGATGTCAAAAGTAATGTCCTTTTGGTCAAGTTAGCTATCCTAAATCACATTTGATTACTTATTACTGCTATGTCCTAAAAATACATGTTTAATGGTTAATAATGATTGCTTAGTCCTATAATTCATCTCCATCCTTAATAAAACAATTATGTAAAACTACTCTAGTGGAATGCTAATGATTCAGTTTTAAGAGGTATCATTGCTGACCCCCCTCCCCCTTCAGGTACTGGAACAAGCAAAGAAATAAAAGGGTCTAGAGTGGCTGAAAATGGCAGCAGAAGAACTACTACCACTACCTGCGGGGTGGAAAAATGAACACCATGGGTTAGATGCATTTGGAAAGTTGTAAAGTGCCTAATTAAAAGATGAGCTTCATTGGAATAGCGTAGGGGCAGAGGACCGAGAGGGCAAAGTAGGAGTGGGATGGTGTATTAAAATGGCAAATGAAAGCTCTTTGTAATTTTTTTCTATCTAATGTAAACTGCTGATGCAGATATTTGAACTTCTGACTTCCTTTTTAACATTCTAATGTTGGGCATTTGGCATGTTTTCTTTCACTTGCTTCGTGAAAGCATGCCCATTAATCCCAAACCAATGCTCTTTCTCTCATCCTTTTTTTGATTTTGAAGTCCTTTTTGGCGGCATTTATAAATTTTGTTTAAAGCACTTCTGAATTTTCTGGTGTATTTCTTTTTCTTGTTTGACTATTTAATTTATATGACTTCTAGGCACTGAGTCATGGAAATGTTTTTTGTATATTAATCTTATCAAAACCTCTTATCTCTCATCACCTTTTTTCTTGTTATGAAATGAAGAGTTCCAATTTACCTGATCTCTCATGACCAGTGTTTCCCAAAATTTTCATTTTTGTGTGCGGTCCAATTGTTTCACATGGTACGTTCTGGATTGCACTGTGGTCCATGCAGCTCAGAGAGAACATTGTGATAAATCTCTCATCCCTGATATCATCTGTCAGTGTATTCTGCAGCATTTTCATGATTTCCATTTCCTTCCAGCCAAAAGCTGAATACAATAATTGATGGCAAATAAATGATTTGCATAACCTTATCATTTATTTGCTTTTACACTTGATGCTTTTGTTCATGTAACCCAGGATTCCAGTCACACAATTATGTTTTCTGAAGACGAGTGACTCTGCCTGACTGCTACTTTTCAAATTTTTCTAGAGGGCCGCATGGTGGCACAGTGGTTAACACTACTGCCTAATGACGCCGAGGACCCTGGTTCGATCACGGTCACTATCTGTGTGGAGTTTGCACATTCTCCCCGTGTATGCGTGTGTCTCACCCCCACAACTCAAAGATGTGCAGGGTAGGTGGATTGATCATGCTAAATTTTCTCTTATTTGGGGGAAAGAAGAATTGGGTGCTTGAAATTTATAAAAAAACAAACAGTAACATTTTTCTATGGGCTAGATTTTCTGTTTGGGAGACCATGTTCTCCTGCTGGAACTGAATTACTTTTGGTTTGCACTGGTGCGAGGATGACCGCTATAAGTGATTCCCTCTCCTCTATCATTTATACGTGGCGTGGAATACAAGACATTTTGTTCAGAGGACTGGCTATCTGTCCGCAGTTTTTGGTGGGCAGCCGGATACAGGTCTGACGCCTGAGCCCCTCCACCTCACAATGTAAATCCCCACACTGATGAGTAGGGGCATTCTCATCCTCTCAAGCCACAGAAGTGCTGGGACAATGCCCACCCCCAACACACCCAGCACGCATGTCTGAGTGTAACATGGCACCTCCCACCATATCAGCGATCCCTGCCTGGAAACTGAAGAGATGTCCAGGCAGAATCAGTGAAAAATCACTGCTTTTTCACTCGCCTGTCCCTGATGCCTCCCTGCTGCTTCAGAGACAAACATCTAGGTATGATTGGCAACTCCTGACCATATCAAACACCAGTGCCTTCTGCTGAGAAAAACAGGAAATGAAAGCTCCTATGTTTAGAAACATTGAGGTTGGGTTGAAAGCATGGTATGCACGATGCATTCGAGCATGATAAGAAATTAAAGTACGCAATCCTGACATCTGGCTGTCTGGAAGCTATACTCCTGTCAATTGAAGCCTACTAAAAGCTTTCTCTCTTTGAAAGTGAATAGAAGCCTTGCAGATCAAAGGATTGGAGGGGTTTAAAGCCTTGTGATGCACTGTTGGCTTTCTATGAAATAACAGCTGTTGCTTTCTCCATCCCTGTCTGTCTGAGGCAGCAGGGGAGGTATAAGGGACAGGTGAGTGAAAAGCAGTGATTTTCCATTGTTTCTGCCAGTACTGCTCTTTAGCTTCCAGGCAGGAATCTCTGATATGGCGGCTGAGAGTTGTCAATGATTGGCATTGTGGGGCCCTGTGATATACCTTTGGGTACCTACATTGCATACATACCCCAACACTATTTGAATCATATTGGCAAGTACTTGCACCAACCTATGCCTGCGTGAATCCCGGCCCAGTGAACCAGAGCATTACTGAGGCGTGGAGGATCCAATGTCCAGCAAATTGATAGGATGCAAATGAGCACAAATGGCCTATTTGCATCCACCTGCTGGCGCAGGGTGCAAACCTCTATGCTATCGCCAGCGGAGGACTGGAGCATCACAATGAGTGCTGTTCCTATTGATGGCTGACAAGAGATTCTCCACCGCATTGGGATTTCCACTACGGGTGGGGATGCGCCCCCCCACCCCCATTTGTTATATATTTCCTCCCTTCTTCTCAATGTACTGCCTTACAAAAAAAGTAGGCAATTCAAACCCATGAGCTTACTTTGTCATTCCATTAGATCACGGCTGATCTGTACTCTATTCACCTGTCCTGGTTCTGAAACCCTTACTGAACAGAAATTCATCAATCACCGCTTTGAAATGTGCAAGTGACTGAACTTCAGGAGCATAAAATTTCATCTGACACACATCTGTCTAATGTACAAACATGCTTCCTGAAGCTGCTTACACTTGCTTTCAATAAAACATGCTCCCATTTTTTGTGATGCCTGCAAATTTTAATATTGTGCCTCCTATACCCAAGAACACAATCTGTATGGTTTATTGTGCTCTACAGAGACATAACAGCACCAAAGTTTTGGCTTTATCTGATCTCTTAAAAATCTGAACTCTGATTTTATTTTTCTTGACAGCTTGCAAGACCTAGATTTCAACAATAATCCTCTTGTCCATTGTGACATGCTAACTTCTGTATCTCATAGACAACTTGAACCATCTCCAGTGATTCCTCTCATAAGTATACCAAGAAATACCTATACGATCAAAATTCCTTCTGAACTCTGGGTGTTGGTGACCTAAGAAAATTTATTACCTTTCTTATTTATCTTTACCTTGTATATTTTTCTCTTCTATATCAAAACTTTGAGACTGTTTCACGGTGATCTAGTTTACAATAGAAGACTTTAACCCAATGTTACAGTGTAAATTATTGAGAGCACCGACACAGCATTAGGGTGTTTTTGGGGTGGAGGAGGGATGAGATGAAGCGTTGTGGCTGCACACAGGCAACATAAATGCTTAAATTCCTTCGAATGATAATCAGTCATCCAACACCCCAAAAAGTAAAATATGCTTCAGGGTTACAATTCAGATTATCAAAGACTTGGTTGTTCCCAGTGAAATCTGAGTTCTTGTTGCCTGCCACGTTAATCTGCCAATAGTGAAGATGCAAGTTAAGCCTTAGGCAGTGGTGGTGGCAAACTCATCATCCTATGGAGCATTCACTGGAACGTGTTATTGGCTTCAAATCCCTGGGCTCGGAGAGGGGCATTAGTGTGTTTGTGGGGTTAAGAATTTTTCACTGACTCAATTTAAGCTGGTGCTCCAATGGAGGAGCATCCAAATAAATTCTAATCATTTATAGGTCAGTTTTAAAAAAAAGTAGCTGCCCTTCCAGTGGGACCACATGAAAGGAAGGAGATGAAATTACATGATATCAATTTGCAAGCTTAGACTTTTACACCCCTCCTTAAAAATGTATACCAGAGTTTAATAGGGAGATGTTTGTCTGCAACCTGTTCATCAAGGCAGAAGTGCTTTTATTGGAGGGACTCTGCTCACTGAGTCTACTTGGCTTTATGGCTTTATCTTGAATTTCACTAGCGGTATCTCAATATCTTTCTCCGATGCATGCTCAAAGCCTTTCCCTAAGGTAAACATCACCTTGGAAAGTACTCTTTGCCACTGATTTCAACATTCTCACTATTCTTTGGATAAAGCAGTTTCTTGTGAATTCCTTCTTGGATATATATGTGGTGAGTATCTTGTACTGATGGCCTTCAGTTATGCTCTTCCCCACAATGAAAACATTCACTCGACATCTGTCAAAACCTTTTATGATCTTGGGTCGCACCTTATCCTTTTACCAAGAGGGGAAAAAATCCATCTGTTGCAAGGAGCAGGAGGCTTTAAGGGAAACCCATTTAATTAGGCAGAATGAGAGCTGAAGCCATCCCGCACAAACCTGGCAGTGGGATATATAGACTCTGGTACACTGTCAAGAAGAGGTAGTTTTAAGTGATGTATGTTTGTATTGTCAGATATTAGAAATAAGGCATAGATTTAGTTTAGTATTTCTTGTAATGAAGGGTAAAGCTGCAGTTGGGTTCAGTTAAAACAAAAATGTTGCATGTATGGGGGTTTTTGATTTCAATTCAAAGTGTCTGTGATGTTCTTGGAGATTTTACAATGTGTAAAGTAAATTAGAGCTTGGAGAAAGAATGAGATATGTCCTTGCAACCAGGGGCCACTTTTAGGGGAGAGATATTTTTATTATGTTTTTATTTTAACTGAACCAGAGTGGAAGGAGATTTGCATTGAGGGGGAGAACATATCTTGCAGCTTTGCTAGAAGAAAAACCATAAAATGGAGTACGGGGCAAGGGGACAAGTTCCATAAATCTAAAGAACAACTAGAGAATGAAGAGAAGTTTCCAAGAAGTCGGAATGTATAGAAACAGATGGAACTGGAACAGGGCACTCTTCAGAGAAGCTGAGCAGGAGGTGGTCTGTGAGAAGTAAGAGATATCTCAAAAGCCTTAGCATTACTTAGTCCATAAGACATAGAAGCAGAATTAGGCCACTCGGCCCATCGAATCTGCTCCGCCATTCAATCATGGCTGATAATTTTCTCTTCCCCATAACCCCGATCCCCTTATTAATCAAAAACCTATCTATCTCCGTCTTAAAGACACTCCGTGAATTGGCCTCCACAGCCTTCTGTGGCAAAGAGTTCCACAGATTCATCGTCCCTTTAGACTGAGATTGTGTCCTCTGGTTCCAGTTTTTCCAACAAGTGGAAACATCCCCTCCACGTCCACTATCCAGGCCTCGCAGTATCCTGTAAGTTTCAATAGGTTCTCCCCCCCCCCAATCCTTCCAAAACTTCAACGAGCACACACACAGAGTCCTCAACCGTTCCTCATACGACAAGCTGTTCATTCCAGGGATCATTCTTGTGAAGCTCCTCTGGACCCTTTCCAAGGCCAGCACTTCATTCTTTGGATACAGGGCCCAAAACTACTCCCCAATACTCCCAAATATCGTCCAACCAGTGCTTTATGCAGCCTCAGAAGTACATCCCTGGTCTTGTATTGTAGCCCTCTTGACATGAATGCTAACATTGCATTTGCCTTCCTAACTGCCGACTGAACCTGTACGTTAACCTTCAGAGAATCGTGAACAAGGGCTCCCAAGTCCTTTTGTTCTTCTGATTTCCTAAGCATTTCCCCATTTAGTCTATGCCTAAATTTCTCCTTCCGAAATGCATATCCTCACACTTTTCCACATTGTATTTCACCTGCCACTTCATTGCCCACTCCTCTAGCTTGTCCGAATCTTTCTGCAGCCCGCCTGCTTCCTCAGTACTACCTGCCCCTCTTGTATCTTCTGCAAACGTAGCAACAATGCCTTCAGTACCTTCTTCCAGATCATCGATGTATATTGTGAAAAGTTGTGGTCCCAGCACCGACCCCTGAGGCACACTACTTGTCACCGGCTGCCATCCTGAAAAAGACCCCTTTATCCCACTCTCGATTCTGCCAGTCAGCCAGTCCTCTATCCATGCCAGGATCTTATCCTTAATACCATGGGCTCTTAACTTATTTAACAATCTCCTGTCCGGCACCTTGTCAAAGGCCTTCTGGAAATCTAAATAAGTCACATCTACTGGTTCTCTACTTTGTCTAACTTCTTTGTTACCTCCTCAAAGAACTGTAAAAAAACTTGTCAGACATGACCTCCCTTTGACAAACCCTTGCTAACTCAGTCCTATTTTATCATGCACTTCCAAGTACTCCGCGATCTCATCTTTAATAACGGCATCTAAAATCGTACCAATGACCGAAGTCAGGCTAATCGGCCTATAATTTTCTGTCTTCTGCCTCCCTCCCTTCTTAAACAGGGGTGTTACATTAGACACTTTCCAGTCCTTTGGGACCCTTGCTGCCTCCAATGATTCCTGAAAGATCACCACCAATGTCTCCACAATTTCCTCAGCTATCTCTTTTAGGACCCTGAGGTGTAGTCCATCCGGTCCAGGTGATTTATCCACCTGCAGACCTTTTAGTTTCTCCAGAACCTTCTCCTTAGTGATGGCCACTGCACTTACCTCTGTCCCCTGATTCTCCTGGTGCTCTGGCACCCCACTGGTGTCTTCCACCATGAAGATTGATGCAAAGTAACTCTGCCATTTCTTTGTTTCCTATTAATACTTCTCCAGCCACATTTCCCAATGGTCCAATGTCTATTTTTGTCCCTCACCTTTTTATGTATTGAAAAAAAACTCTTCCTATCTTCCTTTTATTACTAGCTAGCTTGCACTTATATTTCATCTTCTCTCCCCAGCCAGGATATTGGTGCCCCTAGAGTTTAGATGCAACTAGTCTTTGTTGTAGAGATCCCACCTGCCCAGGAAAAGATCCAGATGGTTCTGAAATATGAACCCCTCCTTCCTACACCACTGGTTTAGCCATGTGCTTAGTTGCACTATCCTTCTATTTCTAGCCTCACTGGCACGGGGCACAGGGAGTAAACCTGAAATTACAACACTAGAGGTCCTTTTTAACTTTCTGTCTAACTCCCAGAACTCGTTCTGCAGCACCTCATCGCTCTTCCTGCCTATGTCGTTCATACCGATGTGCACTACGACCTCTGGCTGCTCACCCTTCAGGATCTCCTGTGGTCATTTATCTTTACTGCAGCCTGTGCAACAATAATTGAAGCAGTTGGTGGCTGGATCTCCGAGTTTGTGAAAAAGTTTGAAAGCATTCAAGACAAAGAATATTGAAGAGAAAGTTGTAAAACCTGGAAGTGGATCCTTGTTGGGACAGTTGAGCGAAATCATTGGTTAAAAGAAGATTTTGAATTGTGTCTTCTTGAGAGTGGAGTTTGTATTGCCTCGTGTGGAAACCTGCACCCAGTGAAAAAAGTTGACTCTCCGTGTACAGTCATCTGGGGGCGGTTTGAGGAGAAATTCAGAGTGGAGTGTGTCTGATAGTCAACCCGTGGGCTTAAAGAGATTGTGTGTTTACTGAGACTATTATAGCATGTTTTAACATCAGTACATAACATAAGAACTAGGAGCAGGAGTAGGCCATGTGAGCCTGCCCCACCTTTCAATGAGATCATGGCTGATCTTTTGTGGACTCCGCTCCACTCTCCCACCCAAACACCATAACCCTTTTCTTCAAAAACCGATCTATCTTTACCTTTGTAACCCATGTTATCCTTTGGGAGCGGCATGGTGGCACAGTGGTTAGCACTGCTGCCTCACAGCACCAGGGACCCGGATTCGATTCTGACTTTGGGTAACTGTCTTTGTGGAGTTTGCACTTTCTTTCCGTGTCTGGGTGTTCTGGTTTCGACCCATAAGTCGAAAGATGTGCAGGTTAGGTGGGTTGACCATGATAAATTGCCACTTCGGGTGGATCTTCAGGAATAGGGTGGGGCATTGCGCCTGGTTCAGGTCGGTGCAAACTCAATGGGCCGAATGGCTTCCTGCACTGTAGGGATTCTATGAAGTCATGTTTGTGGACATAAATGGGAGTGAAGAAGTATTATATTACATAATTAAACTGATGTTTAATAAATCTTTTGTTATTAAAAGATGACCTGTAGTCCTGTGACTCTGTTCATCTACATTTTCAAGAACAAAAGTAAAAGTAACTTCCTGTCTAACTCCCAGAACTCATTCTGCAGGACCTCATCGCTCTTCCTGCCTATGTCGATCATACTGATGTGCACTACGGCCTCTGGCTGTTCACCCTTCAGGATCTCCTGTGGTCATTTATCTTTACTACAGCCTGTGCAACAATAATTGAAGCAGTTGGTGGCTGGATCTCCGAGAATCGCTGGGTCGGAGAATCGCCGGGGGGGGGGGGGGGGGGGGGTGCGTGAATCCCGCCCCTGCCGGCTGCCGAATTCTCTGGTGCCGAAGATTTGGCAGGGATAGGAATTGCGATGGGCCGAGTGGCTGCTTGTTTTCGGCGGGTCCCGTCAGCGTATGTTACGCCAGGCATTTGCCGGCGGGACCTGACTGTGTGGGCGGCCTCCGGGGTCCTCGGGCTACGAGTGGGGATCTAGCCCCAGCAGGTGCTCTCACGGTTGCCTGGCCTGCAATCGGGGCCCACCGATCCGTGGGTGGGCCTATGCCATGGGGGTACTCTATTCTTCCACATCGGTGTATGTAGCGGTCCGCCATTGCCAGTGCAGAGGCGAAGCCCTCTGCGCATGCGCTGGGATGACGCCAGCACACGCTGGCGTTCCTGCGCATGTGCCAACGCACGGCAGCCAGCGGAGGCCCTTCGGCGCCAGTTAGCATGGCGCTAAGCCCCTTTCGCAAACCACACTGGGCCGGCCTCTCCCCTGAAGGTGCGGAGGATGCCTGACGCCGGAGTGGTTCACGCCACTGCTTCCCGCCAGAGTTGCTCGCCCCGCTGATTACGGCAGAATCCCGCACACAGTCTTTACATTCAAGAACCTTCCCGTCCAGTAGTAACATCAACTTGGATCATAACAAGACTTGTCTAGGAAATGTCTCAAGAAACACTGCTTCAGTCATAAAGCTTTGGTGATCAAAAGTCCTGTTCACTGCTCCCACCAGATTTTTGGCGAAGGCCCAGATGGGCAGTTCTAACTGACTGTCCGAGAAAAGTAATCTCAGCTTTCCACTTGTGTGCCAATTGCACATCTTCCAGATTCCCCAAGGCCGTCAGGACTATTGTTTGCAACTATATGCCACTGCATACCCTATTTATAAATTTGAGAACCACAAAGGTCAACATTCCATGGATGTGCTGCTTATGTGATAACTTCTTGCACTTAAATTTACATCATACTGGTGGTTTTCAAGATGTATTTATGTGTCTTTTTGTCCAATGGCTCAGCTGTAATTGAGCAACAGAAGCAAGGTCAGAATGTTTGCTGGATGAAAAGAGATGCCCAATTCTCCCATGATTAATTGGGATTTTTCTTAGGACCATGAGTGTTGCAAAGGAACTTTAAAATGAAGCACACATGACTTGAATTGTCCAAGTCTTCGGGATACTCAGACAGGTTCTGATGTCTGGAGTACTTGCAGTATGTGCCAAACCTATCTTGCGAATTGTATGCGTCCTCGCTTTGTATGTAATAAATGACTGATGGTAAGTGTCCCAGAGGATTTCATAGAGCCTAATGTTGATGATGTAGAATAGGCCTATGAAGAAAAGGAAGCGGGTGCAGTGGCAACTGCTCTAGATAACTGAGAAACACACTCATTTGACACATTTTCATGCAGAATAGAACACTTGTTTCCATTTCACTTGCCTGCTTTCACCAAAATCTCATCTTTCCTTTTCACAATTGTGCACCTCAATACACAACGTATACCCATTATAATACAAGAGAATTGGTTCTTCTATCAAATGTTCCACTGAATTCTTACACCTTCACTGTGTGTGACACTCCCATCGTAGGTTATGATAGTGGAAAGTTGGAACTCTATCCCCAAGGGTGTAGATGCTGGGCCAATTAAAAATTTCAATGCTGAATTTGCTGGATTGATGTTGGGTAAGGGCAGCAAGAGATATGCATCAAAGATGTTTAAAATGAAATAGAGGTACTCGACAATCATGATCTAATGCAGTGGCAGAACAGGCTCAAGTGGGTGATTGCCTCATACTTCATTGTGTTCCCACATGAAAAAGATGATTTGGTTTTGTCATCCTGCAAACCTCTTGTTTTAGCAACATTTTCTCTGGTGTGTTCTAACATTCTTTTTATCCCATTTGTCACAACATCCTGGGCTCGTGCGGGTTAACTCCAGCCCCACTTTACAAGGAGTTGCAACACATTAAGTAAGATTACATTTAAAATACCTGAGGGACTTGGTTGATCCCGATAAACTGCAGTCACCAGGTTTGTAACTTTATCACAAGTAACCTTTTAATATGTACAGTTATGATTAAATGGACAGAAAATGTAATTATCTGATGCCTCTTTCTCAACTGCCCCCCTAAATATATTATGCACACAAGGGGAAGAGTGGTGGAAAGGGAAAGAAAATATAAAAATAAAATGATTAAGATCATCCATCCTTCTAGACTTAAAGATGGTTTTTTGTGGCCTAGTTGTCTATCTTCTCTGCAGACTGAGCATGTTGCCAAATTCACAGCAAAGGATGGGTCAGGCATTTGCTGCTTTCAGAACCAATGAAGCAATTCTTGCAGTTCAGTAAGATGGGGGGGGGGGGGGGGGGAAGAGAGAGAGACTTTCACTTCCATGGTCTAAATTTTTTAGAACAGCACAGAACAGGCCCTTCGGCCCTCTATGTTGTGCCGAGCAATGATCACCCTACCCAAGCCCACGTATCCACCCTATACCAGTAACCCAACAACCCCCATTAACCTTATTTTTTAGGACACTAAGGGCAATTTAGCCTGGCCAATCCACCTAACCCGCACATCTTTGGACTGTGGGAGGAAACCGGAGCACCCGGAGGAAACCCACGCACACACTGGGAGGACGTGCAGACTCCGCACAGACAGTGACCCAGCCAGGAATCGAACCTGGGACCCTGGAGCTGTGAAGCATTGATGCTAGCTACCGTGCTGCCCCTAATTCTTCTCAGTTCTGTCAGAAAGCAGCATGCAGGAACTAATCACTGACAGTTGTCAGGCAGAACACTCTGCCAGGCCAACCCATTGGTTGCCAGCTAACTAATCGATCTGGCTCCCGCCACACCCAAGCCTCTTTCCCAGATCCACTCGGTGCCGAGAAATCTGACTTCTCATTTCCAAAAACAAAACCTGGAAACGCCTTGTCCTGACGAGCAGCTGCTTCAACTTTGAGTCTACTGTTCAAAGGTTAATTCTGATTATGGGTCCACAGGCCAAAATATTAAAATTACATAAAATAAATAAACAGGAAGGACCTTACACATTTTTTAAAAAATACTGCAGATCTTGGAAATCTTAAACAAAAATGAACTGCTGAAACATTCAGTCAGGCTTCGTCTGTAAAGAAAGGAACAATGTTGACAATCATGAGCCCAGTGTTTTTCCATTCTGCATTTCCTTAACATACTTAGCAGGCATATCTTCATGTGTATCGAAGTTGTAAGTTTTATTGAACATTTTTTCATGTTTGAATTTTGAACTCGACGATTCTCTGCTTGTAGCAATTTAAATGTGTATGATTGCATGTACGTTGCAGATGTTGAATATTTTAATAATATATCACTGCAACTGAAAATCCAGTCGATGTGTGGCACAAAGTAGTGCTAAAAGGGAAGGTTTCTGGCTACAAAATTATGGAGTGTTGTCATTACAGACAATCCTCAGTACCTGTTTAATGTATGCTACAAGGTGACAAATTTCACAGCATTTTTGGAATTGGGTAATGTTCCTGAGCTCCAATTCACTTTTATAGTGGGCAGGACAAGATCCAATTGGATGCAGATTGAATTAAGTTTCAGACACTAATAAAACCGAGCAAAGTTCACTGGAGTGGTACTCTATTGGAACAATTGTTAACTCTTGAAGTGAATTATTTGCAATGTTGACAACAATCTGTGTAATTGGTGAACTGTTTAATGCTGCAGACTGGTTGCCTGCACCTATCTTAGCCATCTGCTGTAATAACTGTTGATCAAAATTACACTGCTGTGTAGTGTATAGCTAATATTGTAAGACATTTATTCAGGTTTTATTTCTAGTGCAGCTTATATGTTGGGGCATTTACTTAACATGGATACTGCAAGAATTATATTTGTGAAATGTGTATATGGTTTAACAAATGGCACTGGAAATTATATTTGCTCTGACCTTGAAGAATTGAATAACTTGTGTAATTTTCACATTTGAAAATGAATTGTATTTCACTGAATGCCCATATTGTGCTTGACAATCTTTAAAGGGACTTCTGTGCGCTTCCTATTGCCTTGCCAATTCACATCTTCAGTTTATAGAACTACTGGCCAGGAAGACTCTGCATATTCTTTTGAAGTTCCTCTGAATTGGGTTATCAACTAAATTTGACAACCCTTTTTGTACCAGTTCATGATATCACCTGAAAAGTAAATTGCATTTAAATCCTCCTTCCAAGGCCATCTTGAACCATGTGAATTATACCCCCCTTGTGGAACAAATACTGTGCAGAAAACATTCTGTGGAGAAGCCAAGATTGACCTGGACCCTCACTCCAAAATAAACTATCTTGCCTGGGACGGTTTTTCATTCGTCCTCCAGTGGTAAACAGCTCCTGCCTCAATTCACACGTGCTTGGTGAACATGACTTTACTCCCACCTTGAGGTGGGAGATAACACTTAAAAAACACAAAAAAAAACTGCCAGGACCTCGCAACTAAATTCTGTTGGGTTTTTGCTCTCTTCCCCCAAAGACACTGCTCTTGATTTCACCTTCCAAATATGCTCAAAGTTAAAATCATGGCTTGTGTCTCTTCATTCTTTGATCATAGAATTTACAGTACAGAAGGAGGCCTTCAGCTCATCAAGTCTGCACTGGCCCTCACAAATCACCCTACTCAAGCCCACGTATTTACCCTATTCCTGTAGCCAAGTAACCCCCACTTAAGCTTTTTGGACACTAAGGACAATTTAGCATGGCCAATCCACCTGACCCGCACATCTTTGGACTGTGGGAGGAAACCGGAGCACCCGGCGGAAACCCACGCAGACACAAGAGAACGTGCAGCCTCCACACAGTGAGCCAGCCGGAAATCAAACCTGGGACCCTGGAGCTGTGAAGCAACTGTGCTAACCACTATATAAGCTCATAATACAGAACATAATACAAATGAATTGTCTTGGGCAGTTGTAGTTGCAACCTATCAACTGATTTTAAGAATCTTGTATTAGGCTGTTATGTTTACTGTGTTTTTGTGGCTCTCTGTTTACTTTTGAACATGAAAATTACTTTTACACAAAATTAAGTTAACTGTACTCATCAACTGTAATGACTATTTAGAATTGTCACATCATTGATACCTGCTCTGTTGAGACAAGGAGGATATTTGTTGCAGACAAACAGGGTCCAAATATTCGCAAGGTATTCTGGAAGTGGAAAAACGTGGCTGATTTCATTCATCCATCGTAAGATGATAAGTCACCCTGTCTCTTATTTTTAATTCTTTCATGGGATGCAGGCATCACTGGCTGTGCCAGCATTTGTTGCTCATCCTAATTTCCCTTGAACTGAGGTCAGTTAATTGCAGCATCAATTTTTAAAAAATTAAATGAATCTAGTAGTTATGCCTCCATTACCGATAACAATCATAAATTTTCCTCTTGTTGGCCCATTGACCAACTTGATTCAAAGCAACTTTTTGAATTCTTATTGTCCATACTATTTAATATCTCATCATCTAATGTCCTGCTTCCAGAGGAACACCTCTTTTTAAAAAAAAAAGTTTTCTAATAATAATAACAGATTTTTCCCGCAAGTTCAAACATACATATCGTGCTTCCACACCGAAGCTAGAGCAGAACACCCCCCCCCCCCCAAAATAAATAGTAACAAATAGCAAATGGTTATACAAAAAAAAACAGAAAAAGAAAAGAACAGAACGAACCCACCGCTGCAAAATCGAACCTCCCGACCATCCCCAACTAACCCCCCCCCCCAGGTTGCTGCAGAGACTGATCTATCTCTGCCCCTTCGCCAGGAAATTGAGAAAGGGCTGCCACCGCCGACCCCCTCGGCAAATTTCATCCTCTCCAACTTGATGAACCCGGCCATGTCGTTGACCCAGGCCTCCGGGCTAGGGGGCCGCGCATCTCTCCACTGCAACAGAATGCCGGCCTCTCTCGCCTCCTGGCTCCGAAGCTACTCCGAAGATCGAGAGCCCCCAGCCCGGCCTGATTCTGGACCCAACCACTTCCGACAAAATCCCCGCCACCCCCTTCCAAAACCCCTCCAGGGCCGGACATGCCCAAAACATATGGGTGTGGTTTGCTGGACCGCCCAAGCACCTTCCACACGTGTCCTCCCCTCTGAAAAACCGGCTCATCCGGTCATAAAAACCAGTCATATGAGCCCTGTGCAGCACCTTCAGCTGGTTAGGCTGAGCCGCGCGCAAGAGGAGGAAGAATTCACCCTTTCCAGGGCGTCCGACCACATCCCATCCTCAATCTCTTCCCCTAGCTCTTCCTCCCATTTCACTTTGAGCTTATCTACTGAGGCCGCTTCCTCCTGCATCAGCTGGTAGATAGCCGAGATCTTCCCTTCCCTGACCTACGTCCCCGAAAGCACCCTATCCGCCACCTGCCTCTTAACAAAGTCCCTGACCGGCAAGTACCTAAAGGCCTTCCCAGGGGGGAGGTTCCACTTCCCCACCAGCTCCTCCAGAGTCGCGAACTTTCCGTCCA
The DNA here is from genome assembly GCF_902713615.1 of Scyliorhinus canicula. Lineage (NCBI taxonomy): Eukaryota > Metazoa > Chordata > Chondrichthyes > Carcharhiniformes > Scyliorhinidae > Scyliorhinus > Scyliorhinus canicula. Next base: position 46,469,508 of record NC_052156.1, read on the forward strand.
GGAAGAGGTCCACAAACTGTCTGATGCCCGCCCTGTGCCAGCTCCCAAATCCCCCATCCATTCTCCCTGGCGCAAAACGATGATTGCCTCATATCGGGGCCCAATCTGAGGCCTTAACTTCCCCCTATGCCACCTCCACTGTCCCCACATTTTAAGGGACACAACCACCACCAGACTCGAAGAGTACTTTGCAGGTGGGAGTGGGGCCGTCACCAAAGCCTCCAGACTCGTGCCTACACAGGACACCGCCTCCACTCTTTTCCATGCGTCACCCTCCCCTTCCGTCACCCACCTACGAATCATCGCCACGTTCGCTGCCCAATAATTTCCACATAGGTTGGGCAGCGCCAGGCCCCCGACCTCCCTTCCTTCTTCGCTCCAAAAATACCCTCCTTACTCTCGGGGCCTTCCCCGCCCACACAAACCCCAAAATCGACTTGTTAATCCTTCTGAAGAAAGCCTTCGGGATCAGCATGGGGAGGCACTGGAAAAGGAACAAAAACCTCGGGAGCGCCGTCATTTTAACCGACTGGACCCTGCCCGCCAGCGAGAGCGGCAGTGCATCCCACCTCCTGAACTCCTCCTCCATCTGCCCCACCAGCCTCGAAAAATTGAGCTTATGCTTAGTCCCCCAGGTCCTAGCCACGTGGACACCCAGATACCTGAAACTCTTCTCAGCGTTCTTCAATGGGAGTTCCCCTATCTCTCTCTCCCGACCCCCCGGGTGCAGGACAAACAACTCACTCTTCCCCACATTGAGCTTATATCCCGAAAAGTCCCCAAACACCTCGAGTATCTTCAGCACCTCTGGCAGCCTCTCACCCAGGTCCGCGACATACAACAGAAGATCATCCGCATATAGTGACAGCCGGTGTTCTCCCCCCCACCCCCCCGCACTTTCCCCCTCCAACTCGTCGAGTCCCTCAGTGCCATAGCCAGGGGCTCAATTGCTAACGCGAAAAGCAGGGGAGACGGGGCACCCCTGCCTTGTCCCTCTGGAGAGCCAAAGGTCCTCCGACCACCTCCCGTTTGTCACTACACTCGCCACTGGGGAGCTGTACAGTAGCTTCACACCTGCTGATGAACCCTTCGCCAAATCCAAACCTCCGCAACACCTCCCACAGGTAGCTCCACTCCACCCTATCAAAAGCTTTCTCCGCACCCATAGGACGCCACTATTCCTGACTCCCCAGCCACCGGTGCCATCATCATGACATTCAGGAGCCTCCGCACGTTGGCGTTCAATTGTCTCCCCTTTACAAACCCCATTTGATCCTCATGAATCATTGTCGGGGCTACATCCTCCACCCTCTTGGACAGCACCTTTGCCAACAACTTGACATCTACGTTGAGGAGCGAAATCGGTCGATAGGAACCGCACTGAAGGGGGGCCTGTCCCGTTTCAGGAGCAAAGAAATGATCGCCCTGGACATCGTCGGGGGCAGAGAGCCCCCCCCCCCCCCCCCCCCCCCCCCTTAGCCTCATTCAGGGTTCTCACCAGCAGCGGGCCCAGCAGATCTATACATTTCTTGTAAAATTCCACCGGGAACCCATCCAGCCCCAGCGCTTTCCCTGTCTGCATGCTGCCCAATGCCGCCACCAGCTCCTACAGCTCAATTGGGGCCCCCAAACCCTCCACCCGCTTGTCCCCTACTCTTGGGAACTCCAGCTTATCCAAAAAGCGATCCATCCCGCCTGCTTCCCCGGGGGGAACTGACCGGTACAGCCCCTCGTAGAAGGAACTGAACACCAGCTGATGTCTTTTCCACCCCGCACTAGGTTCCCATCTACATCCGTGGCTCCCCCAAATTCCCTAGCTGCTTCCGGAGCTGGTGGGCTAACATCCGACTCGCCTTCTCCCCGTGTTCGTACGCCGCCCCCTGTGCCCTCCTCCTTACGGGTGGTCAAAACATCAAATTCCGCCTGGAGATTGTGCCACTTCCTCAAAAGCCCCTCCGGGTTGTCTGCATAACTCCTATCCAGCCTGACCATCTCTGCCAGTCTCTCCCTCTCCGTGTGCCCGGATGGATATCAACTCCCCTCTGACTACTGCCTTTAGTGCTTCCAAAACCATCCCAACCTATACCTCCCCGTTATCATTAGTTTCCAAATACCTCTCTAAACCCCTACGGATCCGTTCACACACTTCCTCTTCTGCCAGCAGCCCCACATCCAACCTCCACATCGGTGGCTGATCCTTCCCCTCACCCAGCTCCAAGTCTACCAAATGTGGGGCATGAGCAGAGATAGCTATCGCCGAATACTTCGCCCCCACCACTCTCTGGATCAACGCCCTGCTAAGCACGAAGAAGTCAATCCGGGAGTACGCCTTATGAACATGGGAGAAAAAGGAGAACTCCCTACCCCCCAGTTCCAAAAATCTCCAAGGGTCCTTCTCCCCCCCCCCCCCCCCCCCCCCCCCCAAAATCTGGTCCATAAACCCCCTCAACACCGAGGCCGCTGCCGGCCTCCTGCCCGTCCTGGACTTCGAACGATCCAGAGCCTGATCCAGCACCGTGTTAAAGTCCTCACCCATAATCAATCCTCCTGTCTCCAGGTCCGGGATCAGGCCCAGCATACGCCGCATGAAGCCTGCATCGTCTCAGTTGGGTGCGTAGACATTGACCAAGACCACTTGCTCCCCCTGAAGTCTCCCACTCACCATCACATATCGCCCTGCAGAGTCTGCCATCACTTTGGATGCGACGAACGATAGGCTCTTGCCCACCAAGATTGCCACCCCACGGTTCTTTCCATTAAGCCCCGAGTGGAACACCTGTCCCATCCAACTTTTTCGTAACCTCACCTGATCCGTAACCCTGGGGTGCGTCTCCTGGAGCATAGCCACATCCGCTCCCAGCCCCCTCAAGTGAGCCAACACCCGGGACTGCTTCACTGGACCATTCAGCCCCCTCACATTCCATGTAACCAACCGAACCCGGGGGGCCGTCCCCTTCCCTCTGCGCCTGTCAGCCATACCCCTTCCTCAACCCACCCAGGGAAACCCCCAGGCCCGCTTCCCACGGTGGCAGACCCCCCACCCAATCCCCCCCTCGCCATCCCTTCCCTCACAGTCCCTGCAGCAACAACCCGGCACCCCCCCCCCAAGGTAGGGCCTCCCCTAGCTGCGTTACCCCCAACATTATGCTTCTGTGAGTCAGCTGACTTCTGCTGACCCCGGCCTCTCCCGCCGTAACCATAACACCCCCCCGGTGAAACACCGCCACCAATCCCTCCCTATCAGTGCCAGCCCCGCCCCCAATTCCTCCAGCGCGGGAAGAAAGCCCGAGCCCGCCCCTCGGCCCGACACGCGGGAAAGAGGCGTGCACATGACCCATCGGGGCCCCAGCCTACTCCCCAACCCACCAGTGGAAAAAACAAAAAAAATCACCCCAATAAATAACCAACAGCCCCAAAACCAGAAAAAAAACCCCCCGAAAGAACACGGATGACAATAGCCAAAATAGCGAAAACAGCAAAAACAAACATGAAACAACCATTAGTAAACACAGCCAAAATCAGCAAAAGGATACCCAGGAAGGCAAAGCCTTCAATCAAAGTACATTTCTCTTCGGCCCCCCCAATCCTCAGTTTGAGTCCAAGTTCTCAGCCTGGACAAAAGTCCAGGCCTCCTCCGGAGAGTCAAAATAGAGCTGGCAGTCCTTGTACGTGACCCAGAGGTGAGCCGGCTTTAAGGCCAAACTTTACCCCCTTCCAATGGAGCACTCCCTTCGCTCAGTTGAAGCCAGCTCTTCTCTTCGCCACCTCCGCGCTCCAGTCTTGAAAGATCCGAACGTCCATGTTCTCCCACCTGCTACTTCTCTCCTTCGCCCACCTCAACACGCACTCCCGGTCAACCATGTGGAGAAAACAGACCAGCACCACCCTGGGCGGCTCGTTCGGTTTAGGTTTCCGCTGCGACACTCGGTAGGCACCCTCTAGCTCCAGGGGCCCGTTAAATGACCCCGCACCCATCAACGTGTTTAACATGAGGACCACGTAGGCTGCCAGATCCGAGCCCTCTAACCCCGCTGCGAGGCCCAGAATCCGCAGATTCTTCCGGCGAGAGCGGTTCTCCATCTCCTCCATCCTATCTTGCCATTTCTTATGCAGTCCCTCGTGTGTCTCCACTTTGACTGCCAGGCCCAGAAGCTCATCCTCATTCTCTGAGACTTTGTGCTGCTGCTTCCGAACCTCCACGGCCTGAGCTGTCTGAGTCGCTGCCAGCTTGTCCAACGAGGCCTTAAATGGCTCCAAAATCTCAGCTTTGAGCTCCCTGAAGAAGCGCTGAAGCAGCTCCTGCTGCTCCCGCACCCACTGCTGCCACGCTGCTTCCCCGCCCGCCTTTTTGTTTTTCCTGCCTCTCGCCTTTCTCTGTGGAAGAAATGACCTTTGGACCGCTCCACTGCGAGTCTAGTCCATCCACCGGCTGCTGGGCACACTGGCTGTGTTCCCCCCGGGGGAAAGTTGAAAAAACGGCAAAAGTCCTAAATTAGCGGGAGCTGCCGAACGTGCGGCTTAGCTCCGCATTGCCGCCACCAGAAGTCTGAACACCTCTTTTTGAAGTCAACACGCTTGCTATTTTTTTTAAACAACAACTATGTGGATTTATATAGCCATTTTTAAAAAAAAAATTATAGTACCCAATTCATTTTGTTCAATTAAGGGCAATTTAGCATGGTCAATCCACCTAGCTTGCACATTTTTGGGTTGCGGGGGCAAAACCCATGGAAATACTGGGAGAATGTGTAAACTCCACACGGACAGTGACCCAGAGCCGGGATCGAACCTGGGACCTCAGCGCCGTGAGGCCGCAGTGCTAAGGGAATAGATAGGATAGATGCGGGCAGGTTGTTTCCACTGGCGGGTGACAGCAGAACTAGGGGGCATAGTCCTAAATCTACTTCCCCTTATTTTGAGGCTATGCATCACTGATCCCCTGGATATGCTTTGCGACCTCCAGTGGTGCGCGAACCTCCGTTTGGGAACCACTGAGCGATTATGGGCATCAGAGTCTAAGATTAGATCAAGATAATGGAGAATGGCAGATGTGAGGTAAGCCAGTAGACCAACAGAATATTTGAGTCCAGTAAAATTAAAAGCATGAATGAGGATTTCCGCAGCATATATGCTTGAGGCAAGGGTAGGGTAAGTCATTTTGTGGAGGTGGAAGTAGCCGATCTGTCATCCTAACTTAGCCTTGTGGCTCTTCTATCCAGTATCATCATCTTGCTGATCAGAACTGGATGTAATATTCAAGAGTGTTTGGACTTTGAGTCCTGAATACTATGTAATTTTACCAAATTGAATATATTTATTTTAAAAATTGGGTTTTATTTTGCTATTGTGTTTCCACAAAGACATTCAATCTAATTTTGAAGCAAGGACCAGCTTGCCAAAAGTTGATTGAGATCGATTTGTGTAATCCAAATGACAGGTAAAATGCATTAGCATTTGTTTTTGTTGAGTCAAAATGAAATGCATGACGACAGGAGGGAAAAAGCACCGAAACTCTCAGCCTGTTCAAAAATACTGTATATTCAGTACATTACTCGTGTCATTCAATTGTTGTTTAATATTAATTCCGTTCGGTCTGTGCCATTGCAGAGGCACTTTCGTTTTGTAGGGAGGAGCACATTTCCATTTCTTCTCACTCAAAGAGCCAATGAGCAAATCTCAGAAAGATCAGGTTTGGCACAAATTTAAACATGGAATTTCAAATCTAAGTTGAGATTTGAAGACCATAACCAACTTGCTGAGTAACAATGGAGCAAAATGTGACAGCAATGCGTTGATAATTTAAAAAGAGTAATTATGGCTCACTCAATCTCTTGATGCTCATTCACTCTTTTAAAAAAAATATTTTATTCAAGGCATTTTCACATAAACCAAAGCAGAAAAATATCAAAAAACATCCAAACAACATTATAAACCACCATCACCCAGTCTTTCTTCCCCTCCCCCACCCACTCCCCTTCTACCACCCACTTCTCCCATCCTGCTTTTCCCCCTTTTAACCCTCGTACCCTTCCAATATTCCCCCCCCCCCTCACTAACCCCTTAAACCCCCACAAAGAAATCAATAAACGGCTTCCACCTCTAAGTGAACCCGTCCGCCGACCCCCTCAAGACAAACTTGATCTTCTCCAGCATCAGGAATTCTGCCAGGTCGCTTACCCACACCCTACTCTCGGCTGCTCTAAGTCCTGCCACCTGAGCAAGATCCATCTCCGGGCTATCAGGGAGGCAAAAGTCTAAACACGGCCTCTCTCACCCGCTGAACTCCTGGGTCTGCCGATATCCCAAATATCGCCACCTCTGGATTTGGGGGCCACCTTCACCCCCAGCACCTTGGACATTATGTCCGCAACTCCTGCAAGAACCCCTTCAGCCTTGGACACACCCAGAATAAGTGGACATGATTTGTGGGCTCCCCATGCACTACCCACACCCATCCTCCACTCCCACAAAGAATCTACTCCTCTTTGCTACCGGCATATGCTGTGATATATGCCCTATGTATTACCTTAAACTTACCTTAACCTCGCACACAACAAGGACGCATTCACCCTCCGCAGGGTCTCTGCCCACGTCTCGGCCCACCTCCTCTCCCAGCTCCTCCTCCTACTTAGTTTTATATCCCCAGCCAGGGCCCTCTCACAATCTATCAATTCCTTGTGGACCTCAGACACCTTCCCCTCCCTCTCGTCCCTCGCCAGCACCTTGTCTTGCAACGCCAGAGGCTGCATCTCGGGGAAGGACGCACCTCTCTTCTTACAAAATCCCAGACCTGCAGGTACCTAAAATTGTTCCCTCTAGGTACTCCAATGTTGCAAATTTGCCACGGAGGAACAGATAAATTAATCTGTCAATCCCTGCTTGTCGCCACTTTCTACACCTCGCATCCACCTCTGATTTCACACCCCCCCCCCCCCCCCCCCCCCCCCAACTCCGGCACAAATCTATCATCACAGATCGTTGGCTCGCACCCTGAGAGGCGACACCACCACTGGGCTCACGGCGAACCTGACCGGCGGGAACAGCAGAGACATCGGCAACAAAGCCATCAAACATGTTCCCCTACATGATGCCGCCTCCATCCACCCCACACTGACCCCTCCCCCAATATCCATTTCCTAACCAGTAGTAGTCCACCAAGTTCGGCAGCCCCCCCATTATCCCCACCAGGAAAATCTCCCAATCCGCAGGGTCTTCCCTGTCCACACAAACCCAGAGATCAGTGCATTAACCTTCTTGGAATATGATTTTGGGATGAAAATTAGGATGTTCTGGAACACGAACAGAAACCTTAACAGCACCGCCATTCTTACTTTCCAAACCCTCCACGAGAGCGCCAGCACATCCCACCTCTTAAAGTCCACTTCCACCTGCCCTACAAGCTGAGCCAGATTCAACTTGCGCCAAGAACGGGTGTGGAGAGTGCCTCAGAAGGAGGCTGTTCTGTCAGGATAAAGCACCTGTTAACATAATTTGGATTATTGACACATAACGACCACTGCAATCCTCTTTGGTGACGTGCGATGCCTCGTCTTATGGAATCAGCTGTATTGTCCCTCTACATGGCTGATGGAAGGGAAAGGCCGATAGCATCCACGTCAAGGCCATTGGCTGCTGTGGAGCGCAATTACACGTCGTTACAAAAAGAAGGGCTGGACATTGATTCACTATTGGGAGGGACCACAAGCCATTGCTAGGGTTTTTAAAGGGGACACGGCGATCCCGTCAATAGTGTCAGCCCGGATTCAGCGATTGAACCCCGACTTTCATCGAGGAAATTACGTTCCCTGAATTGGCATACACCTCCATACTCAGTCCCGCAGCCACTGGAAATGCAGCTGCGGGCAAAGAGGAGCAGGCGTCCTCCTGCTCTACCTTCTTCAGATGGACTTACAGACTTCACGAGGGAGGGATGTTATAACCCTCCACGTGATCCACTGGGACTGAGCCTGTTATTTGTAAATATTTTTGGGTTATTAAGCATTAATTTGACTCTCTCCGGATTCCTCTGACTACATCCCACCCCCTGCTGCTATATTTGAAGATGGAAGGGGATGTAAAATATAAAGGGTGGCTAGCCCACGACCTGCCTCCCCAAATCCACAAGCTGTGGCCCATGTTATTGTGGGTTGATAGGTGTTCGGCCATCTTGCGCATGAATTTGCCAATTAAATACTCTCAAGGGCCTGGTTCCACCTTGGCTGCCATAATATGGTGGGCAGGGGAAGGCAGAACAAAAGTGACCTGCCCACCATTGTCCTAACTTGGACGAAAAGATGGGAAGGATGAGAGGGTACCTCCTTTGCCGGGAAGCGAGAGAGGGTGAGGGAAGGGGCTCCCTTATGCCTGCTGGGCACCCCCTCCCCAATTTATGCCTACGTCCCCAGGCCTTTTGACACTCTGGTCCTGGATCCCTCCACAATAAAAAGCCCTTGACCTACCTTTAGTCCAGCATTCTTGATCTTCCTTCCAGGAACTCCCTTGTAATTCTAGCAGGAACTATCATTCTATTCTTGTACTGCTAAGACTACTCAGATGCTCAAGGGTAGGACTTCATATGTTCGTGGGATATTAAGGCCACCCCTGCAAGCCTCTTTTGGTGACGTGTGATGCCTCGTCTTATAGAGTCAGAGCTGTATTGTCCCTCTGCACGGCTGATGGAAGAGAAAGGCCGATAGCATTGACGTCAAGGCCATTGGCTTTGGGGAAGGTGGAACAAAAGTGACCAGCCCACCAGTGATTTTCCCAAGATAGTGGGCTCAAGACCGTCTTGCCACCAGGGGGGTCAAGCAATACACACACCCACTGCCATAAAATGCACCCCCAGATACTGCCACAAGACTTCAAAAAATGCTCCATTCTTGTTTTGAATCTGCTTTTAGCTGTAATTTTTCTTTCATTGCTGAGGTCAATTTATAGAGCTAAAAGTAACATGGGCGGGAATGTGACAAAAAAATTAGTTTGAACAATGCATGGAATTGTTTATGTGCAAATTGCTCACCAACGAGTAGTGGTGAAGTGTTACTCTTTGAAATGTAAACGATCGCAAGTTGTTGGATGATTTGAGCTGCTCAACCCTTAGCTTCACACCTCCCTGTGTGTTTCAAAAAGTTGTTGTATTTGCATGTCGCCCAGTAAACTCACCAATTGTAACTATCATTTTAATGATGTGATAATTGTTTATGGCAGCAATGAATTCCCTGGAAGTGAGCAGTTAAATGTGTTGTCCCATTTCTTCAGGTTATGAATTGTTGCTAAGGAATTTTAAAATTCTTTTTCTTTTTCTCTCATTCTCTCTTTCCTTTTTCTCTCTTTATCAAATCTTTCTTTCCTTTTCTTTTGTTTCTCTTCCTGTGCCTAACTTGACATTGAATTCATGCTTTCTAATTTCCCCTCCTTTCTCGATCCTTTCTCTCTCTATTTTTCAATCCTTAAGATTTTATCAAAGCCTCAGTGTCCTGTTGCCCTCACTGCACTGTTAACAGCTCGCATTTTGCAGCAACATAAAGGGCAGGAATCTTTGGGCTGGGACATGCAGGAAAATGTTGAACCTGCAAGGAGTCCTGCTCCAGAATATTTCAGTCCTTTATCTAAACTGCCTGACTAAATTTCGTTCTCCATTAATCTACTGTGCAAAGTTCTATACATCAGTATTATGAAGCATGACTGTATCTGCTGTCAAAACTTTACAAAATGAATTTATTCAGCAGAAGAAATTGATTAAAGAAGATATTTTGCTAAAGCTTATTGTCTTGCACGCATCAGGACTGACGCAGCAATACCAATGTCAGGGAAAACAGCAACTTTATACTGTATGAAAAGAGGGCACTCTTCTACAGTATAAAATTGTTGTTTCCCCTGACATTGATATTCTTGTGATTGTCCTGATGAGTGCAAGATGAAAAGCTTCAACAAAATGACTTTTTAGCGATATTGAGTTCTGTACTGTCAAACAACTATGAGAAGAAATTGCAGTTTACCTTTTGATTATTCGTGTAATTCTTCAGAAAAAGGAGGTATTTACAATTTATATTGCTCACATTTTGTGAAATAGAACTTTACATATACTAACAATGCATGACAGCGTTTTGGACCAAATTTCTCCTCGCCTATAAATGACAATAAAATCAATGCGGAGTTCTACTTCTCGTATTGAGAATACCCAACAAAAAATATCACTTTGTGCATGTCCAGCTGTTTTCATTGTTCCTGCACTTGGTTGATGAGATATTGCCTAATGGTGGACAAATTTAATGCTGTATCTTGGAAACCAGGAAGCCCGCCTCTTCTGCAAATCCCAGGGATCCCTAGCTAAAAACAATCCACCTTGGTCTTAACATTTTCAGTTGACTTGGCATCTCAGCTTCTTGGGAGAACTCCAAATTTTCACCACTCTTTTGTAGGAAGAAATGCTTCCTGACATCTCCCTAAACTGCCTAGCTTTAAGTTTGAGGCTATGCCCAATATTCACTGAACAATATTGTCACGCAGCAACTTAAAAACCGCCACACAGGCCCCATTCGCATATATGAGACCATGCAAAAACATTTCAAGGGAATACAGATATAGAGAAATTGCCTCTGCACTGAAAAATAATTCCGGGGAACATTGGTTAAGCCTCCTTAGTCTGGATTCCTCCATCAGAGGAAATTGTGGGTGGGATTATCTGTGCTCTCACCCCGCCACTTGTTTCACATGTGGAGGCAACCCACCGTTGACATGTGACAAAATCTTCTGGTTCCATAGTTGTCAATGGGGTTTCCTGTTGAATATACCCCCTACTGTTGCACCATCGGCAGGACTGGAAGATTCAGCCAGCATGAATGGTCAGAGAATTCTGGCCAGTATCTGTCTATCTATCCAGTCATATCTAGCCAGTCAAATCCTATCATCATTTTGAACAGCTCAACTGGATCACTCATTAATGTCGGAAAAATTACCCATTGGGGCTAGATTTAGCTGAGTGGGCTACACAGCTGGTTTGTAATGCAGAACAAGGCCAGCAGCGTGGGTTCAATTTCTGTACAGCTTACCCGAGCAGGTGCCGGAGTGTGCCGGGGCTTTTCACAGTAACTTCATACTTGTGACAATAAAAGATTATTATTATTATCAGTCTTCATAGGCAAAATGTTACCAGTCCTCAGATAGTGGACTGTGGGACGAGTAAAATAGTAGATAGCCAGGTTTGATCAGCCCCTCCATCCGAAATAGCTCACCTACTGGACCAGATGCAAAATGGCTGTCTGCTCCATTAAGGCAGGCTGCTAATTTGCATAATTGAAGACCTTGGTCAGGGCAATGTTTTTCGAGATCCTGCCACAAAGATAAGAGGACCCAAGCTTCATGGAGGTGGTCTCTCTTTGGCAGACAGGGAGTACCATCAGAACCAGAGATTCCATGGCCCAAAGAGGAGGTCGTGGCAAGAAAGGTAGCTCCCGTGACCCCAATGATCTCTGCAGAGGGTTTTCTCCAGAGGCCCCTGAATTTTAAATTTTAACTACTTGATAGAGCCCTTGCCTGTTTCAGCAGCATCCACATCTCAGTGGCACTACAGAGGCCTCAGAACTGCTAACCTCTGGGCTGGCAGCATTGGCGGCCTGCCTGCCACTCTTAATTTCCAATTAAGTCATTGCATGAGGTAAAATTGCCAAGCTGGTCCCACTTTTCCACGTGCAGGCTTGGGACCTATGTTTTGCCTCAGTATCAGGGTCTTGAGGCCTGTGGTAAAATTCAGCTCCATAGTTTAACCCTTTTGTAGTCATGGTGTCATTTTATTAGCACCGTAAGGAATATAGTGTATTGGTTTTCTCTGGCAAGGAGAACTTTGGTAAATGCAGCATACGTGTGGTGTGGAGAGGCAGGCAGGCAGGCAATGTCTTTTGTGGCAACCTAGAGGGATACATTTGAGAACAGTGGTGAATTTCACAGCAAATCATGGATCAGCAATCATCTGCCAGGTCAAACACAGCCTCTTCATGCAAGGCCCTTTGTCGTGGAGATTATCAGGGAGATAAGACTTTGGAGGAAATTTTGACTTTGGGCAATCACGTAAAAATGTTAATTGCAAATAAGCAACATAATTTACACTTCTCTGCTCTTTCATTTCCATTGAATTCAACTGATCTCAGGATGTGGTTTGCCACTTGAATCAGTGCCTGAGTTAAAATGGTGGTTGGTGAGTATCCTGTGGAAAAAAGGTGGTAAATTAATTTTCACCATTGCAACTGCTACCCTCTCATGTTCACAATTGGGATAATTGAATCAAGCAACGCGGAGTCCTCAGAGTTGGAACTTTCCTGTGCATTAAATAGCACACTTGTAAATTTGTACATCATCAGCTAGTTACCACTGAAGAAAAAGCTTTGTGGCCCAATAATCCAATTATGAGATAATTACATGGAATTGTATAAATTTGGGATCGTGGAATCAAACAGCATGCAGTCCTCAGAGTTGTAGCTTTTTCTGTGCACTAAATAGCACACTTGTAAATTTGTACATCAGTTAGTTACCATTGAAGGAAAAACATTGTGGGCCAATAATCCAATTATGAGAAAATTACTTGGATGGATAAATATTTCAGCTGCTGAAAAAATCTCTGAAAGTCATGCAATTTTTTAATGTGTAGTCACAAATTAACCACCATCACGAGACATTTTTATAGCGGTTTTTGGTATGCTCTGAAATTACTTGTTAGTATCTGCTGCAAATATTGTCGGGTAACATTGTTATTAATTTGTAGAACCTAACTTCAGTTGGGTTATGATGGAAACCAGTCTCAGCTTAGATTAATCAAATCACAATGGTTAGGGTTTTATTCAGAGATAAGAATATTTGTGACACATCCATGCATTCTCCCAAGCTAAAATGAAGACAGCGGGTGTAATTTAATGCAGAGGCAAGGTGGGTGAGGTGTCGAATTAGACTATCGATGATGAAAAATAAAAATTAATCACGTGGGAAGGCAGCGAGTGGCAATGCTGCATGGAAGATTTTGGTCCAGTAGGTGAGAAATTTCGGATGGAGGGACTGCATTAGGGAGCTGATCAAACCTGATTATCTGCTATTTTACTAGTCCCACAGTCCACTATCCGGACTGGTAACATTTTGTCCATGAAGACTAATGGGTTAATGTATACAACATTAATGAGTTATCCAATTGAGCTGTTCAAAATGATGATAGGATTTGACTGAATAGGTAGAGAGATACTGGCCGGAATTCTCCGACAATTCATGCTGTTGAAAAGACAATCAATTCAAATTTCCATCGATACCTCTAACTTGGATTAAATGAATAGCGCACAGGGATTCCCCCGTGCACAGAAACCAGACCATTATAAGGTGATGTTTTGGAGGTTAGCCAAAGTGGATCTGCCCTCCATTGCAGTGCAGTCTTCAGTTGAAATGAGTGAGAAGTCAAGCAATTTTGCAACGGAGAAGGTCTGCTCTGAGGGGTTGAAGAGCAGAGCCTTAAACAGGAGGGGTCAGCTCCAGTGAGCTGAGCGGCAACTAATAATAATGATCTTTATTAGTGTCACAAGTAGGCTTACATTAACACTACAATTAAGTTACTGTGAAAATCCCCTAGTCGCCACGCTCCAGTGCCTGTTCGGGTAAACAGAGGGAGGATTCAGATTATCCAATTCACCTAACGAGCCCGTCTTTCGGAGGAAATCCACGCAACACGGAGAGAACATGCGGACAGTGACCCGAACTGGGAATTGAACCTGGTCCCTAGCGCTGTGAAGCAACAGTGCTAACCACCTGTGCTACCATGCCGCCCTGCAGTGCACTCCATCAAAGGGCAGCAACTGGTAAAGGGGGTAGTATACCAAAGATGGGAATCCTCCACCTAATCCTTTGGGATCCACGAGTGCTGGAGGAGAGGCAAAGAGGAAGTGAGCGTGAGGGCCCAGAGCCATCCTTACTGGAGTTGGAGGAACAGCAAGTGTTCCAGGTCACAGCTGGGCAGGAAAGCCATGTGGAATGGCAGCTGGAGAGAGAAGATTGCTGGAAATGCATCCAAAAGCCATTGGAACGCAAAATGAGCCGATGTCTGAGTGCCAGTGCCAGAAAAGATTGTGTGTATCACGGAAGACAATCAACAAGCTCTGTGTGATGCTGCAGGTGGACATGCATTCAATGGGCTTAGCTGGCCACCTGATGACAATGGTGCTGAAAATTACCGCGTTGCTGAATTTCTATGCCTGTGGCTCATTCCAAGGATTCAGCAGAAGCATTTGTGGAATATCCCAAGCAGACACATACTTCTGATAAGGCAGATTATCACTGTCTTTTTAAGCAGTCTAAAGAGTTGATTTGATACCGCACAGACCTGGAAAGCCAGGCTGAGAGGTCCATTGGATTTGGTGCCATCGCAGGTGTTCCACATGTGCAGAGTGTCATTGAATGCACACATATTAGGATTTGTGTATAGCTGATCGGGGTGGGGGCGTGTGATGGAGTCTGGAGCCCCCAACCAGACTGGTCTCATGGAATGTGAGGGGATTGAATGAGCCAATTAAAAGGTCTCTGGTGTTCACCTAATTTAAAAGGTTTGAAGGCAGACTTTGGACAAGAGTTCCCTTTGCTGTTGGACACAAAGGCAAGGGGGGCTGTGGTGTTTATCAACAAAAGGGTGGTTTTTTCGGCAAGTAATATTGTGGGGGATCCAAGCGGAAAATAAGTGATGGTGAGTGGAAGGTTGGAGGGGGCTCCTCTGGTGTTAGTGAATGTGTACGCTCCTATCTGGGTTGATGTGGAATTTATTATATAATAATCTTTATTGTCACAAGTCGGCTTACATTAACACTGCAATGAAGTTACTGTGAAAGCCTGTTGGCGAGGATTCCGGATCTGGATATGCATTGGTTGATTGGGGGGGGTGGGGGTGTATTTTAATTGCGTGTGTGACCCGAGGCTGGACTGGTGATTCCCCAAATCCCTGAAGGTGTCGGAGGTGGCAAAAGGGTTGCTTGGGTTCCTGGAGCAGATGGAAGTTGTGGATCTGTGGAAGTTTGAGCGCCCAAGGGCGAAGGAATTTTCTTTCTTCTCACATGTACACCGAGTGTACTCACATACCGATTTTTGTGTTATGGATAAGGTATTGCTTCCAAGGATGGTTGGTTTGGAATATTCGGCGATTATATCAGATCACGCGCGCACTTGTGGATCTGCACTTTTGGCAGATAAGGAGGCACGTGAGAGGATTGGGGTGGCTATAGGCACATATGCCGAGTTCAATAAAAATGAGGAGGCCTCTCCCTCTACATTTTGGGAGGCATTGAAGAAGGTAATTGGGGGGAGTTAATTTTGATTGAGGCACATGGGGAGAAGGTGGAAAGACAGAGGTTGGTGGAGGCCATTTTGGCAGTGAATCGGCAGTATTCGGCCACCCCAGAGGAGGAGGAGTTGAAGGATAGGACGAAGCTCCAGATGGAAGTTGGAACTGTTGTCGACGGGGATGGCGATTGATCAGCGCCAGGTACGGGGGTGTTTTATGAATATGGGGAGAAGGTCAGTAGGTTGTTGGCACAGTAGCTGAGACGGCAGGCAGTTTCAAAGGAGATCTGGCAGTTAAAGGACTCCGGGGACAGGGTGGCCTCTGATCCAAGTCAGGTGAATGGGTGTTTGAGACCTTCTACCGGGGGTTGCACAGGTTGGACTCAGAAATTAAACAGTTTTTGGATGGCTTGGAATTGCGTGGTGGCAGAAGGGAAGATGCAGGGGCTGGGGGCTCCACTTGGGCAGGAGGAGGTGATGAGGTGCATGGGTTCTGGGAGGGCTCCGGGCCCGCACGGATTCCCAGCGGAATTTTAGGAGAAGTTTGTGACGGAGTTGTAGCCTCACCGAGTGGAAATGTTCAATGATTCGTTGGCCTGGGGAACTCTGCCCACCTTGCGCAAACTTCAATTTTGCTCAATTTGAAAAAGGATAAGGATCTGGAGGACTGTGGTTCTTCTTGACCGATATCACTGTTAAACAGAGGTGTGAAGTTGTTGGCCAAGGTGTTGGCAACTCGCCTGGAGAAGTGTATGCTGTGGATGATAACTGAGGACCAATCAGATGAGGTTTGTGAAGGGGCGACAATTGTATCCAATATTAAGAGGTTATTGAATGTGGTGATAATACCCCCATTGGGTCAGGAAACGGGGGTAATAATATTCATGGACGCGGAGAAGGAATTTGACTGGATAGAGTGGGAGCATCTTCAAGGTACTGAACGGTTTGGTTTTGGACCAGGGTTTATTGGCTGGATTAGGTTGTTGTACAGTGCCCCATGCTAGTTCTCATACTAACAAGCTCAGGGCATTTTCGTTTACACAGGAAAACAAGGCAGAATTGTCTACTTTCTCCGTTGCTTTTTGCATTGGCGATTGAACCATTGGTGATGGCGCTTAGGGCATTGTCGTAGTGGAGGGGAATAGAGAGGGGGTTTTGGAACATCGAATATCCCTATGTGCGGCTAACTATATGATGGACCTAATTTCTAGAATGAGTAGGATTATGGAGATGCTGATTAAACTTGCTTCTTTTTCAGGGTATAAACTAAATGTGGGGTAAAGTGAGGTGTTCCCGGTAAATTCTTAAGGAATTCCCAATTCTACAAGGTCGGGGCCTGTAGAAGTTGCCATTTTGGTTGGTCAGGTCGAGATTTCTGTATCTGGGAATATGGTGGCCATAGCTCTGTTGCACAAGTTTAATGTGGCCACCTTGATAGAGGGGGTGAAGGAGGATGTAAAGAGGTGGGATGTTCTTCCACTATCATTGGCAAGACGGGTTCAAACAGTGAAAATTATGATTTTTATTTATTTTCCAGAATCTCTGGATTTTTCTGCCTAAATCTGTTTTTGGGAGGGTAAATAGGATCATTTTGGTCTTTGTATGGGCAGGTAATGTGTCTCTGGATGGCACATGGCACAATGCTTAGCACTGGGACTGCGGCACTGAGGACCCGGGTTCAAATCCCAGCCCTGGGTCACTGTCCATGTGGAGTTTGCACATTCTTCCCATGTCTGCATGGGTTTCACCCCCACAACCCAAATATGTGCTGGTTACGTGGATTGGCCACGCTAAATTGCCACTTAATTGGAAAAAAAAATAATTGGGTTCTCTAAATTTTAAGGCAGCACGGTAGCATTGTGGTTAGTACAATTGCTTCACAGCTCCAGGGTCCCAGATTCGATTCCTGGCTTGGGTCACTGTCTGTACGGAGTCTGCACATTCTCCCCGTGTGTGCGTGGGTTTCCTCCCACAGTCCAAAGATGTGCAGGTTAGGTGGATTGGCCTCGCTAAATTGCCCTTAGTGTCCAAAATTGCCCTTGGTGTTGGATGGGGTTACTGGGTTATGGGGATAGGGTGGCGGTGTGGATCTTGGGTAGGGTGCTCTTTCCAAAAGCTGGTGCAGACTCGATGGGCTGAATGGCGTCCTTCTGTATTGTAAATTCAATGAAATTCTATGATTCAGAGAGACTTTTTGCAGAGAGACAGGCAGTTGGAGAGGGGGTTGGCGTTGCTGAATATGATGAACTATTATTGGGCGGCGAATGTGGAGAAGGTTCAGAGATGGGTCGTGGAGGGAGGGTTGGTTTGGGGAGGAATAGAGGATGCTTCGTGTATTGGGACAAGTCTGATGGCTCCACTTCTGTTGTTGCCGGCTAAATACTCCACGTGTCCGGTGGTGGTTGCCTATTTTAAGAGTTTGGAATCAGTTTAGCCAACATTGTAAGCTGAAGGGCATATCTCTGTGGGTGCCGATTTGTGGAATTTATAGATTTATTCCAGCGAGGTTGGATTCGACATACAGGGTTTGGGAATGTGAGGGGTAGAGAGGTTTAGAGACTTGTTTGTGGAAGATAGATTTGCAGAGCTGGGGGAACTGGTAGAGAGATTTCAGCTGCCAAGGGGGATTGTGTTCCTGTACTTGCAGACTAGGAATTTCTTGAGGTAGGAGCTGGCCATGTTTCTCCGCTTTTCAGGCACAATGTCGGAAATCTTTGGGGTGAAGGTGGCTCCGAGCCCATGGTTGGCGATACTTGGGGTATTGGAAAATCTGGGGAGTGCAGGAGGGGAGAGAGGCTGACGTGTTGGCCTCGCTGATAGCCCAGAGGAGGACCTTGTTCGAGTGATGGGCTCCGGGGCTGCCAAGGGCAGTGTGGTGGATGCGTGACCTGTTGGAATTTTTACATTTGGGGAAGATAAAGTTTGCCATTAAGAGTTCGGAGTAGAGGTTTTAGTCAAGATAGAGGTTGTTCATCTCTTTCTTTAGAGTTGGTCAGTATCAGAGAGGTTTTGTTTTGTTCTGTATTATAGTTATAAAACAGGGCATGGAGCGTGATTTTTGTGAGGGCCACGAAGATTCCAGCATGAGTTTGTGGAGTCAAACAGAAAATAATTTTTATTTACAACAATATATACGTAGCACCTGTAGTTCACCACTGATTCTCTCTATCTCTGGCTGATACCACACTAGCCAGTCTATTTATACAGCTGAAAGGGTAATGATTGCAACGTACGCACCCCCATTGAAGGCGCTCATATTCCTCAAGAATCATGGGATAAACATTTGTAAGACCCGGACAGGTTATAACAGGTGATATAGTGGATGGGGTGTTTTTAATGAGAAATGTATAATTTTGGGTGGAATGTTGTGGTTTGCATATCATTGAATGTATAGTATATATAAAATGCAAATGTCCAGAATGAATATATTTTTCAAAAAGGATTCTCTAAAAGTAGGGCAGCATGGCAGCACAGTGGTTAGCATAGTTGCTTCATCGTTCCGGGGTCCCAGGTTCGATTCCCAGCTTTGGTCACTGTCTGTGCAGAGTCCGCACGTTCTCCCCGTGTCTGCGTGGGTTTCCTCTGGGAGCTCCGGTCGTCTCCCGCAGTCTAAAGGTGTGCAGATTAGGTGGATTGGCCATGCTTAATTGCCCTTAGTGTCCAAAAAAGATTAAGTAGTTTAGGCATGGGGTGGAGATGTGGGCTTAGGTAGGGTGCTCTTTTCAAAGGTCGGTGTAGACTCGATGGGCCGAATGGCCTCCTTCTGCACTGTAAATTCTATGATCTATGAGAAAAAAAAGTATGCTTTCCCTTTGCGGTTAATGTCTGAAATCCAGACATGGTTTTCCAAATGATACATTTTAAACCAAGCTTGCGTTAAATAGTTATGTATCACTTAACAAATCTACGTGAGCTCTTACACCAATCCCTTTGGAATTTTTTTGTCTTGGTTGCTGTGCAAACTGCTCATAATTGCTTTAACTGTCGATTCCCAAACTGTATCAAAATGGCATCAGGTATTTGATTTACCTAAGGCTGCTGTCCCACTTTAATCTAGTTACTACAATTGTCTCTTAGACCCCATTAACTCAGAGCATTTTTTTTATTTTTCCTTGAATTCTTCTGAACCACAGCTTCATCTCTGTTCGCTTAGCTCCAGACGTCTTGGACACTTCTGTTCAATTCTCCTGTTTTCTTAACCAGTTGGATCTTAGATTTCAGGTATCTGTTTTATGAATCATTACTCCAGTACGGCTTTTCTTCTGGCACAGTTGAGATAGATGACTTTTAGCCTTCTAAAACCAATTGCTTCTGGCAGTGCTGTGAGAGGTGCCTTCTCTCACTACCTATCTCAAATTTCAATCAAATTAGCTGAGCTAAAACGTAAAAGCTTCTCTATCTTGAAAGGCCCCAGTTGCCCACATTACACTGCTGGCATATTTATCCTTAGTAAAAAGTCTTACAACACCAGGTTAAAGTCCAACAGGTTTGTTTCAAACACTAGCTTTCGGAGCACTGTTCCTCCCTCAGGTGAGGAATTCACCTGAGGAAGGAGCAGTGCTCCGAAAGCTAGTGTTTGAAACAAACCTGTTGGACTTTAACCTGGTGTTGTAAGACTTCTTGCTGTGCTCACCACCACATCATATTTATCCTTAATCCATAGACCTCTCGAAGCACAATAAAAACACAGTTGGAACTTGACCAAGCCCTACACAGAGAAGCATTTTTGTCCAGCATGAATCTAAACACAGAAACATGAAATTAATCCCATTTAAAATTATCCCTTACTTCTAAGCGGCAAGGTAGCATGGTGGTTGGCACTGTTGCTTCAAAGCAGCAGGGTCCCAGGTTCGATTCCAGGCTTGGGTCACTTTGCGGAGTCTGCACATTCTCCCCGTGTCTGAGTGGTTTTCCTCCGGGTGCTCCGGTGTCCTCCCACAAGTCCTGAAAGACATGCTGTGAGGTGAATTGGACATTCTGGCTGGGATTCTCCAATCCTGCGACCAAGTTCTGACATCTGTGTGTGATGTGGCACGAGCCACTCCGGCCCCAACGGGCCTCTCCTGGCAGCTATCCACCCCTTCTCAGAGGGCGTGTATGGCATCACAGTGGTCTCCGCAGCTCCAGCGCTCGAAGGCCAGTGTACCATGGCAGGCGCGAGTTCGCACATGTGCACCACGACCAGTGCGAGTTCGCGCATGCATGTGGGTTCCCGTCTCTGCGCCGGTCCCTGGGAAATATGGCGGAGCCCTACAGGGGCCCAGTGTGGAGGAACATCGGCCCCCACGGAACTAGCCCGCCCGTTGATCGGGAGGCCCCAATCGCGGGCCAGCCCCCCCCCCCCCCAACCAGGACGGCCCCCACAAACAGAACTCCCAGGTCCCGGTGGGTGGGACCATACTTAACCCATGCTGGCAGGACTCGGCCAAACTCGGCGGGCACTTGGCCCGTCGAGGTCCAGAGAATCGCGGGGGTGTCACTTTCAACGGCCCCCGACTGGCGCTCCGGCGAGTCTGTAGACGTCTGAATATCGTGCCGAAAAATCGGCGAGCCGGCGTCGAAGCGGCATGGTGTGATTCCCGCGCCCCCATGGGGATACTCCGATCCAGTGCGGGGTCGGAGAATCCCAGCCTATGAATTCTCCTCAGTGTACCTGAACAGGCACCGGAATGTGGCGACTGGGGGATATTCACAGTAACTTCATTGCAGTGTTAATGTAAGCTAATTTGTGACAATAAAGATTATGTATTTCATGTTTACCAATACAAACATAAATCCCTTAAAACTACCTTTATTTTCTTAACAATAGCGAGGATGTTTCCTCTTGAGGGAGAACCTAGTAGTCACTGTTTAATAATAAGTGTTCACCCATTTAAAACGGAGCTGAAGAGAAATTTATTTTTGAAGATCATGAGCCTCTGAAACTCTCTTCCTGAAAAGCCCATGGAAGCAGAATCTTTTTTATATTTTTAAGGCAGAGCTGGATTGATTATTGTTAAATTAGACAGGGATAGGTTATTTGGAGGTAAGTAGGTTACAGATTTGAGATTATCTCTGCGGCCATGCTCTTGTTAAATGGCAATGCAAGCTTCGGGGTCTGAATGATCTACTCCTACTCCCTGTTGGTTTGTTTTTAAGCAGTCCGGTCACTGGCAAAGGAGTGCCTCTCTACCTCCCGAGTATCTTGACAACTATGTGACAAGCTTTGTTAGTAACTCCTCCATCTCTGCAGAATTGCATCTTCCTGCCTTCTGGAGATGGAGCGGCTCTGGAAGACACTCCAGGTTCCATGTCAACCTCTCACTTGGCCACTGCAACCTAGGTTTCATAACCAAAGTGATGGTAGACAGGTCTGAACACATACCCAGAAGCCACTGAGTGGATCTCACTCTCCATAACAGTCAATCCCTTCTCCATGAGGGAAACAATGAGATATGGCATAACACGTGGCTTGGATGGATTCCTCCATCTGTGTACGGCTGCACATAGGTATTTCATTGTTCAACACTACAACTTGAGCAGATTCAGTGTGGCGGAAACCAGTGGCCCGTCATCAGCATGGGGTTCAGCTTGGGTCTGGCCTCCAACAGTTCTCCGATTGTCAGGGCCTTTGGCTGTCACAGCCTCCATCAGCTGCACCTGCATATCAGTAAAGTGCTTTCCATCTTGTGACCCAGAACTGATTCACTGTAATGACATGTATATTTTTATACTTCTGTGTTTATGTGTGTATGTTGTGCAGGTAAGGGTAGAACTGTGTCTATGTTTGCGTTCAGGGTTAATCAAAGAAGTCGTTGTTGGGGTCGGATTGTCTGCAGAGTCGAAGGGATAAAAGGGGGTGTGATCTTTTTCATAGAATCAACACTGCAGAAAGAAGCAATTCGGCCCATCGCGTTTGCACCGGCTCTTGGAAAGAGCACCCTACTTAAGCCCACACCTCCACCCTATCCCAGTAACCCCGCCTAACCTCGCCTAACCTCAGGGCAATTTAGCATGGCCAATCCACCTAACCTGCACATCTTTGGACTGTAGGAGGAAACCGGAGCACCTGGAGGAAACCCATGCGGACATGAGGAGAATGTACAAACTCCACACAGACAGTGACCCAAGCTGCGAAGCGAACATAAGACCTTGGAGCTGTGAAGGAACTGTGCTAACCACTGTGCTACCGTGCCACCTTTTACATTTTGTAATGAGAACTTATGGAGGGTTTTGACTTGCAAGTAAACAGAGTAGATTTGAAAGTTGCATTTGGGGGAAAGTATTGAAATTGATGTGTGACTGTTTCAATTCAAAGGCGTCTCAAAAATGAGAATGAACACATTCATTTTTGAGAAGATTCAGAAGTAAAGACATTTTAAAATGTTATTGACCCAAAATAGAAGTTAAAATATGATATTGAAAGATTTTATTATTTGAAGTCTGAGTTTTCAAAGGGACATTTGAAGACAATGCAGGTGTTAGGAAAACACAGATCGTTTTAACGGATTTATATGAAATTAGAAATGACGTATAATTTTAGGTAGATTTAATGTAATGTTTCTGTGCCTGAAAAGGACCAATAGCTAGATTCATGCTGGACAAAGGCATTTGTATGTGTGGGGGTTGGTTTCAATTCCAGCTGGGATTCTGTTATGCTAAAGCTATGGCATGAAAAATCAACAGGCCAGCAGAGGTATGCAGGCATTGCTTAGCAACGCGAGGCCCTTGTAAGGTTTTTAAAAAAAGGTTTCATTTGTTTTTAGTTTTTTTAACCTGAAAGCAAGGAGCAAGGGCAGTTGCAGATACAGTCGGAGAGGAGACATCTCTCCGTTCTTGAGGCAAGAGCAGCTGTACAGTGGAGTAATGTGTAAGAAAACAAGCTCCCAATAAACTAAAGGACGGTTGGTTCTGGAAACATGTTGGCCGCACGGTGGCACAATAGTTACCGCTGCAACCTCACAGCTTCAGAGACACGGGTTCAATTTCGGGCACGGGTGACTGTCTCTGTAGAGTATACATGTTCTCCCTATGTCTGCAGGGTTTCCTCCATGTGCTCCGGTTTCCTCCCACAGTCCAAAGATGTACAGGTTAGGTGGATTGGCCATGTTAAATTGCCCCTTAGTGTCCAAAGGTTATGTGGGGTTGTGGGGTAATGGACCTTGGTTGGGTGCTCTTTCAGAGGGCTGGTGCAGACTTGATGGGCCGGATGGCCTGCTGCTGCACTGCAAGGATTCTATTCCATTCTATTCTATTCTATTCTATGAGAACATGATACTCTTCATGGGAATCACAGAGAAAGTTGAGAAGGAATCAGCTGATGAGAAACTAGGATTTAAAAGTTTTTATAGTAATCTTAAAGTTTGGACTGTCTTTCTGAAGTCTGTGAAACAAACTTTAAAGGAATTGGGGAAACAGATTATGATGTAGTGAAATGGGAAAGAGAAAAGATAACAAATAGTCAAGAAAGTAATGAGATAGTTCAGGAAATTATCTGAATACTGGTGGAGGGAGTCAGGCCATTGGAGGTTCTGAGTGTTTTGTTTCATCTCATCCTACAAATAAGTAAACAAATTAAAATTTGAAGAGATACAGGAGCAGATCAATCATTGATGGTAGCTCATGATACCATTTGTATTCCAGGAGGTTTTATGAAGGAAAAATTATTCATAAGCGGCATTAATGGAAGGGATGAACCTCTTCCTTTGTATGAAGTTAATTTAAGAAGTAATTTTGTAAGTGGAATTGTGACAGTGGGAATTATTCTTAAATTACCTATTGGGGCAATAGATTTCATCCTCGGTAACAATTTGGCTTATGAAGACAATAATGTAATGACAACTGTATTGCAACAGACAGTTGATCCTGGTGACCTTAACGAACTTTTGTAAAGACTGTGGAGAAAAATGAGACACTAACTACAATTGAAGGATAACTAGATTAACACAGAAGATCACATTCACGTATGAAAGAGGAGTTTGTAAATGAAAAAAGAGAACTGAGGAGTACAATTGAGAAACAGTCAGGAAAATTGGAATATTTGACTGAGGATTCGAACTATCTGAAGGATAAACTTAAAAAAGCAAACTTAGCAAAAGTTGATCATATGAAACTTGGTGAATTTAACACATCCAAAGTATTTATGAAGTATTGTGGAATATGCCTTGAACAAGAAAAGAAGTTTCTGGTAAATCAGAATAATTGCTTTAATGTATGATTTTAAAGGCAAAACTAATGAGCTGTAGGAACTTTGTTGTGAGGAGAACAATGAGATTTTTGAAGTTAAAAGTGAAATGAAGGAGATGTTGGAGGGTACGGAGAATTGCAATTTGAAAGTTGTGTGGTAAACCACTGTTGCACCTCTTTTAGGTGATGTATGGTAGGACCTGTACTACAGGTACGTTGGCAGTCCCTGCCTGCTGGCTCCGCCCAGTAGGCGGAGTATAAATGTGTGTCCCCCATGCTGCAGCCATTTCGCCAGCTGCCGTGGGACGCCACGCATCTAAGAGCAATAAAGCTTCAGTTGTACCCAACTCAAGTCTTTGTGCAATTGACCATGCATCAAGTTGTTCCTGTGAATGAAAGCTATTGAGCTGAGCAAAGAACTGATCCAAGTTATTACTGATGTATCAAAGTCAGTAATGGACAGTAAGAAAACAACTGAAATACATAAAAGTGCTGAATTTGCAAAGTGATCTTTCTGCGTCAATGACCAAAGACTCCGATTTTAAAATGCTTTTCGGTGTTACGACACAAAATGTAGTAGTTGGAAGAAAGGCAAGTGAACAATTGGCCAAAGACGATTCAAGCTCTACTCCGAACTGGACTGATAGTTCAGAACTTGTGAAAAAAGTTGAAGGATTAGAACAAACATGAAACATCAGAGAGATGAATGATTGGCATGGCTCAAACTGGGTTGACATGGCTCAAACTGAATTGAGAAGAACATGTTTGAAATGGGACTGGGAGTAACATCAAGAATACAACACTACTCTGAGTGAGCATAGGAAGCATCTTAACATCCATGAAACAATTGAAAGAGATTTTGACAAGAGAAGAAATGAGATTTTAACACACAAATTACATTTTGATTGTGTTAAATCGAAATGCAAATGCACTACATGGGGATTTGGGAAGTGGGATTGAGAATGGAACTGTGCCGACAAGTGAAGAACAGGACAATTGCACTGTCTACTTAAATGAAACATTATTTTCTGAGGTTGAAAACTGGAAATCAGAAGAAAAAGGAACACCAGATTTGAGTATGATAATGTTGCCATGAATAGATTCTGATGATGGTGTTCAAGTTATGAAATGTGCAATTGTGAACTAAGAAAACTGTACTTTCAATAAATATTTTAATTCTTCATATGTTCACAGTTATAACTGGAGTCCTGTGCTTTTGTGTTCGGTTGCTTTGCCTCCTTGTTTCAACAATTTAATTTTTTTTTAAAAAATTGGATCAAACTGAAAGGGTTTCAACCTGAGACCTGGCTGGGTCAGCATTAATATCAGCTACATTTGTAACAATATAAATTATGGTGGAGGATAAAGAAGAAAGATATATCACTGCATGCTTTAAGGCTTGGGCACTCTTACTCAGGTCGTCTGCAGGATCTTGCTGGATATTATTCTTTTGCCCACCTAGTTGATCGCTTCCCACATTGAGACCCATCATGTGTTGTCTACTTGGCAGCCACAGCGTGCTCATTATTCACAAAGACTCAATCTGCCAGTGCAGAAGTGGTTACTGACTTACTTGCATTTTGGACTCCATTTTGCTGCTCACCTCTGCTGCCACTTCCATCCAGGCTGCCTTGGTGAGGCAGGAGGATCTCCTCGTCGGTTAGGATCAGTACCTCCCAACTTTCCAGCCTATCTGGAGGCCTGTGCTATTCCCAGCTAGCAAAGTCTTGATTCACTTTCTTTTCTGAAGGCTGCAGACACGGAATTAAAGATGAAGGAGGCTGTTTTGGCCACTGACGTATCCAGATCTTCTTTATCAACCTTTCTGGCTTGTATTCTGAGCCGTACTCTTCTCCCCTCTTAGCTGCAGTCAGAAAAATAGTCAAGGATCTTGGAGACATTCCGTGCAGGTCTGGCTGGTATTTTAAATGGTGGCAGCGCTTGTGATGCCATCAGATGATGCCGGGATTTCCACCTGACTTTTGCGTCCCATCACTTGCTGAGACACGTACCTCCAACTCCAAGTAATTGGCCAGTCACTGCACGATTGCCTTCAGCGTGCTGTTTCCGTCCCAAATAACAATGCTGCCCACTTCCGGCTGTTGCCGGGATCCGTGTCACCATCATTAAATTCTACCCAGTTTTTCCATGAAGAATATTTGTGATTTAATCAAGTTTGTGTTATAGTTGCAAGACCGATGGTGCATTTTTTCCCCCATGCTAAATGGTTGCACCTGTTGAGTCTGGGCTTCCCCATTCAGAAGGAATTTAAGATGAAGGAGGCTGTTTTGGCCACTGACGTATCCAGATCTTCTTTATCAACCTTTCTGGCTTGTATTCTGAGCCGTATTCTTCACCACTCTTAGCTGCAGTCAGAAAAAAAAGCCCATTTATGGTGCCACTAGGAGGGTGAATTTATTCAAAAATCCAACTTTTTTTCTGCCACTGTGACACAAGCACTCCCATCTATTAATCACAACTAGTATCAATGAGATTCACCTTGAGATGATTCTTGTCCTGGTGAAATGCAATTACTTGCTTTTCAAAATTCAGACAATGTTCTTTTATGTTGGAGATCATTAAGCAGTCACTGGCAAGTACAGTCTGTAATAAAGAAATGATGAATTTTCAGACAATGTTGAACATCTGTAATGTTCAATTATAAAATGAAGTTCAGGTCTATCAGAAGCATACATACCACATGAAAATATATTGTTTATAAATCCTGAAGTCTTTTTATGCACCACGCTTTATTTTGAAAAGGCAAATGGAGTGGTCTAATACTGCCATAATTTAAATCTGGGGTATCCAAAGCACATGGGCCTTACAAGCCCGGCTGTCAGGCCTGCACATCTTCCATTTGGATTTGGAGATTCTTTTCTCTGCTCATGTTCATTTCTTCTAATTGAAGGTTTTCAAAGGTTTGTTCCAAGAGCAAATTTTAACGACTTTACCCGTATCTGCTGAACATTTTGATGTATTTGTATTGGCAGCTTGAGCTATATGCAACTGAATGGGAACATTCGTTTAAGTTTTACAGGGTCCACGAGGGTCCAGAAGGCCATAGAGAATGGCCCATGAAGTAAAACAAATTTCAGAAGCCTAGTTCAAATGAAACTTACAGCTGAACTTTTAAGACAATTGAACTACAGCTATATCTGAGTTATTTTTAAAAATAATTATTTGGTTGTGCAGTGTTTTTTCTTGTTTTAGTTTACACACTGTAAATGCTTCACAGCTTGCAAATATACTTTTTATTGCTTCGCCATGTAAGCAATTACTTGCAGCTGTCAAGCATACAAAAGTTTTCAAGTTGAAGGGGTCAGGGAACTTCCTGTCCTTGACGGCTTCAGAATTTCACTTTCTTCCAAGCAGCTTTGCTGTTGCTCAAGCATGAAAACTATGCACCATTGCAAAGATTTCAACATGTTGTATTTTTTTCTCTGATAAATTATCTCTTTTCCCTTGGGTAGACTATAAAATTCCTCATCTTTGTTTTTGTATGAATGTTTATGGAATGGGTTGATTGTATTGTTTTACCAGCCCTGGTTGATAATGGTTTATTACAGAATGTTTTTGCCTCTGTTGTTAGTCTGTTTGCCTGTAAACAATATATCTTAAAATCTAATAAAGAGATTTCTATTAAACCTGGTGCACAGGGTCTTGCCCAAAGAAGAACCAATTAGTTTTTTTGGCAAAGATACAGATTTGGATCTGAATCTTGGATATTTTTTTATAGGATCTGTTTGCATTGGAGGATGGGGTGAATTGATTTTAGTTTTCAGAATGTTATAGGTTGATTTATTTACAATATTGTTGATTGTTTTAGAATGTTGAGAATTATCTCAGCTGCTGTTGTGAAATTTGTCACAGTTGTCAGAATTGTCACAGCAGGTTGTTGGACATAGTTTGGCCTGAAATTTCCTCAGTGAGGTGGAAGCTAAAAACCTCAAGGAAAAGCTGCACGCTTATGATAATAAGTTACAGAGGCATATGTTCTATGTGTCCTCTTCACCTGTTTTAATTCTGCTTTCAAATGGTTTACACATAAATGTGCAATTATAACGATAACAAAGATATTTGTACTTTTGGCACTTTGTTCATTGCTCTTTTTTACGCCCTAATTATCTTCAACATTTTACAGTTGATCTTTCACATATATTTCTAGAAACATGAGCACAATAATCAAGGCTGACACTCCATTGCAGTACTAAGGAACCGTTGCACTATGGGAGGTGTCATCTTTCGGATACTATGTTAATCCAAAGCCCTATTTGTCTGCTCAAGGAGATACCATGGCATTGTTTCGAAGAAGGGTGATTATTTCCGGTGCCCTAGCCAATGTTTATCCCTCGATCAACACCACAAAAAGCTGGCCATTGTCACATTGCTGTTTGTGGGAGTTTGCTGAGTGCAACTAGCTGCTGTGCTTCCGACACTACAACAGTGACATCACTTCAAAAAGTACTTCATTGGCCATCAAGCGCTTTGTGACGTAAAAGTCATTCTTTTTCTCTCATCACCTCTTGCTGCAAATATCCGGAACTTCAAACATTTTGGCAGAGGCTTCGTTTACAGCACCTTAGGTTTTGAATGTGTAATGTTAATAACTTAATGTTTTTTTTAAAATTGCCCTCGACTTGCCTCAGTTTCCAGATATTGCAAGAATGCCTATTATCTTGAGCATCCTTGACCTAAGTTGAGCCAGTGTTTTATGAGTTGCAAAAATACCATGAGTTTTGGCCCAGATCCTCCAGTCAGTGGCAGAACAAGCTACTGATCCAGTTCAAAATTGAGTCCTTACGTTTTGTGTTGGAGCCATTGCATCTCTAATCCTGGCTGCAACAGGGATGCAGCAGCATGGAAAACCGAGTGGGAAAAAGTAACTGCATCAAACCCACGTCTCTTTTTCTATCAGAAGCTGAAGGAAAGCCTCTGGAGTTTGCCTTCAGTTCATTGCATTGCAGTGTGTTTTATGCCTCCCTGTCACAGTAAGTCATTCCCAGATAAACCGGCACAATCATCCTCATCAACACCTATGTCCCGCTACCCGACCCCTGACAATGCTGTCTCTTGAATGCCGACACCCACGACGATGCTAATAACCCCCACCCCATTCTCCTATTTTCCCAACAACCTCATTACAAATGCTGACTGTTCCAACATAAGCCAAACTGACTCAAGTGATGCCAGGTAATAGGGTTGGGGTACTGGAGGAGTGAGGATGTTTCAACCTTGTCAGTGGGTGGGGGGGGGGGGGGGGGTTGAATGAATAGGCGAGTGTTGCTTTGGGGGTTGGGCTGCAGATGGGTGGGTGAGTATTGTTGTAAGGTGGTATGATTCAGCATTGGCAAGGGATTTGTGAGCAGTGTTGGTAGGGGACTAGAGAGCTGTGTGGGCAGTATGGCGAGCAGTGTTGGGATAATGTAGTGAGTGCTGGTGTGCTTCGACACTCCAACACGCAAAGAGCCCACCTTGTCATCCTGTCTAAGAGAGTTAAGAGCTGTCCAGGTGGTGTAAATGTAGCAAGAAGAAGTTTAAAATTCCCATGTAGTACTGCACATGTGTGGGCATCAGGGCTTCAAGTTCCCAATGCACATGCACAACTTTTCTTGAGTTTGCCGCTCCCGATATCAGAAGACTCCTAAGGTCATACGAATAAGGGGCAGGAACAGACTATTAAACCCATTGGGCCTGCTCTGCCATTCAAAAGATCGCAGCTAATCTCATTCTGGCCTACGCACCACTTTCCCGCCTGCTTATCTGCCCAACTCAACCTTGAATGTATTCCATGACCCAGTCTCTCGGTGGAAGAGAATTCCAAAGACCAAAGACCCTCTTGAGTAGAAATTTCTTCTCATCTATGTCTTAAATGGGAGTCAATATATTTTAAAAATGTACTGCCCCCAGTTCTAGTCTCTCCTATAAGGGCAAACATCCTCTTAGCATTTATGCTGTCAAGCGCCTCAGAATCTTGGATGTTTCAATAAGATCTATTTTCATTCTTCTGAACTCCAATGAGTACAGGCCCAAACTGCTCAGTGTTTCCTCATGAAACAACACGTTAAGCCCAGGATTCAGCCAAGTGAACTTTCCCTGAACTGCTTCCAATGCAATGCAAGTAGGTGCAAGTCCTCTTTAAGTAAGGAGACCAAAGCTATACACACAGTAATGCAGGTGCAGCCTCACAAAGGTCCTCACAACTTCAGAAAGACTTCCCTATGTTTATATTCCATCCCCTTTACAATAAAGGCCAACATTCAGTTTTCCTTCCTAATTACTAGCTGTACCTGCATGCTAATATTTAGTGATTCATGTACAAGGGCACCCAAATCCCTCTGCGCTGCAGCATTCAGCAGTGTCCCTCCAAATAAATAATATTCTACATTTCTATTCTTCCTAAAGTGGCCAATTTTTCCCCCCAGAAACTTGATCTGTCTTTATATTTTTTCAGACTATATATCCTCCTCACAATTTGATTTCATACCTGTCTTTGTGTCATTAGCAAATTGGCTGCAATACAGTCATCCAAGTATTTAATACAGATGATAAATAGTTGAGGCCCCAACTCTGATCTCAGCTACACTCCACTATTGCACTTTGTCAACTTGAAAATAATCTACTTATCCTAACTCTATTTCCTGTTATTTAGCCAATCCTCTATCCGTGTTAATACATCAACCCCAGCAGCATGAACCCTTGGCTTGTGCAGCAACCTTTTATTTGGTACCTTGGCAATTGCCTTTTACAAATCTTAATGACACGATGCTTATCCTTTATCCACACTGCTTGTTACCTCGTCTCAATGAACTCTCAGAAATTTATCAAACACTATTTCCTTTTCAAAAAACCATGTTGACTTTGCCTGATGTTATTATGAATTTCTAAATGTCCTCATACTATCTCCTTAATGATGGATTCTAACATTTTGGCAATGACATATAGTCGACTTTGACAAAGAGTCATTGGACTCGAAACGTTAGCTCTTTTCTCTCCCTACAGATGCTGCCAGACCTGCTGAGATTTTCCAACATTTTCTCTTTTATTATATATTCGACTAACTGGGCTTGAGTTTCCTGCTTTCTGTCTCCCTCCTTTGAACAGTGGT
This sequence comes from Scyliorhinus canicula, assembly GCF_902713615.1. Taxonomy (NCBI): domain Eukaryota; kingdom Metazoa; phylum Chordata; class Chondrichthyes; order Carcharhiniformes; family Scyliorhinidae; genus Scyliorhinus; species Scyliorhinus canicula. Next base: position 46,501,078 of record NC_052156.1, read on the forward strand.
GTTACATTTGCAGGCCCCATACTTCTACCAGGGTTGGGTAGAGGAGGGCACACAGTGTGATAATGACTGGGGTCTGTACCTTCAGGGACCCAAGCTCAGGTAGCCGCCAGCCTCGCGCATCTATGTGCTGGCAGAGAAACGGATGGTAGACGCTCCACTCAGAGATGGCGTTCTGTAGTATAAGTGATATTTGAAGAGAGAGCTTGGGTCCATTTGTTTTGACAGCCAGAGTGCGTTCTGGGTGATGTGGCCATACTCTAACCCTCTGGTTCAGGAGCAGACCACTGAAAGAGTACTGGAGTCAAGATAGCAGAGCAGGCAAGGGAGGCCAGGAGATGTGGCGTTTGCAGCAACACAAGGCCTGCAGCAGCTGGAGTGTTTGACAGGGCAGGGAGGAAGCACGTCTTGCCACCTTTGTAGCTACCCCTTGCTCCTCCTCTGCAATAAAATCTCTAAATTTCCCCGGTGCAGGAGGAGCTTCTGAGGAAGTGAGAACCCTGAAACTGGGAATGAGACGCACACTCACGTCATCAAAGACAAAGGATGCTTGGTGCGGACAGACAGACAGACAAACACACACACGTACACAGACACATGTGTACACACACATACATATACTCTATCTCACTCCCCAAAAAGCTATTGACACGGAGCCAGTGGAGATGGAAAACAAAAACTGAAACTTAAGACCCCCATTATATGAATTGTGCTGAGCTCAGATTGGAGGTGAATACCCTGGTCCTTTGGGGCCAAGCCTGGCTCTCTCCTACTAAACGAAAATGCAAGAAAGGTTGTCTTAGTTAGCTCTGCTGCTTGCAACTTTTGAGTAATAATTTTTATTTTAATATGTAATAATTTTCTTAAATTATCTATTTGTCACTTTGATGTTTATTCTTTCTGATCTGCAAGTTGTTTGTTTTATTCATCCCTTAACTTTTTTGAAATTCATGTTTAATGTTATGCCAGACTAGATCTCTGGTAGCTGCTGCTGGGTTTCTCGCTGAAGTGGAATGAGAGGTTCACAAGAAGCCTGACTGATTTTTGGAGGGCTAGCAAAAGGGGTAATTTTTGTTCTGGTGGAAACCAAGTGTTGGAAATGATAAACACGCCTGACAACATATGTGCAGAGAGAGAGATTCTGTCAGAACCATGTGCAAATTGTGGACCTGAAGTGTTGGTTCTGTTTCTCTCTCTACAGATGTAGCCTGGCCTGCTGAGTATTTCCAGCATTTTCTGTTTATTTAAGATTTCCCATATTTGCAATACTTTGTTCTCCTATTACATGCTCCATGCATTTAAAAAAAAAAAAAATCCTTTATGGGATGTTGGCATCACATTTATTGCACATCCTTAATTGCCTTTGAGAAGGTGATGGTGAGCTGCCTTCCTGCAAAAGCGGGATTAAACTATTGGATGATCGGCCATGATCATAATGAATGGCGGAACAGGCTCAAAGGGCTTCCTCTTGCTCCTATTTTCACTGTTTCTTGTGTTGCCGCTGTCCATATTGTGTAGGAATGCCCACAGTACTATCAGGGAGGCAGTTCCAGGATATTGACCCAGTGACGATGAAGAAACGGTAATATATTACCAAGGCAGGATGGTGAGTGGCTTGGAGGGAAACTTCCAGGTTATGTTCCCATGTATCTGTTGCCCTTGTCCATCTAGATGGCAACAGTCGTGGGTTTAGAAGGTGTTGGCTAATAGCCCTGATGAGTTTCTGCCGTGTATCTTGGAGATGATGCACACTGCTGCCATTGTGCGTCTGTGGTGGAGGGAGTGAATGTTTGTCGATGGGGTGTGAATCAAGTGAATTGCTTTGTCTCGGATGGTGTCATGCTCCTAAGTTTTGTTGGAGCTGTACTCGTCCAGGCAAGTAGAGAGTGCTCCATCACTTTACTAACATATGCCTTGTAGATGATGGACAGGTTTTGGAGATTCAGGAGATGAGTTACTCGTCACATCTTTCTGTGCCTCTAACGTGCTCTTGTGGCCACAGGGCTGAATTTTCCATTCATTTCTGCCGACAGGATCATCCAGTCCTGCCAAAGGTGATCTTCTGCGCAGGACCCCCACTGATGAGACAGAAAGCCATGCTGTAGCCATCAGCAGAACCAGAAGATCCTGCCAGGGGTCATTGGCAAACTGCCTCCGCCTCCTGAAAACACACTGGGGCAGCTGGAAAATCCGACCCAGAGTACATACATGGCTAATTCAATTCTTAATATTACAATCCCAGACCAGACCTCAACAGTGGTTAGGATACTGGACTGAAACCCCAATATTTTAGTTTATTTTGTGCAGAAGGTTCCCCACGGTAGGCTATTGCAGAAAATAAGGAAGTATGGGATTGAAGGTGATTGAGCCAGGTAATCTGTTTTGGGGCCACTGCTGTTTGTCATTTTTATAGATGACCTGGAAGAGGGTGTAGAAGGATGGGTTAGTAAATTTTCAGATGACACAAAGGTCGGTGGAGTTGTGGATAGTGCTGAAGGATGTTATAGGATTCAGAGGGACATAGATAAGCTGCAGAGCTGGGCTGAGAGGTGGCAGATGGAGTTTATTGCGGAAAAGTGTGAGGTGGTTCACTTTGGAAGGAGTAACAGGAATGCAGAGTACTGGGCTAATGGCAAGATTCTTGGTAGTGTAGATGAACAGAGATATCTCGGCATCCAGGTACATAAATCCCTGCAAGTTGCCACCCAGGTTAATAGGGCTGTTAAGAAGGCATATGGTGTGCTAGCCTTTATCAGTAGGGGGATTGAGTTTCGGAGCCACAAGGTCATGCTGCAGCTGTACATAACTCTGGTGCGGCCGCTCCTGGAGTACTGCGTGCAGTTCTGGTCACCACATTATAGGAAGGATGTGGAAGCTTTGGAAAGGGTTCAGAGGAGAATTACTAGGATGTTGCCTGGTATGGAGGGAAGGTCTTACAAGGAAAGGCTCAGGGACTTGAGGTTATTTTCGTTAGAGAGGAGACGGCTGAGAGGTGACTTAATAGAGACATATAAGATAGTCAGAGGGTTAGATAGGGTGGACAGTGAGAGTCTCTTTCCTCGGATGGTGATGACCAACACGAGGGGACATAGCTTTAAATTGAAGGGTGGTAGATATAGGACAGATGTCAGAGGCAGTTTCTTTACTCAGAGAGTAGTAGGGGTGTGGAACGCCCTGCCTGCAACAGTAGTAGACTTGCCAACTTTAAGGGCATTTAAGTGGTCACTGGATAGACATATGGATGAAAATGGAAGAGTGTAGGTCAGATAGGCTTCAGATGGTTTCACAGGTCGGCGCAACATCGAGGGCCGAAGGGCCCGTACTGCGCTGTTATGTTCTATGTGTGATTGCACAAAGAACTCGGTATTTGGTATTTTAAAACAAAACGTTATTATTAATACAGTATTAAACTCTAACAACGCATGAAAATAACTTGCAATTACCCAAAAACAATACTACTCAATACAGAAAATACCAGACCCTTGATTACTATCTCTATTCGCAATTAAACAAGAAAGGAAAAAAATCATATAGCTCTCAATCCATCCCAATGGCGCAGAGTAATACTTGCTTTCCAGAACAGATTTGACTCCTGTTAGAATCCCCACAGACTCTGACTGGATGTCTTCAAATGGTGTTTCAACTGGTTTGTTTCAACTTCTCCCTTGTCCTCCAATAAGTCTGCTCTGCTTTAAATGCTTTTACTCTTTTTTTAAGCTATCCTACTGTGAGCAAAATACCTTGCTTGTGGTATAAAGAGTTAGTCAAATCAGAACTCAACTCATGCGTAAATGGGTGATGGCGGGGGGAGGGGCGGCGTGGAAAAGAATGGAGATGGCGTCATGTAGAGGTACGAGCCTGGGTGCCATGGTAACGGCACCGTTGCCGCTCTCCCCTAAGAGGTTTACCACGAGCCCGGTGGTGGCGGCGACCCTAAGAATCTGGGGACAGTAGAGACGGCATCGGGGGGAAACAGGGGGCTCGATGGAGGCTCCACTGGGTGGCAACCATCGGTTCATCCCGGGGAACAAGGATGGGGGATTTAGGGGGTGGCAAAGGGCGGGCATCAGCAAATTGAGGGACCTGTTTATTGGCGGGAGGTTTGCGGGCCTGGGGGAACTGGAAGATAAATTTGGCCTTCCCCAAGGGAACATGTTCAGATACTTGCAGGTAAAGGCGTTTGCTGGGCGACAGGTAGAGGGATTCTCTCTGCTGCCGTCGCGGGGGACGATGGACAGAGTGCTTTCGGGGGTGTGGGTCGGAGAGGGGAAGGTGTCTGACATCTATAAGGTAATGCAGGAGGTGGAGGAGCTGAAGGCTAAATGGGAGGAGGAACTTGGGGAGCAGATAGAGGACGGGACTTGGGCGGATGCCTTGGAGAGAGTCAACTCTTCCTCCTCATGTGCGAGGCTTAGTCTCATCCAATTTAAGGTGCTGCACCGGGCCCACATGTCCGGGACTAGGATGAGTAGGTTCTTTGGGGGTGAGGACAGGTGCACCAGATGTTCGGGGAGTCCAGCGAACCACGCCCATATGTTCTGGGCATGCCCAGCACTGGAAGAATTCTGGAAGGGGGTGGCGGGGACGGTGTCGAGGGTGGTTGGATCCAGGGTCAAACCAGACTTGCGATTTTTGGAGTTGCGGTAGAGCCGGGAGTGCAGGAAGCGAAAGGGGCCGGTGTCCTGGCCTTTGCGTCCCTAGTAGCCCGACGAAGGATTCTACTACAGTGGAAGGATACAAGGCCCCCAAGTGTGGAGACCTGGATCAGTGACATGGCGGGATTTATAAAATTGGAAAGGGTCAAATTTGCCCTTAGAGGATCAATACAAGGGTTCTATAAACGATGGCAGCCTTTTCTGGACTTCCTGGCTCAAAGATAGGTAACTCGGTCAATAGCAGCAGCAACCCGGGGGGGGGGGGGGGGTGTTCCTTATTGTAGTATCTATTCTGTAACTTTGTATTGTGTTAATTTGCGTTGTTGTTAAAATGCTGTGTTGTTCATGGAGGTGGGGCGAATGATTATGATTGTTAATGTTATTGTTATTTTTGGTATTTTACTATGGTGCGTTATTGTTGTATAATTCCAAAAAAAAAATCAGAACTCAACTCAAAAAGCTTTCTCAAAATATCTGAATACCTTAGCTCCACCCAGCAATGACATCATCTCCCCAAGCTGAAAATAGATTCACTCCCCAGGGACTCCCCCTAGTCAAACAACATTACATTAGCCCAGACTGAAAACACATTACTCTGCTCAATTTCACCTCTGGTTCCTAAAAGCTTTCTGGGCTTTCAAAATAAGATTAAAATTAAAAACATGACTACTGCAGTCAAACACACTCTAAAACCCCAGGCTCGTAACCCTTAAATTGCCAAATGTTTATCATCCAATATATCTAAAATTCTGCATTCACCACATTCGGACATTAAGGTAGTTTTCAGGAATTTATATTTGTATTGTAAACATTAGAAATAAGGTATAGTTTTAATTGCGCATGGGGAGGAGAGGATAAAAGGGTATGAGAAAGAGCAAGACTAAGAGCATTGTGCTAGCTTGGAGTTTGGATCTCCTGAGGTAACATCAGGATTCAAAAGGGACATGGGGCAAGTGGAAGCAGCTGATTGGGCAAGTACGATCAGGTAAGTATTTACTACTTTTATCGTGTATAGTTTGTTAAAACCTGCCTGGATCCTATTGGCTGGGAACAATTGGTTACCCCATGTTTCTTGGGAATTTGAGCTCCCCCAATGAGTGGGACGGGGCAATCACTAACAGTTGCAGCTGTATAAATAGAGCTGACCAGTGTGGTACCAGCTAGAGAAAGAGCAGTAGTGAACTACTGCTGCTGTGTACTGTTTTAAATAAAGTTACTTTCTGTTTGATTCTACAAACTCATGCTGGATTCTTTACATCCCTCTCAAAAGTTTGTACGGTCTATATTTTGTGGTCTATAGTTTGTAAGGGCTATATTCGATCACAACAAGGACCAGGGAAGAAGGCCCCGAAGGTAATTGATATTATTTTATTTCAAGTATCTTCCAAAAAGCTTAATTTAAAAAGATAACTCAAAGCCGCGGTGTGCTCTTCCTACTGCATGTGGGAAACCAGGAACATTTCCAGTGTCCAGGGCCAATATGTGTGCAGGAGCTGTCTCCAGTTTTGTGGATAGCATATATAGAGAGGTGGTCACACTGGTGGCTAAGACTCCACAGGCAGGAAGGGAATGGGTGACCACCAGGCACAGCAGGGGGACTAGGCTGGCAGTGCAAGAATCTCCTGTGGCCATTTCCATGCAAAACAGATATACCACTTTGGATACTGTTGGGGGAGGAATGGCCTCTCAGGGGGAAAGCAGCAACAGCCAAATTTGTTGTGGAGGAGTTAAGTGTTGGAATGCAATAGTTACAGGGGATTAAATTGTATGGGGAATAGATAGGCGTTTTTGTGCCTGCAAACTGGACTCCAGGTTGCTATGTTGCTTCCCTGGTGTAAGGGTCAAGAATGCCTCAAGAGTGTCTATAGACATTCTGGAGGGGTATGGTGAATGGCCAGTGGTTGTGGTACACATTGGGACAAACAACATAGGTTAAAAAAAGGATGAGGTCCTAAAAGCAGAATATAGGAACTTAGGAAGTAAATTGAAATGTCGAACTTCAAAGGTAGTGACCTCAGGATTATGACCAGTGCCACGCGCTAGTCAGAGCAGAAATGTCAGGATATATCAGTATGTTACAAGAGGGGGGATTTCAGATTCCTAGGACATCGAGGCCAGTTCTAGGGGAGGTGGGACCATCTGATTACACCTGGGCAAGACCAGGACTGATATCCAGGGCGGAGAAGTATTTCCCGAGTGGTTGGGAGGGTTTAAACCAAAATGGCAGGGGGATAGAAACCTATGCAAGAAACCATTGGAGGGGGAAGCATGGACAATAACAAAAGACAGAAAGGGGAATAAGAAAAATGACAGGCAGAGAAATCAAGGTCCAGAATCAAACAGGGCCAAAGTGAAAAACAATGGGAACACTACAAGGATTGTTAAAAAGACAGGCCTTGAAGATTTGTGCCTTAATGCATGGATCATTCGCAATAAAGTGGTTGAGTCAATCATGCAAATAGATGCAAAGGAGTATGATATAGTTGAGCTTTCGGAGAGTTGGCTGCAGGGTTACCAGGGATGGGGAATGTATATCAAGGCTATTCAGTATTTATTTTTTGAAAATATTTGAATTAAAGTTTTCATTTTATAAAACACAAAATAAACAAATCCATACAAGCTGGCAGTGTCACTTGGGTGTCAGCCTGGCACAGCCAGCGTGCCCAGGTGGCACTACCAGGCTGACAGGGGCACTGTCAGTGTTCCAGGTGGCAGTGCCATGGTGCCCTTATGAGGTGGGCTGCGGGGGCTAGAGGAGCCCCAAACAAGTGAGTTGGGGAAAATTCTTGCACTGATGAGCAGGGCCCCTTAGGGCAGGAAATGCAACTGAGTGTGACCTCGGCAGGGCATGCCCACTGAGGCTCGAAGAAAAAAATTACCGTTAGATAATAGTGTTATAGTGCCGGCACTGAGCCCACAAATCTCTCCCTGAACGGACTCTGTTTTTGGTTAGATCACGCCCAAGAGTTTTAGTTGACAAAATATTGATTTCAGCATACTGAGGCATGTGAAGCCAGTGAAATTTTGAGAAAGATGGGGATAATTAGTGCACTGCTGCCGTAGTACATGTTATGAGGCAAACTGAATGGTTTTGACCATGTTGAAACTTGTGGTGAGTTGACTTGTTCAGACCATCCAGTAGAGCATGGAAGAGTTGAACCTACAAAATAATAAAGACATGGATTAGGGTTTAGGCAGTTGAGATCAGGCCAGAGATTGAGAACCATTTTCTACCTTTGCAATATTTATGAAAATGGAGCATTGTAAGTGGGAAGGCTGAGCTCAGGGTTGAACAGGCTATCAAGGTTGCACACTTCCTGTTTCTTCCTGAGATGGCACCAGGACGACTGTTTGAATGTAAGGCAGATCCACAAAAGGGTTGTTGGGAACATGTGAGAATTCCATTGTCCACGCTTTCTATGATTGGAAATGCATATTGTGCCAGTTTCCTCGAATTCAAAGTCATTTTACAGCTCCCAGTAATCTCCTGTCCCATGACAGTGCTCTACTTCCCCTATTGTGTGCAAAATTCCCTTTCTTGGACTAGAAACAAGTTTTCTTATTTTATGTCTCACCGTTTATTTTGTTTCTCCCACCCTTACTAATCTGGTGAATTGCATCATCAAAGGCAGTGAGGATGATTGTCTATTTTAGTGAATCCACAGTTATGCTATCAGTGCGGGATATGTGCCTTTTTGCAAACACTTCAATTATCTCGAACCATTTGTAGAACATGCTTTTTTAAAGTCAGCTAGTGAATTTTATTGTTCAGTTATATTTTCCCATTTTAACTCAAATTAGTTGAGAAAGACTGAACACTAAGTTTATCAGTGCATAGGGCTCCCATTGAGATTAATGCGTGATTTCACAGAAATTCTTAAGATATGAAGGAATGGTAACAGAGTAGAATCAAACAGTTTCCAGTTGTTGAGGGGCACAGAATAAAGGAAAATATGTTACCAGAACTTGGGATTGGATGAATAACCACAGAACATTTAACAATAGATTAGATGGGTTTCCAAAGTAAATGCGAATATAGGAACTGGGCATGGTTCACAGCGCCAGGCACCCGGGTTCAATTCCCCCTTGGGTGACTTGTGAGGAATTTGCACTTTCTCCCCGTGTCCGCCTGGGTTTCCTCCGGGTGCTCTGGTTTCCACCCACAGTCCAAGATGTGCAGGTTAGCTCGATTGGCCATGATAAAATTGCCCCTTAGTATCCAGGGATGTGCACATAAGGTGGGGGAGTGGGGCTCTATAGGGTGCATTTCAGAGAGTCGGTGCAGACTTGATGGGCAAATGGCCTCGCTCTTCACTGTAGATATTTTATGATATCAAGGTAGGCAAGAAGCTAATTACATTGAAATATTCCAACAGACAGCGCACGAGGAAGTAAAATGCAACGGATCCCATCACTTCTTCTGATTAAAAAATTTTACAAATTTTTATGGTAGCAAGGCAGAAGCTAAAGTATCAAACATATTTTTTAATTATTATTTTTCAAAATATATGGAATTTCTTATGGAAAAATTTGGCATTCAACAAATATGAAATTACTCGCTCAGGGCCAGAGAGGCTGTATAGCAGGACACTGGAACCCATTGGGAATACTTGGGAACCCATTGGGAATACTTGGGAACAAGGTACTTCTATATTTTGAAGTATAGAATAAAGTTAGAATGCTTAACCACAACTGTGGTGAACCAAATATAAATCTGTACTGTGGGCAGGGTTCTCCGATTGCTGACGGTGAACTCGCAAACGGCCGGAGAATCATCGTTTATGCCGAAATTGGGGGCGGCGCTGCTTTTGCGATGCTCCGTCCCCTCAAAAACAGCATACTCAGAGGACGGCGTACGCTGTCGGGATGGCCTCAGGACGTCACCTGTGGCCCTTTCCCGACGCTCCGCCCCCGATGGGCCGAGTTCCCGACGGCGCAAAACAGTTATGGTATTTTTTTTGTGGACCCTACGTGGCTGCAGTGCCGCCACAGTTGTGGGAGGCGGGGGTGGGACTTTGGAGAGCGCGGGGGGGGGGGGGGGGGGGAATTGGTGGAGGGTGGTCCGCAGGTGGCAGGGGGGTTACTTGGGGTCATTATTTGGCAGGCTAGGTCCGCGCACGGCCGGCACAATGTTGCATATGCACAGCCATGGACCCAGCTATTCTCCAGCCGTTTTTGGCCTGGGGGCCGGGAGCTTTAACTGGCGCGGCTGCAAGCCCCCAACCATCCCGCAATCAGTCCAGCTGTTGCGCCTTTTTTTCTGGCGTAAAACGCCTCTGTTCTCACGTTGGCGTCAGTTTCCAAAGTACTGTATGGTACTAAAATGATGACAGCAAGGGAACAGGTGATTCTAGGTGATCCAGAATTAGTAGTAGCAACAGGGCCAGTATAGGGGAAATAGGATGAATATTTTCCAACGATTCCAACGTATTAAAAAACAGAGAAAAATGCAGCACAGTGGCGTAGTGCTTAGCACTGCTGTCTCACGGTGCCGAGGTCCCAGGTTCGATCCCGGCTCTGGGTCACTGTGTGGAGTTTGCACATTCTCCCCGTGTTTGTGTGGGTTTCGCCCCCACAATGTGCAGGCTTATCCAGGTGTGGAATATCCACGCTAAATTGCCCCTTAATTGGAAAAAATGAATTGGATACTCTAAATTTATGGGGAAAAAAATAGAAAAATTTCCCTTCCCAGAAAGATTAGCATTGGACTATCATTGGCAAGTTTTTGTTTGCATGGACCTGCTCAAAAGTAATGGGCATGCTCAAAAGAGGTTACAGTGTAATCATGAAATTAGTACGCTTTTAGAAAGCCCAACTCAATAAACAAGACACATTTTTTGAAGGATTTTACAGTGAGACTAAGAGTAGGGGTCCTCATCAGTTCAGTAATTTCTAATTGCCTGCATTCTGGGGGACCTCAACAGCCCAGTTCTGGACAAGCATAGCACCATTGGTAGCAACTTCTGGATTTCATTGAAAATCTTGCTGGAAAATGTGGTTGATATCGGAGCCAAAGGAGCCTTTTGTTTACAGAAGTATCGAGAAAGGGACATAAAGATCCCTACCTATGTATGATAGTGTCATTTAGATGGGTAAAGTGTTCACGTAAACTTCTGTAGTAATTGTCACTAACTGATTCAATCATGAGCTTAACCACAAGCACTTTGCAGCTGACAATTGTGAGTAAAGGAAAAGGAATCATGACTAATCTAATACACACGCTTTTACCCCCAGTGGTTCCTGAAACTAAATGCAATGCTTAATTCCCCCTTCTTCCTTCTGCCACCCACCTACCCTATCTCTCCTCACCAAACTGGGATGACTTGAGATTATGCCAAAGAGGAATTGAATTTGGTCTCTATGTCTCACCACTAAACCCAACTTCAGGGAATCAACTCAATATTTAACAACAAAACATTTTGGAAACCTTCAGCAATACTATTAGCATTTTTTAAATTCTCAGTTTGCTGCGAGACCTATTCTTTGACAACTTATCCTGTTGCAATGTTGGAATTATTTTATTTCTCTTGCGTCTTTAATTTCCTTTATTTTATTTTCTATTGTTATATTCTTCTTTGTATTTCCTTATGTTAGTATCACTTAAGCCATCTCACCATTTCATAGTTTTTTATCAAAGGTAATACCAATCATACTTCTGCTTGTGTGTGTTTCTCTTCCCAGTTCTTTTGTTTTAGCCCGATTTAAATACTGTTCCTTTTTCATTTTTTTTTACTCGTGGTTCTGACTGCCAAAACTTCTGGCTATTCTTTTTCCTCCACAAAGGGTTTCCATAATTTTCTGTTTTCTTTCTAATTTCCAGCACCTCCCCATTGTTGCAATTTTACTCAACTAGATGATCACCGCCAGTTTACGCCTGTCCCAAGATGCTAATAGGCATAAAAGTCTTGGAAATATAGAGCGGGATTCTCCGGGAATCGGCGGGGCGTGCAGAAACAGTGCAGTGGAGTGGCGCGAACCACTCCGGCGTCAGGCCACCCCAAAGGTGTGGAATCCTCCGCACCTTCAGGGGCTAGGCCAGCGCCGGAGTGGTTTGCGCCCCACCGGCTGGCATGGAAGGCCTTTGGCACCGCGCCAGCTGAGCCCAAAGGGACTCCGCCGGCCGGCGCAGGTCCGCGCATGCGTGGGAGCATCAGCGGCTGCTGACGTCATCCCCATGCATGCGCGGGGGGGGAGTTTCACCTTCGCGCCGGCCATCGCAGAGGACCACATGGCCGGCGCGGAGGAATAGAGTGCCCCCACAGCACAGGCACACCCGTGGATCGGTGGGCCCCAATCACGGGCCAGGCCACCATGGGGGGCACCCCCTGGGGCCAGATCGCCCCGCCCCCCCCCCAGGACCCCGGAGCCCGCTCGCACTGCGAGGTCCCGCCGGTAAGGGACCAACTCCAATTTATGCCGGCGGGACCTGCATCGAACGGGCGGGACTTCGGCCCATTGTGGGCTGGAGAATCGGTGGGGGTGGGGGGGACGCCGACCGGCGCGCTGTGATTCCCACCCCCGCCAAATCTCCGGCGACGGAGAATTCGGCAGCCGGTGGGGGCGGGATTAATGCGCCCCCCCCCCCCACCCCGGCGATTCTCTGACCCGGCCGGGGGAGGGGTCGGAGAATCCCGTCCCTGATTTTCCAGGATTTAAATAAATGCTATGTGAAACTTACTCTCTTAATAGGCAATTTTTTTCTTTGAGTGATGTTATGTGAGAGGAAACTGAAGCTTTACTAGCCAATGTTTTATTTGTGAATTATGAGCTCGGCTGAGAGGAGTTGCCTTGCATTGGCTGGGAATCGAACCCAGGCCTCCCGCGTGGCAGGCGAGAACTCGACCACTGAATCACCAATGCAATCCACTAGCTCGGCTAAGAGAACAGAAATTGGCAATAGCATCAAAGTCTTTGAACTTGGTCTGTGATTGCAACACTATGCTCAGAGGCTTTAGTGTAGCTAAGCTTTGGATTTGAGTGGTTATTGTTAGTTATTCATGCTTATCTTAGTTCTCAGCAATGCCTTGTTTTGATGTTCAAGAGACTTTGTATTTCTTAGTGGGCTTAATAATTAACACTTTTTAGTCCATGTTTTGTCACCTGACCAAGCACCTATGCCTCTTGCTCTATGCCAGGGGTGGGCAAACTTTTCCGTGCAAGGGCCACATTCAGAAATTCACAATTCACAAAGGGCCGCATAGTATATTAAGTAAAATAATTACTTCACCCGGTTATGATTCTGGGCGCCTCATATAGAACATAGAACAGTACAGCACAGAACAGGCCCTTCGGCCCTCGACGTTGTGCCGAGCAATGATCACCCTACTCAAGTCAACGTATCCACCCTATACCAGTAAGTAACCCAAAAGCCCCCCCCCCCCATTTTTTTTTTTTTAATGACTTGGTGGGCCGCAGAAATATCTTTGGCGGGCCGCATGCGGCCCGCGGGCCGTAGTTTGCCCACCCCTGCTCTATGCAGACATGTAACACTCTGTAATTTATAAGTAGTAGGCAGTCATGTAGCACTGGTATGGATAACATAGACATGGAACTGATGCTTTCTCTTGTGGGGCATTCTAAAACGAGAGGTCATAATCTTCGAATAAGAGGTAGCAAATTTAAAACAGATTTGAGGAAACATTACTTCCCCCAAAGGGTTGTGAAACTGTGGAATTTGCTACCCCAGAGTGCAGTGGATGCAGGGACAGTGAGTAAATTTAAGGAGGGAAGAAATCGACAGATTTTTAATTGTTAATGTGTTGAAGGGTTATGGAGAAGGGGCAAGCCAGTGGAGTTGAGGCCAGGATGGATCAGCCATGATCACATTGAAGGTGTTTAGGCTCAGGAGGCTAAATTGCCAACTCCTGCTCCGAGATCATGTGTTCTCGGGAGGAGGTGCTCTGGCTGATTTTACAATCTAGCTCTTACAGAATCTACAGTGCAGAAGGAGGCCATTCGGCCCATCGAGTGTGTACCGGCCCTTGGAAAGAGCACTCCATCCCCGCAACCCAGCAACCTCACCCAACCCCTTTGGACACTAAGGGCAATTTAGCATGGCCAATCCGCCTCATTTGCACATCTTTGGTCTATGGGTGGAAACCGGAGCACATGGAGAGAATGTGCAAACTCCACACAGGCAGTGACCCAAGTCGGAATTCGAACCTGGGACCCTGGAGCTGTGAAGGAACTGTGCTAACCAGTGAGGAAAGTCAAGTGGTGCCAATTTGGTATCTTTTATTTTCTAGGGGAAGCCTCTTAAATTTCATCATATTTTCCCTCTTTCCTTTTTCCCTTGCTCACAAGATTGTTTCAGCTGCAATTAGGGAGGGCTATGTGTACTGTAGGGAGTTAGAAGAAAGCTGGTAAAGGGAAAGGGTACAGGACAAAAGAAAACATTGAAATTTACCTAGTGTCTTTCATGAGACCTCAGAATGACTCAAAGCTTTTTGAAGCCAATGAAAGTGTAATCACTGTAATTTAAGAAAAATGAATGGCAATTTGTACACAGCTATCTCCTACAAACAACAATGAGATACATTACCATATCTGTTCTTAGTGATGTTGGTTAAGAGATAAATATTGGTCAGGGCATAAGGGAGAGCTCCCTTGCTCTGCTTTAAAATAATGCCATGGAATTTTATTTTACACTCACCGAGAGAGCAGTTGGAACCTTGGTTTAATATCTCAGTTAAAATGTGCCACTTCTGAGCTCTGTGTAGCTCTGGAGTATCAGCCTAGATTTTGTGCTCAAGACTCTGGAGTGGGCTATGAACCTACAGCCTTCTGACTCCGACAGAGATAAGAGTGTTACCACTGAACAACAGCTGGCCCTGAAGACTATATGACTGCTTAAATTGAAATTGTCGGGTATGACAATCTAACCATGGCAGAGAATTGGCTTCTGCGGGGGCAGGCCATGAGGAGAAATGATCAGCTATAGAATTTTGTGGAAGTTGCGCAAGAGCATAGATTATTGCAGTGGGTAGATAGGTGGCAGGTCAAGGTACAGGGTGGAATTCTCCCAACCCACCCACGTCTGCTTTGGTGGTGGGAGGGTGCAGCTAAACTGGTGGGAACCAAAAAGTTGGAAACCTGCTACTTTGCAATTCTCCCAATGGTGGGTTAATGGTGGCTCGGTCCATTTACATTAATTTGCATCGACTGAATGCTCATTAAAACAGCTGCCACCAGTGTCCCATTCGCCTTTCCAAAGTTGTCATGTCAGCAGGAAATCACATCAGCTTTAAACCTAATTGCAAATAATTGGCGTGCACAAGGCAGTCCTCAGTTGGCTAGAGACTGAGGTGAGTGTAACACTGGCACAGTGCTGCGCTGTTCCTGCTGCACTGTTTACCAGTGTGCTGGGGCACACCACAACTAAGGTCCACCACCTTTCTGCCCACCGCAACTAAGGCCCACCACCTTTCTGCCCACCCCCAACCTAGCCCTCATGAGACAGCCATGACCTGGTCCATTTTTAGTCCTGTTTAAGTTCTTCAGTGGCCAATTACTGCCCAATTAAAGCCTTCAATCTGCATCCTTTGCTATAATATGCTGGACAGTAGAAGGCAGATTAGAGTGGGAAGGCCGTTATTCATCCAAGTCAGTAAAATGATGGGAAGGACGTTGGAGGGGGGTATTCATCCTTTGGGCTTGTCTTGTGTGCATCGGGGCACCCCACCCTCGCCCAGGATCATACCGCACTTTGTGCTTCCCCCAACCATTCCACCCCATCCTTAGGGTTCCCCATCCCTTCCTGCTCGGAAAGCTCAGGACTTAACTGGATCTGGTGTCCATTTTCATGGAATTCCTTGCGGTCCCAACAGCGCCCATGACTGATTTCTGGCACTGCACAGACTGCAAGAGCTGCAAGTAGGTCAGTTTCTGACCAACTTTTATTTCAGTGAGCTATCAGCATGCAAGTCCCCTCCCGTGAGATCCAGCTCCTGGAGTCTCCGGGTCTATTCCAGAGGACTGGCAACTCTAATTTCAAGTGTGGAGCTGGAGTTTATTCTGTGAGCCGGCCGGGTTGTTGTATTGCTCACCCTTCTGGAAGAAAAGTCGGTCGGAAACCAACCCATATTAAAAAAGGCCACATGACCGTTGTATTAAACTGAATAAGAAGTTCCACCCTCGAAAGCTGCTGGAAGCTCTTGCAAACCCAGCAGTACACAAACTCAGTAGTAGGTGTTGCTGGGACTGCAAGGAGACCCCCAAAGAAGTGTCATGGATGCAGTAGTCAACTAAGTCCCAGGCCTCTTGGAAAGGGAGGAATCAACCACCCTCGGGAGAAGGAGAGGTTTGGTGAATTTTGGAGGCCTGGCTGGGAGGCACAAAGAAATGTGTTCAGAAGGCCCTGAAATGGCTGTACTCCCTCCATTTTCACCAAGTTGGATGAAAAAATGGCCTTCCTGCTCTTCTTTGCCTTCTGCTGTTGTGGTTCCAAACGAGCGACCACTCGGAAACGACGTCTGTAAGAAAAAGCTCAAGTTCTTTTCGCACTAATAGAACTTCTACTCTCTTGAAGGGTCTCTTGCGCCCGGCGCACATTTGGGCTGGGGTATTTATTTACCATGAGGCCATTGACTTAACGGTGTAGCTCCGCCCCATCATCTGGGGAAGACATACTCGGGTGAGGCCACAGGGACTCTGAAGTTGCAGACCCCGTCGCCTCCTGTCGGGTTATAACACCCTCCCCCAGGTCCGACATGTCTTCCACCTCGACAGGGTGGGGGTGGGGTGGATCCTTCATCTGCTTTGCTCAGGGTTATCCTTGAACGCCCACCGTTCTGGGCTCAGAGGGGTGTAATCAACCGGGCAGCGATGTTTGAAAGCCGAACACCTGGGTGGTTTCGCTTTGCTTGGCCCGGCAGTCACTACTGGATCCGCTTCGACTACAGTCAGCAAAGTTTCGGCCAATCTGTTGGATGCCGGATGGCAAGGTGTAGTCCATACATGGCAGATCCTGTTTTGCTTCAGAAAGTCGGCGAATTCTGCACTTGTAAAAGCTGTGCAGTTGTCTGGCACTAACACCTCAGGAAGTTCGTGAATACTGAAGGTTTGTCGAAGTGCTCAGTAGTAGCTTGCGATGCTATTGTGGTCACGTGGCGGACATCCATCCACTTCGAATGGGCATCCACGGCTCCTTGAAAGGGTCCCACAAAATCCAAGTGGAGACGGGACTATGGTCGGCCCGGCCATTCCCATGGGTGGCTTCTGGTGCTCCTGGCACAGTGTACGTTGCTTCACCAAAGTTTTGATTTCCGTGTCTGTTCCAGGCCACCATACTTAACTCCAGGCCAACGTCTTCATTTTCGAGACACCTGGGTATCTGCTGTGGGGGCCATGTAGGATTTCTCCCTGGTCTCACTCAGGCATGACCGCCCTGGAGTACCAAGCAGAATGCCATCTTCCACACCAAGTTCAGCCACCTTTGTAGTGAACGCTCACAGGTCCTCCGAGAGAGCGCAGTGTTGGTCCTGTACAGTATTATGTGGCGACCTTGGCCGACAATCAGTCCATCTGCATCCATGCCTTCACCTGAGCTGCCGTAACTGGCGAGGAGTCCATAAAGTGCAAGACTGCAATTACCTCGTCTGACATGGCAGGCATTGGCGTGCTAGTGGGCAATGGGATTCAGGTGAGGGCATCTGCGTGTGGAATATTTGTTCCTTAACATTGTTCCAACACACATTCATACAGTGCCAGGAGCAATACCCAGCACTGGAGGCGGGCGGGCGCCACGCGGGAGATGGGGGAACTGCCCTATCCTTCTCAAACAACCCCATCAGGGGCTTGTGGTTCATGTAGGCCGTAAATTTATGTCTGTATATATATTGGTGGAATCGCTTCACCTTGAAGACCAACGGCAAACACTTATTTTAAATTTTTTGCATCGTTCTACTCTGCCGTTACCAGGGTATGTGAAGCAAACGGTGTTTGAAGCTTCACGGCTGTTTTGTGCCGTAAGGTGAGGCATCGCAGGTTAACACCAAAGGCTTGGACGAATCACCTCGTCGAAAACCATCTGTTGCAGTGCGTCCCAAAACCATCGTTGGCCCTTTGCTAGCAACAGATGCAGTCGGGCCAACACAGTTGCCAAATTTGGAATGAGCTCTCTATAATAGTTGATTAGACTCGAGAAGGAGAGGAGTTCCGTCGGTTCCTTTGGCATGGAGGCCTGCCGGATTGCTCGTATTTTGTCGACCACTGGATCAAAGCCATTCCAGTCCACTCTGTAACCCAAGTAGACCACTTCTTTGGTGTGAAATACACACTTTTCACACCCAGCTGCCTTGAACCGACGGAGTACTTCCTCCAGGTTCTTCATGTGTTCCCGTTCAGACAAACCAGACAAACACTTCATCCAGGCAAACTGCGACCTGCAACAATCCCCAGAGAATATTCTACATTACTCGTTGAAAAATGGCACATGCTGAGGAGCCTCTGAAAGGCAACCTGCTGAACTCATGCTGACCCCTGTGTATATTGATGGTCACATACTTCAATGAGGCTCAGTCCAAAACTAATTGCAGATGAGCGTGACTCATGCCCTCTGATACGACCATCAATGAACACGAACGCAGGAGTAGAAGTAAACTGTGGCTTTAATCCACTAGAACAGTGCCTGCCTGCGACTGGTCTGTTAGTGGGAGCCGCCAACAGGGCGTCTGCTCTTTATACCTCCCCTTAAGGGGAGGAGTTAGGGGCGGAGCCCACACAGGCCCCAGCATGCTACATTATAGGTGATACCATACAATGGTCCATAGGTGGAGCCCACATGGGCAACAGCATAATACAGATAAGCATATGGTGAATTGTGACAGCAATACATTCACCACACTCACCCCCCGTTTAAAAAATGAGGTCCGGTGGGGGTGACGGGTTCATAAGTTCAGCCTGTCCGTGCACAGATTGTGCACTGAACGCCGAAGCTCTGGTGTCGCCGCTGGCCCTGGCGTCGAACTTGTCCGTGCCGGCATCGGTAGTGAAGTTGCCGGTGCGGGTACAGACGTGGACTCCGGGAGGGTGTCTTCTGGAGCTTCATTCCTGTGGGTCAGTGAAGGGGGAATGGCGGGTGGGAGGGGGTACGAGTGCTACGTAGGGGCGGGGTTGCTGGTCAGCGTAGGTTGGGCTGGGTAAGATGGGGTGGCGGTGGTAATGGAACCTGCGGGTGCCAGGTCCCGGAGGGAGACCGTATCCTGTCGACTGTCCGGGTTTTCGATGTATGCGTACTGGGGGTTGGAGTGTAGGAGCTGGACCCCCTTAACCAAGGGGCCGGACTTATGGCTCCTAACGTGCTTGTAGACCAGGACGGGCCCCAGTGTCTTCAGCCAGGGCGGAAGCGAGGCCGCTGAGGTGAATTTCCTGGGGAAAACAAATAGGCGGTCATGAGGGGTCTCGTTTGTGATCATGCAAAGTAGGGACCTAATAGAGTGGAGTGCGTCCGGGAGGACCTCCTGCTAGTGGGAGACCGGGAGATTCCTAGACCGTAGGGCCAGGAGGACGGCCTTCCAGACCGTCGCGTTCTCCATCTCCACCTGCCCATTTCCCCTGGGGTTATAACAGGTAGTCCTGCTCGAGGCGATACCCTTACCGAGCAGGTACTGACGCAGTTCGTCGCTCATGAACGACGAGCCCCGGTCACTGTGGACATATGTGGGGAAACCAAACAGGATGAAGACACTATGTCGGGCTTTAATGACGATGGCCGCGGTCATGTCGGGGCAAGTGATTGCCAAGGGAAAGCGGGAGATCTCGTCGATGATGTTGAGGAATTGTGTGTTGCGGATGTTGGAGGGGAGGGGCCCTTTGAAGTTGATACTGAGGCGCTCAAAGGGCCGGGATGCCTTTACCAGGTGGGCCTTATCCGGTCGATAGAAGTGCGGCTTGCACGCCGCGCAGATCGGGCAGTCCCTGGTCATGGCCCTGACCACCTCAGTGGAGTAGGGCAGGTTGCGGGCCTTGATGTAGTGGAGAAGCCGGATGACCCCCGGGTGGCAGAGGTCATCGTGGATAGCCCGGAGTCGGTCGTCTTGCGCGCTGGCGCATGTGCCGTGGGACAGGGCATCTGGGGGCTCGTTGAGCTTTCCAGGGCGATATACCATATTCTAGTTGTAGGTGGAGAGTTCGATCCTCCACCTCAAGATCTTATCATTCTTGTTTTTGCCCCGCTGCGTATTGTCGAACATGAAGGCTACTGATCGTTGGTCGGTGACGAGGGTAAATCTCCTACCAGCGAGGTAGTGCCTCCAGTGCCGCACGGCTTCCACGATGGCTTGGGCCTCCTTTTCGACTGAGGAGTGTCGAATTTCGAAGGTGGTGATGGTTCGTGAAAAAAACGCTACGGGCCTGCCTGACTGCTTGCGGGTCGCGGCGAGGGCGACCTCTGATGCGTCGCTCTCCACCTGGAAGGGTACAGACCTGTGCATCGCGGCTTTGGCAATATCTGCCTTGATGTAGCTGAAGGCCTGGTGGGCCTCAGCCGCCAGTGGGAAGATGGTGGCCTTGATCAGTGGGCGGGCTTTGTCCGCATAGTTGGGGACCCACTGGGCGTAATATGAAAAGAACCCGAGGCACCTTTTCAGGGCCTTGGGGCAGTGGGGAAGGGGGAGTTGCAAGAGGGGACGCAAACAGTCGGGGTCGGGTCCTAGGGACCCCGTTTTCCACGATGTAGCCAAGGATGGCTAGTCTGGTTGTGCGGAAAATGGATTTCTCCTTGTTGTAGCTGAGATTAAGGGTTTGGGCAGTTTGGAGACATCTCTGGAGGTTGGCGTCCTCCAGTTGGCGATGGTGACGTTGTCCAAGTACGGAAATGTGGCCCGCAGCCCGTACTGGTCCACCATTCGGTCCATTGTTCTTTGGAAAACCGAGACCCCGTTCATGACGCCAAAGGGGACCCGGAGGAAGTGGAAAAGGTGACCGTCTGCCTCAAAAGCCGTGTAGTGGAGGTCCTCCGGGCGGATTGGGAGCTGGTGGTACGCACACTTCAGATCCACTGTGGAGAACACCCAGTAATGTGGGATCTGGTTAACCATGTCTGCGATCCGGGGAAGGGAGAAGGCATCAAGGTGCGTGTATCGGTTTATGGTTTGGCTGTAATCTACAACCATCCGGTTCTTTTCCCCGTTCCTGACGATCACCACCTGGGCTCTCCAGGGGCTATTGCTGGCCTCTATGATTCCCTCCTGCAAGAGTCACTGGACCTCAGACCTGATAAAAGTCCTGTCCTGGATACTGTACTGCCTGCTTCTGGTGGCGACTGGTTTGCCATCAGCGGTGAAGTTTGCGAAGAGCGGGGGAGGGTCAACCTTTAGCGTCGCGAGGCTACATACGGTGAGTGGGGGTAGGGGCCCGCCGAACTTCAGGGTGAGGCTCCTGAGGTTACATTGGAAATCCAGTCCCAATAGAAGAGGAGCGCAGAGGTCGGGGAGTACATATAATTTAAAATTGGCGTACTCGGCGCCCTGTATTGCGAGGGTTGTGGTAGTGCAACCTCGGACCTGCACCGAGTGCAACCCGGAGGCGAGGGAGATGGTTTGATGTGCCGAGAAGATTGGGAGCGAGCAGCGTCTCACCATGTCTGGATGAGTGAAGCTCTCTGTGCTCCCGGAGTCGAAGAGGCAGGGCGTTTTGTGTCCGTTTACCCAGACGGTCATCATAGAGCTCTGGAAGTGTTTGTGTCGCGACTGGTCAAGGTTGACCGCGCTGTGTTGCGGGTAGCCGGCGTGGTCAAAGATGCTGGGGAGGTCCCAAGATGGCTGCCCCCGTTGGTCTCACGTGTCGGGCGGCGTTGCAGATGGTGGCCAAGATGGCGGCCCCCATCGGTCGCACGTGTCGGGAGGTGAAGAAGATGGCGTCCAAGATGGCGGCCCCCATGAATCGCACGTGGTGGGCCGTGTGGGCGAGGTTGGCCAAAATGGCAGCCCCCTTGAGTAGCACATGTTGTGTGGGCTTGGAGATGGCTGCCCCCACGAACAACACGAGGCCAATGAAGCGTCCGGGGCGGGGGCGGAACTGGCAGACACGCTGCCACACTGCGGTATCTGTGGGTCTGTGAGTCCGAGGGTCGGGCCTGCGATTTAGAGTTTTTGGACCTGGCTAGGCAAACTATAGCAAAATGTCCTTATCTCCCGCAGTCACTGTAGTTCTTGTTCCGGGCCGGGCATCGTTGCCTGGGGTGTTGAGGCTGGCAACAGAAATAACAGGGTAGCCCCACCCATGGTGAATGGGCTGCCGCGCGGCACAGGCCTGGGGTATTCTTTGGTTGGGGGTCCACGAGGGGGTGGCGTGATCGGACGGGAATGCGTTAAGGCTTTGGAACTTCCAGAGAGGAGGCTAATTTTACCGTCTCTTCCCGGTCTAGGGCACCTTTTTCGAGTAGGCGCTGTCTCACATAGTTGGACCTGACTCCATCCAAGTAGGTGTCCAGGATGGTGAGGTCCATATGTTCAGTGGCCGTAACGGCCTGGTAATTGCAGCTTCGTGCAAGGACTTTGAGGTCGCGTAGGTACTCTTCCAGCGATTTCCCCAGGACGCTGGTGGCGAGTGGTGAGGAGGTGCCGTGCGTATACCTCGTTCACGGGCCTTACGTAGTGGCGCTCTAGCATCGCGAGGGCGTCTGCATAGGTGGAGGCTTCCTCGAGTTGAACAGAGATTCGATGGCTCACCTGTGCGTGGAGGAGACTCAGCTTCTGTTCGTCGGAGGTGGAAGGCGAGGAGGAGGCGGCAAGATAGGCCTTGAAACAGCGGAGCCAGTGTGAAAAAATCTCTTTCGCCTCCACGGCCTGCGGATCAAGTTCCAGTCGGTCAGGTTTGAGGGCCGATTCCATAGTGGCGTTGTGGTTGATTAAATTGATGCGACGATCAATTCACACGAAACCAGGAGTAGAAGTAAACTGTGGCTTTAATAAACTAGAACAGTGCCTGCCTGCGACTGGTCTGATAGTGGGAGCCGCCTGCAGGGCGACTGCTCTTTATACTTCCCCTCAAGGGGTGGAGTCAGGGGTGGAGCCCACACAGACCCCAGAATGCTACATTATAGGTAATACCTTACAATGGTCCATCGGTGGAGCCCACATGGGCAACAGCGTAATACAGATAAGAATATGGTGAATTGTTACAGCAATACATTCACCACACCTTCCACTGAGCCGAGCATTCAGGTCTTCAATCATGGGCACCGGGTAACTGTCCAAACAAGACGTCCGATTAATCTTTGTCTCATAGTCCCCACAGAGACTGTTGGAGCTGTCAGGTTTTGTGACGAGCATAACCGGCACAGCCCAATCTGAGAACTGCATTGGGTGCATGATCCCTAATTGCTCCAGGCGGCCCAACTCTGTATTCACCTTTGGCTTCAATGCGTAGGGTATGGGATGGGCTCAAAAATATCATGGCTGGGCCTCGGGGTCCACCGAAACCTTGGTGGAGTCCCCTTGGATGGTACCTAGTCTGTCCTGAAGCATATCGGGAAATGCACCAGCACTGTGCCTGGCCCATTGGGGAACAACGGCACACCTGCTGCCAATCCCGTCCCAGCAAACTGGGGCCCGAACCTTTTGCTGCCACCAATGGAGGTTTGCCAACTGTGCCTCGTATTTCACAGGGACTTTTGAGGTGCCCCCGATCTCCAAGGACTTGCCTGTATATGTTGCCAGCCATGGGTTAGTGCCGAGCAACACCAAGCTATGGATGCCCGAGCGGACTCGGTCGTGCGTGCGTCTACTGATTACTGAGACCGCAGCCCCGCTATCGAGCTCAATCTGGTTGGGGAACCCATTGATCCGGACCGTCACCTGAATGGGGACCATCAATGTTGCTGATATACAATAGAGGTGGCGGGCAGCCTCCACCAGGTCTTCCACTAAATGGGTCTGTTCCCTGGGACAGTCATTGGGGGTGTAGTGGCATGCAGGTGGGTTTTCCTGCTGGTACCTGTTTCGCCACTTTCTCTGGGCACGTGTCCATCCATCACGCTGGTCAGGAGTGTCCAGCATGGTAGGGCAGCACGGTGGCGCAGTGGGTTAGCCCTGTTGTCTCACAGCACCGAGGTCCCAGGTTCGATCCCGGCTGAGGGTCACTGTCCGTGTGGAGTTTGCACATTCTCCCTGTGTTTGTGTGGGTTTCACCCCCACAACCCAAAGATGTGCAGGCTAGGAGGATTGGCCATGCTAAATTGCCCCTTAATTGGAAAAAATTGATTGGGTACTCTAAATTTTAAAAAAAGTGTCCAGCATAGGCGACATCTTTCTCTGGTCCTGGCCTCGAGGAGTGCATCCCCAATGGCGGGAGTCCTGAACCACAGCACGGGAAGTGGGTGCTCCATGTCCAGCTGGGCACCCTAGGCTGAGGATAGGCAATCCCTGAAGCTCCTGAATGCGCCGTCCCGGAAAAAGCCATTTTGCTCAACTTCTTCAAATCTAGATATGTTTTGCCCAACAAGCATTCTTGAGTCGCCACGTCGCGAATGCCGCAAGCCAACTTGTTTCTGAGCGCCTCAGACAAGGTTGGGGTGAACTCGCAGAACTCGGTGAGAAGTTCAAGAAGTCGGTCACAGATTCTCACTAGTTTTGGGTGGCTGTGTGAAAACAAAAACGCCGGACTTTCAGTGGCGGTTTAGGATCAAAATAGTGGTTACCAAGGAAACCAACTCCACAATCTGGCAGGTGTCCGGGGAAGTCAAACTCTGGATGATGCTTTCGGTGTCTGCCTGCGTCGCGAGGAGGTTCACCATTGTCTCTCGTCACCAACATTTGTTGTTGAGCCGAAAGAAGTAGTAGCGCATTTGCTCGATATATTGGGCTCAGTCACCCATCTCAGCGTCGAACACCTCTAATTTCCCGATTAGTGGACCCGCAGCCTGGATGGAGGCCTCATATGGCCTAGTCGAGGTGAGCCTGGTCTGGAGGAAAAGGGCATCACCTGCAGCTCCATTTTACCCTTGTCGCCAATGTACAGTTCCAGCGAGTGGCCACTCTCAAGCAGTGACTGTAAGAAAAAGCCCAAGTTTATTTTAACTACTATAATGCAACTCCTACTCTCTCGAGGGTCCACACTTGGTCTGGGGTGTTTGTCCCATGAGGCCCTTGGCTTAAGGGTGTAGCTCCACCCCCTTGTCTAGGGAGATCATACTCCGGAGAGCCACAGGGACTCTGAGGTTGCAGATCCCATGGCTTCCTACTGGGTTAGAACAGCTGCTCCACATATTATGTTACTGAAGATGGATTGAGGACATTGTGGACAGTAATTGGACAGTTAAGGGCCTCATGAAGCCAAAGGATGGGTAGGCGAGTGGGCAACTTACCCACTCTTCTTATTATGAACACTGGGATAGGAGTGGATGGGAAGATGGTGGGCTAGCCACCCAATATATTTTACGTGGCCTCCACAGAAAACACAACGAGCGGGGAGTTGTAAAAATTCAGTCTGCAATATTTCTTCAAAAGAGACACCAAGTATATGTGACATGGTATACAAGAGAATAAAAAAATCAAACATGTGTAATCTCGCACTTTACATGCGTACTACTAAGTAGTTGAGAAACACGTCTCATGATCTGAGAATTAGTCAGAGCAGTAACTTAGATAACACAAGTCTGACTCCGTGAAAAACAAAGCAAAATGTATTTTGCGCGGTAGCACAAGTGGATAGCACTGGCTTCACAGCGCCAGGGTCCCAGGTTCGATTTTCCCGCTGGGTCACTGTCTGCGTGGAGTCTGCACGTTCTCCCGGTGTCAGTGTGGGTTTCCTCCGGTTTCCTCCCACAGTCCAAAGACGTGCAGGTTAGGTGGATTATCCATGATAAATTGCCCTTAGTGACAAAAAAAAGATTAGGAAGGGTTATTGGGTTATGGGAATAGGGTGGAAGAGAGGGCTTAAGTGGGTTGGTGCAGACTCAATGGGCCGAATGGCCTCCTGCATTGTATGTTCTATGTTGTTCTTGTTCTTTCCTAAATTTACTTTTTTTTAAAGTGATTCTAAGTTCACAGAAGTTAAGGTCTTTTTCTTATATTTTCATGGCTACTTGTTTTTCATGAACTTAACAGTTGCTTTACTATTAATAAACCTCTTTGAGATTTTGTGCTATATCCATAATTTAAAAAAAAAGAGTATTTTACATTTAGATCTGTTCCCATCCTATTTACATAGACATGAGCTAAATTAGTACAGTGTCTATTTTAAAGATCAAAACTGCAAAACCCTGAATAACTCTGAAAATAAATACCGGTACAAGAAAATCTGTGTAAATTGTTAATTGTCTATCAATTGTGAATATCTATATGCAGGTGGAGGGCATTGTTTGGGTTGTTACTTGAGCTCATATAAAGAGATACGACATTGGGGTGAAGATTTGAGTTAGGAGTTACATACTTGTACTGTTCTGCTGTGTGACTAAATCTAAATGGAGTAAAAAATTGGCTTTGGTTTGAAATTTTGTCAGCTGGCTATCAGGAGTGCAACGTACATGTAATTATTTTCACTAAATCCAGTGCAACTCCAATTACATAATCTACATTTTGTTTTCCTTTCACTTATTCCTAGCTTTGACAGAAGATCACGTTGGATCACTGCAGGAAAATGAGTTTGAAAATGTCATTCATATACGAAGACGTAGGGAATCTGGGGATCCATACTGGGCTTATTCAGGTAAGAGCAACTTTGACAGAATGATGAGCAAAGGACTACAATGGTGAAATAGATAATGAAAAATTCCTCCATGTAAAAAATACTCTTTTTTTTTTATTGTGGCTTTTGAATCCTCACCTTGGAAGTTTATTTGCCTCCAGTCTGAAGGTTTCAAACAGTGAACCATGACATGTATTTTGTCCCTGATGGCCCACTGAATTATGATATTAATTTCTTGTTGCTCAGGCGGTTGGAAGTGGTTGCGTATCTGCGATCACACTTTTTATACATAGTTAATTCATTATACTGTCTCTGAGGCCACTGAAAAGGTACCCTTCCCCTGAGATAAATGTCTTTGTGGTTTGTGCAGTAACAATCTGGAACAACCATTTGCTCAATTATATGAGTGGCTTTTTCTTTCACCACCACAAATGTGACTGGACAAACAAAGCAAATTGGTGTTATTGTAGCTTATAGGGATGTAACGCGTAAGGCATTGTTTATTAAAGAACAGTTCTACCATCAATGCTGTGACAAGTGCTCTGCCAGTACAAGGCCATAAGTAACTAAATAAGTTTTTAATGTCGTTGTGGAGTCCGCACTTGAGAGTAGCAAGTATGATCTTTACCCTCAAACACACTTTCATTATTTTAGGAAGACATCTTCCATAATGGGATCATGCAGTAGTTTATTCTGAGTAGAAGACGGTGTGTAATAAATGTTGAACTGACTGGATTCGATGAATAGCTGATGGTACTTGTGAAAGTGAAAATAAGGGTGCAGGAATAAAGGGAATATATACAGTGGAGTATTGCTCTGTACTCACTGCTGTATATATACAAAATGACTTTCAAAATACAATTTACTTACTGATTGCATAATTACTTGAATTCAGCTGTAGTTGTTTTCCACGTGTTCTTCCAGTGTGAATTTTCCTACTTTCCTTCCCAATTTATTTAATTGTGTTAATTGGGTTCAACCAATAACTATTTAAATTTACCAAGATAAAGCTTTATCTAAGCGTTAACTTATACAGTTTACTGGTTTATTTATTAGATCATTGATAAGTTTGGTGCACCAATGTGTTTTTATGAATCCTAAAGTGTGAAAAACTACTTAGTTCTTGAATAGTAAGCTCACGAAAATATCACAAATTAATCTGTATTTCTGGTTCCTTAAATGCAAAGCTCCAATAGTGGATATTTCAGTGACCGATTATTATTTGACATCTTATATCACTCTTTTAAATCTCTTTTAGCTGGTTACTTGGCCTTAATATTGTAAATGCCAGATTGTGACCATTTTAAATCGATGGATCACTATTGCTTCCACTGATGTATGGAACTGAATTTTCATTGGGCTGAGGAAATGGGCTTGGTGACCTCTCTGCCAGCAATTTCCATTATCAGCTAGTCTGGCCAATCTGTTAGCATGTCCCTGCTCCAGCGTATTTTCATAGAGATGGCTTTGGGAAGGAGCGAAAGCTACCTGCCAGCCAGAGGCCATTAGCTAATCAGATCAATTCAAGTATGTATTGAGGGCACTAATCCAAATTTTCCAGAAAGCCTCCAGGCCCCTGGCAGAGGCAGAAGCTGAGTAATGGATGGAGGCAGCCTCCTAGTGTATTTAATTCCTTACTGCCTTCCCACCCAACACCAGAGTCATGATTGGCAGAGACCCACGGATGTGCCCAAAGGCTATCCTGTGGTGGTTTTGGCCTCACAGCAGTCTCCACTCTTTAAAATGTTCTGAAGTCGGCAGTAGGTGCGTCCATCTTAAGCCCTATTGATCTCCTACCTTTATCGGCAGCATACATCTCTCCCGGTGGGGCTGCCGTGTAGACAGTGTCTCAGGTGCTCCGACTGGCTCTTCTAGCTGTTGAGCTGACCTGTAGTCATTAAATGGATGGACTCCTGGACCAAAAGTCTCCTCCAAAGTCTCCTATGGCTGGCATGTTTGGGTTCTTGCCCTGCATTTCATCTCAACAGTAACAAAACAGTAACAAAAAATGCCGAGCATTGCTTTTTATTGATTAGTTTTTTTTTTCGATCATTACTTTTTACCTGAGCATCTATGGATTTTTTTACGAACTTAGTTGTGAGGAAAAATATGACATGCTGGTGTTGTTTTAACTCAAAATGAAAATGGTACTAAATTTACAAACTTTAAATTCGTCCAATAAAATTTATTTTTGCCATATGTTTAAAAAGTGTTCCAATGAATGAAAATACTTATTTTTAATTCAGAATGTTACTGTTGGAAACTATCGTTTGTTCAATTCTCTTAGTTTATCTTTGAGAAAGAATATGACAAAATATGCTTGAATAGTGCTGCTTCCCTGGTATTATGCCAGCTGTGCCAATGTGCTTATCATCTAATTACAAGATGAACAAATCAGTTACATGAAATAAAGCAATAAATGATCAAGATTTTGCAGGTGCAATTAGTTGCAGTAAAGTTGCTGGTGTCGGTGAGGCCCAAGTCTTTCCGGCGAGTACTCTTGATGAGGAAGGAAGAAAATTATTCTGTTGCATTGCTTACATCTTCAGATCCAAATAATTTTTAACTCCATTTACTCTCCTGATAAATCAAACGAATCTTGATAAGTGAAAAGTTGTTTCCAATCCTAACGATATTGCATATATATTTGAATTGTTCTTCAATATATAAATTGTAATCAATCACCTACAATTTTACCTGATTAGTGGTACCTAATTAGATATATGTATTTTTACCTTGAACTGATAAATAAAGTGAATCTAAAGGGTGAACAGCGAATGATACATTTATCACCCCAAGACAGGGGATTTGGGGCAGATTAGAGAGATTATCGCATTTAATTTCAGCGAAGCAAAGAAACAGCTGGCAATAGGAAGGAAATAGCTTTCCATTTCAAAATATCTAAAACCTATTTATAACATGGCAAGTACAGAAAATAATACAAGTATATTTCAAAGACTTTAAAAAATCGTTGAATTGCACAGTATCTGAAAGCCTGAGGAAAATACAATGCACTTTAATATTTATAAACTCAATTTTATGAACAAAAAGCATCCATGTTTTTTGAATATTGCTTGTGTGACTGCATAGATATACTGCTGAGATTCTGACCACTTTCAACAAAGTTACATATCTCTAAAGCTTCACTCAAATATTTGAGATTAGTATAATTTAATCCTCTAATGCAGTGTTCTTCAAACTTTTTTTCCGGGGACCCATTTTTACCAACCGGCCGACCTTCGCGACTGACGCCGGCCAACTTGCGTGACCCACCATTTTCTCTTACCTTGTTTGCTGCTGACAAAAATAGAGGAAATGGTTTTGGGTCCCTTTGGCCGTCGTAAATGCTCCTCCAATGGAACCTGTTAGATGAAGGTGAAGCCTTGCGGTGTTGGAAAGTATGGAGTCTCCATCTGTCCAAAGTTCTGAATTTTGTCCTGTAAAATTTTATCAAATAACACCCCCCCCCCCCCCCCCCCCCCCCACCGAACTTGTAAAAAAACAATAAAATGAGTAAAATAAATGAAAAAAAAATTAAATGAATAGAATAAATGAATTAAAAACACTGCAGAACTTGTAAAACAAAAAGCTGCAACCGTTTAAAACCGATCATCATCGCGTGTGCATGCGTATTCCGCGAACATGTTTAATGATGATTTTTTTTTAACATGTTCCCGGCCGCTTGCAGCCGGCGTTATGAAAAGCCGGTTGCTGCGCGGGGATTTGCGCGTTCGGGAGCGCCGCGGACACCGGCTCCGCGACCCTCCCGACACCCGCTCACGACCCACCCGTGGGTCGCGCCACCGACTTTGAAGAACACTGCTCTAATGAGCTAATGACAGTTGTTGTAAACCAAGGGTAAAAGTAGAGTGAGGACATTATGTATGACTATTTAGCTATAGGAAAGAAGTGAGACCATTGTAGCATAATGTTAGGAAGATCTGGGGTCAATCACCCTTTTACTGAGTTCAACTACTCTAAAATGAGATCTCCCACAGCTTTAGCATTGCTCTCTGTGTCTGTGTAGCATTTCTATAAGCAAAAACTACTGCATCTAGAATACTTTTATTCCTGGCACAGAGAACAGCTCCAAGCCGAACTCATCACTTGTAGTATTTATCAATACAAACCAATTACTTATCTCATTACTGAAAACGCAAGAGGGTAGAACCAAAAGCCACTCATAGTAAAGGGAGAGGTGATGGGACCAGACAATGAATGGTGTGCATTTTTAAATCAACAATAGAATGTTGCTACTGTTTTGTACTTGTGGATGGGTCTGTTACCGTTCAACACAAACATTAACAACAGGTAGCCAATGGAATTAGACCTAGATACAGCATACCAGGTCATTCTGGTTCGTTTCAACTGCTGGATAAGATACCCAGTTTGTAAAGGCAATTTATGAACAAAGAAAACACAGCCTGCTAAGTTTGTTGAAGTCAAAAGAGTGTTAAAAATTAAAACTGGAAATACAAAGCATTAAATATATACTCATTGTTCCACTTTCAATTTGGATTAAAATATGTGGTTAAGGCAGCACGGGGCGCAGTGGGCAGCCTCACGGCGCCGAGGTCCCAGGTTCGATCCCGACTCTGGGTCACTGTCCATGTGGAGTTTGCACATTCTCCCCGTGTCTGCGTGGGTTTCGCCCCCACAGCCCAAAGATGTGCAGGCCATTTGAAATTGGCCTGCACATCTGGATGGATTGGCCATGCAAAATTGCCCATTAATTGGAAAATATGAATTGGGTACACTAAATTTAGAAAAAAAAATGTGGTTCAAGCTGGTAAATTATGACAATGGGACAGACAATTAAAATGGTGTATCATGTCCCAACCAACTGCATGAGTTAAGGTTGCCGTGTTTAGTCAATAACTGTCATGTGTTACCCAATCAAACAGAAACTAAAGGCTGGCACTTCAATTCTATGGACTGTATGTATTACTTGACTTTGCTGAGACTGCTTCAAGATTGGGGCTCAGATGATATTCAGACAAAATGGAGAGGGGAAGGTTGAATTAGATAAATCTAGAAATCACATAAAAAATCAGTTGCAGATGTTCAGAAAATGGCATTAGAAATGCTAATTTACAGCAATGTTGAAACGGGAAAGCTGGAGGAGATTTGCAAAGGTTTGAACTAAAATTGAAGCTGTTATTTGAAGGGAAAATAAATTGTATCAGCACCATTGATTAAGTGGAGACTTGAAGAGGAAGGCAGTTGTGATTATTGGGTGCCAATCATCTCACCTCCAGAACATTACCGCAGGACTTCACCAGAGTAATGTCTTAGGCCCAACCATCTTCAGCTGCTTCATCAATGATTTTTTTTCCATCCGAAAGTCAAAATGTTCACAGATGATTGATGATGTCAGCATTATTCGCGGCTCCTCAGATACTGAAGCAGGTGTGCCAATGTGCAACAAGAACGAGGTGACATTCATGTTTGTGCTGATAAGTGGCAAGTGACATTCACGCCACACAATGACCATCTCCAGCAAGAGAGAACCTAACCATCTTCCCTTCAGATTCAGTGGTGTTCCAGTTGTTGAATCTCTGACAATCAATATCTTGAGGGTTACCATTGGCCAGAAGTTGAACTGGATCAGCCACATAAATACTGTAACTACAAGGTCTAGAATTCTGACTTGTACCTTGACCCTCCAAAGCCATCTACATGACACAACCCAGCAGTGTGATGGATACTCTTCACTTGCCTGGATGAGCTCCAACAGCACACACGAAGCTCAACACCATCATCCTTTCCAAAGCAACCTTCTTGAATGGCAGCCCATCCACCACCTCAAACATTCACTTCCTCCACCACTGATGCAGAGTGGCAGCAATGTATGCCATCCGCAAGATGCACTGCAGCAACTCACCAAAACTCCTTCATTCCAATCTGTAGAGTTAAGGGTTAGCATCAGAAGTATACGTCATATTGATGTAATAATGGTGTCAGAACACATAACTGAGCAGTAAAAGATTCTGTATGAAGGAGAAGCTCCAACCTCATGTCGTGGTTCAAATGTATAAAAGATGCTTGCTGTAAATAGTAATGATTTTGAAAAGCTACAGACTTGAGTGTCATACTTTGGAAGAATAGGCAACCCCATCAACCCCCAAGAATACCCTGACCATATATAGCAACACTAACATGTGCTCTCTACCACCTAGAAGGATCAGAACAGAGGACACATGGGAGTACCATCATCTGCAAATTCTCCTCCAAGCCACATACCTCCCTGACTTGGAACTATATAGCCCACCCTTCACTGCCACTGGACCATGATGGTAGAATTCCCTTCCCAGCTGCACTCTGGGTGTGCCTTCAGATGGACTGCAGCTGTCCAAGGAGGCAGCTCACCATCACGTGAACAATTAGGAATGGGCAACAGAAGCTGGCGACACCTGCTATGATTACATCCCATGAAACCATTAAAAAAATGAGGTTGAAGCATTTACAACAATCCTCAGCCAAAAGTGCCAAGTGGATGATCCATCTTGACCTCCTCTGGAGGTCCCCAGCATGACGGATGTAAAGTCTTCAGCCAATTTGATTCACTCCATGTGATATCAAGAAGAAAAATGCGGAAGGCACTAGATAGTGCAAACGCTATGGGCCCTGGCAATAGTACTGAAGACTTGAGATCCAGAACTTACCGCATCTCTGGCCAAGCTGTTCCAGTATAGCTACAACACTGGCGATAACCCAGCAATGTGGAAATTGCCAGCTTTGGCCAGAAACAGGACAAATCCAACCCGGCCAATTACAGCCCCATCAATCTACTCTCAATCATCAGTAATGTGAAGGAAGAGGTCATCAACAGCGCTATCAAGTGGCACTTACTCTTTTAAAAAAAAAATGTATTTTATGACAAGCATGTATAAAAACCAGTTACAGCGAACAAACACCCCGAGAAACCTACTTCCCAACAATTAACCATACAGTCTTCTTTTTCACCCCCCCCCCCCCTCCCCCGCGACAACGAATAGCCCCCCAAACACGGTCACAAACATCCCCCACCTTTCCTCAAACCCCCCTGAAGAGCCTCTTAACTCATACTTTATCTTCTCCGATCTTAGGAACTCGCAGAGGTCACCCAACCATGCCGCTACCTCCGGTGGCGATGCCGACCTCCACTCCAGCAAATTTTGCCGCCGTGCAATCAGAGAGGCGAAGGCCAAGACATTGGCCTTCCTCCGCTCCATGAGCTCCGGCTTCTCTGAGACCCCAAATATCGCCACCAATGAGTCTATATTCACCTCCTCCACTATCCTGGCTAAGACCGCAAACACTCCTGCCCAGAATCTTCCCAATTTTTCGCAACCCCAAAACATGTGCGCATGATTCGCTGGCCCCTGCCCATACCTCTCACACTCATCTGCTACCCCCTGAAAGAATCCACTCATTCTCGCCCGAGTCATATGCACTCTGTGCACCACCTTAAACTGTATCAGGCTCATCCTTGCACCAGAAGAGGCCGTGTTTACCCTACGCAGTGCCTCACTCCATACTCCCCAATTGATCTCCATTCCCAACTCCGCTTCCCATTTCTCCTTGATCTTCAACACCGGCTCACGTCGCTGCTCCCCAAGCCACTTGTATATATCCCCAATTCTTCCCTCCTTCCACATCCGGGAGTAGCATTCGTTCCAGCAGGGTTTATCCCGGCAACCTAGGGAACCCCCTCCAGACCTTTTGCGCAAAGCCCCTAACCTGCAGATCCCTTAACTCACTGCCCCTCGGCAGCTCTACCCTCTCCCTTAGCTACTCCAAATTGGCGAACCCTTCCTCCTCCAAATACAGGTCCCTCACCTTGACCAGAACCACTTCCCTCCACCTCCTGTATACACTATCCATCCCCCCCCCGAATACCTACTCGGCGCTATTGACAACACTCCCCTCACCATAGCTCTCAAACTAGACCTTCCCTGCCAGCGTTAAATGCAGTGTATCTGACCTCTTAAGATCCTCCCCAGCCTCCTCCATCAGCTTTGTTAAGTTCCACTTATGCAGCCCCGTCCATTCCCTTGCTCCCTGAATCCCCAAATACCTAAACCTATCCGTTGCTACCGTAAATGGCATCCCTCCCCCTAAATTAGCCCGCTGTGCCAGCTCATTCACCGGGAATACCTCGCTTTTTCCTACATTCAGCTTGTACCCTGAGAACCTTCCAAATGTCCCCAGTAGGCCCATAATCCTTCCCATATTCTCCAACGGATCCGAAACATATAGCAAGAGATCATCGGCATAGAGCGACATCCGATGCTCCCTCTGTCCCCTCATAACCCCCGCCACTCCGCCGACCCCCTGAGAACCATTGTCAATGGCTCTATGGCCAGCGCAAACAGCAGCGGCCACAGCAGGCACCCCTGCCTCATACCCCTGTGTAAGTCGAAGCTTCGTGAGCTCATATCATTCATCCTCACCCTTGCAATTGGTGCCAAATTCCGTATCCGTACCCATGGCACAAATCTCGGACCAAACCCAAACCTTCCCAAAACCTCAAACAAGTACCGCTACTCCACCCGATCAAATGCGTTCTCCGTGTCCATGGACACCACCACCGCCGCCCCGACGGATTCATCACCACATTCCACAGCCACCTTATATTACTTGCGAGCTGCCTGCCCTTCACGAAGCCTGATTGACCTTCTGCCACCACCCCGGGGGACACTCCTCCATCCTCCCCACCAACAACTTAGCCAGTACTTTAACATCCTTGTTCAATCGTGATATGGGCCTATACGATCCACATTCCACCGGGTTCTTCCTCTTTTTCGGAATTAGTGTGATTACTGCCTGCGTTATCGTCTCTGGCAACTCCCCCTTCTCCAGTGCTTCATTACATGCCCCCAACGGATGTGGTGCCAGGTCCATCACAAATTTCTTATACAATCAAGTGGCACTTACTCAGCAATAACCTGCTCACTCGCCAGGGTCATTCAGCTCCTGACCTCATTACTGCCTGGTTCAAACATGAACAAAAGAGCTGAAGGATAAGAGGGGACCTGATTGAGGTGTACAAAATACTAAATGAGATTGATAAAGCAAACGTAGACCGAATGTTCCCACATGTGGGCCAATCTAGAACGAGAGGTCACGGATATAGGTTGAAAGCTTGTAGATTTAGAACTGAGATGTGGATACTACTTATTGCAGAGGGTGGTGAATTTGTGGAACTTGCCGCCCCATAGTGAGGTGGAATCTGAGTCATTAAATGGTTTCAAGAAGGAGATAGATATATTTCTGACTTTAAAAAAAAAACAGGTTAAAGGGATATGGGCAACAGGTGGGGAGGTGGATTTGAAACCAGGAAGAGATCAGCCGTGATCTGATTGAATGGCGGAGCAGGTTCAACAGGCTGAATTGCCTAGTTCTGCTCCATTCGCTATGGTCCTATGAACTTAAGTGAGGTGAGCTGACTGCCCTCGACATCAAGGCAGCATTAGACCGAGCATGACATCAAGGAGCCATAGCAAAACTGGAGTCAATGAGAATCAGGGTGGAACCCCCTGCTGTTTGCAGTCATACTTTACAAAAAGGAAGATGGTTGTGGTGGTTGGAGGTCAGTCACCTCAAGACAACACTGCAGGAGCTCCTCAGAATAGTGTCCTAGGCCCAACAATCTTGATCAATTACCTTCCTTCCATCATAAGGTCAAAAGTGGGGTTGTTCACTGATGACAGCACAGCGTTCCGTACCATTCCGTACCGATTCCTCAGATACTGAAGCAGTTTTATCCAAATACAACAAGACCTGGGCAATATCCAGGTGTGGGCTGACAAGAGGCAAGTAACATGCACACTACACAAGTGCCAGGCAATGACCATCTCCAACAAGAGAGAATCTAACCATCACCCCATAATATTCAATGGCATTAACATCAATGAATCCCCCACTATCAACATCCTGGGTTTACCATTCACCAGAAACTGAACTGGACTAGCCGTATAAATACTGTGGGCGGGATTCTCCTAGCCCCAGGCCGGAGAATCCCCGCAACCGTGCCACGCCGCCCCGACGCCGGCACGTGATTCTCCTCAGAGCGGAGAATCGGTGTCATTGGCACCAACCCTGGGGGGTGCCTCCGATGGGGCCTGGCCCACAATCAAGGCCCACCGATCATCAGCTAGCCTCTCGCACCCCGGGCCTATTTTCTTATGAGCCGGCACCTGAACCCCTGCGCCATGTTGCCTTGGGGCCGGCATGTTGAGGGAGGCCACCTCGCATGCGCGGGTTGGCGCAGCGCACAGTTCGTGCCGGAATGGGAGGCTGGAGCGGCGTGAGCTGCTGCAGCGCCGTGCTGGCCCCCTGTAGGGGCCAGAATCGGTACTCCAAACGGCCCGTTCACGCCATTGTGAAACGCGACTCCGTTTCCGACGGCGTGGACACTCTGCGAGAATCCCGCCCTGTGTTTCCAGAGCAGGTCAGAGGCTGTTTACCAGAGTAGGTCAGAATCTAAGAATCCTGTGGTATCTAACTCTCCTCCTGATTCCTCAAAGGCTGTCCACCACCTACAAGGCACAAGTCAGGAGCGTGATGAAGTACTTTCCCCTTGCTTGGATAAGTGCCGCTCCAAATACTCTAAGCTCGATACCATCTAGAACAAACCAGTCCACGATTGCAATCCCTTCCACAATCATTCAGTCCCTCCACCACTGACGTACAGTGGCAGCTGTGTGTACCAACAACAAGACGTACTGCAGGACCCTCCAAAGTTCCTTAGGAAGCACCTTGCAAACCCACAACCACTATTATCTAAAAGGACAACAACAGATGCCTGGGAACACTACCAACTGGAAGTTCCCCTCCAAGCCACTCGCCATCCTGACTTGGGAATATATCACCGTTCCTTCACTAACGCTGGGTCAAAATCCTGAACGCCCTCCTGAACAGTGTGGGTGTACCTGCACCTCGGGGACTGCAGCAATTCAATAAGGCAGTTCACCACCACCTTCTCAAGGGGAACAAGAGGTGGGCAATAAAAAAGTAAATGACTAACAACAATGCAGTCAGGATAAATGCTGGTCTGGCCAGCGATGCCCACATCCCATAAATTAATTTTAAAAATTTTGAAAACTCTTTGCTGATCGAGTAGAATGATTGAGAATGCCTAAATTGGTTTCACATCTTGGCACAGAAGTGGTTTCTTATTGTTTGTCTGAGTTGGATACAGTGCAATTATTGGAGATAAAAGGACCATGTGCCTAATCACTGCTTACCAGGCATGTGGGATGATTTTTATGCTTCTAATTTTTATGATTTGCGCTTATTATCATCTAATTGTGAAATAATTGCTAATTTTGAAATTTGTGCACTGTAAAGAATTAATCCTCGCAGTATTTCATACCATAAACTGATAAGCTCTGTGAAATCAAAAGGTAGTGTGGGAAACTGCATTATAATCGATTAATATTCATTATGGATTACTACATTGTTTCATTTGGACCTTGTCTGGTATGGTGTATATTTTCATTAACCTGTTGTTTTTACAAATACATTAATTGCCAACTTTCCATCATTTATTGACTGAGAACAGTGTTCTGTTGCTGGCATCCTGACTGCATTGTTGTTTGTCATTGACTTTTTTTCCTGTTTGAAGAAATGTAACTAAACAGGAAAGAATTTAATCATGGCATATTCGGTGGTGGGGGCATATTTAATCAGGTGGGTGACTGGCGAGTGTGAACCTTGCTTCCTTCCTGCCTCCACCCTGCTTAAATTCATGGTGGGAAAGCCTATGGACAACCTTCCCATCCCACCCCCCATTGCGGCCCTTAAGTGGGTGGCACAGTGCCACAGTCATTACCACTGCTGCCTCACAGCACCAGAGACCGGGTTCAGTTCTGGCCTTTTGGGTTCAGTTCTGGCCTTGGGTTGCTGTGTGGAGTTTGCACTTTCTCTCCTGTCTGCGTGGGTTTCCTTCCGCGTGCTCTGGTTTCCTCCCACAGTCCAAAGATGTGCAGGTTAGATGGATTGGCCATGCTAAATTGATCCTTAGTGTCCAAAAATGTGCAGGTTAGGTGGAGCTATGGGGATACGGGTGGGGGAGGGACCTCTTTCAGAGGATCAGTGCAGACCCGATGGGCGAATTGGCCTCCTGCACTGTAGATATTCTATGTTTCTAATTAACTCGGCGGTCAAAGACTACTGAAGGGCCTCATCCCATTGCCGGTGTTTTTCCTTTTAAAAGAGACCTCCTTGTTGCTTCCCTAGCCCCCTCCGTCACTTAAAAAAAAAATTTAGAGTACCAAATTATTTTTTTCCAATTAAGGGGCAATTTAGCATGGCCAATTCACCTACCCCACACATCTTTGGGTTATGGGACTGAGACACACGCAGATACTGGGAGAATATGCAAACTCCACATGAACAATGACCCAGGGCCGGGATCAAACCTGGGTCCTCAGCATTTCAGGCAGTAGTGCTAACCTCTGCGCTACTGTGCCACCCCCTTCCCCTCTCTCACTCACCTGTCCTTGGGTTTCTCTATAATCCTGGATCTTGAATGGGTACATTCTTGGCAGCAGGCACTGCCTCCCTGGTGCTGTTGCAAATCCTCTGGCCAGCAGTCTTCATGCAGGGCACAAATTCTGCCCATGATCCTGGGGAAGGCCTGCCGCTGTCCAGTCAAATACCGAATTCTGCAGGACTTCTCTAAAAGAGGTGCGTGGGGTTCTCGCCAGCTGTCTAGCCAGTGGGTGAGATTCCAATCACCGCCATTAAATACAACCCATGGTAACCGCATAATCTACCCTGTTTGGAATGGAGGGCGAGTTGATAGAATTGTAGCATGAATGTGACAATCTCCTAAACTGTAATGAGTAAGTCTTTCTGGACTTGTGACATGCCTCATTTTCTAGATTGTCTGTCCTTGTGTAATCCCCACAGTGTTTTGACAATTGATCTTTGTCTTTTTTCAAAACCATCTTCGACTTCAAATGTGATAGAAAAGATTCTGCGGCAGGAGTTTAACACCATGCTGTACTCTTCAAAGGAAGTTATAAAGAAATCCCATTGGTGTTTATTTTCAGACCAGTGTGCATTGATAGCATTGACAGTACAATAGGTCACTCTGTGTGACAGTAAGTAATATTTCCTGAGATAAAGATGCAGTCAACAAAAGATTTATTTAAAATAACTTAAAACATTACACTAGAGGACATAATTTCTTGCTTCATTGTTTCATTTTTCAATTT
Organism: Scyliorhinus canicula; assembly: GCF_902713615.1. Classification (NCBI taxonomy): domain Eukaryota; kingdom Metazoa; phylum Chordata; class Chondrichthyes; order Carcharhiniformes; family Scyliorhinidae; genus Scyliorhinus; species Scyliorhinus canicula. The sequence continues at coordinate 46,540,565 of NC_052156.1, forward strand.
ATAGTCTTTATTATGTAATTGCTTTTGGTGACATTTTATCAATACCAGATTTATGAGCACCGGGAGGTCTAAATTTTATCTGGATAAATGATATTTCACAAACTTTAACAGAAATGTGATCCCTTTCAAACACTGATCCAGATTTTACGATAATAATAACGGTCAGGTTACCTGCGTTTATCATCATCGTTATCAGACAGGGTGACTGTCTGTGTAGAGTTTTGTACGTTCTCCCCATGTCTGTAGCGGTTTCTTCAGTTGCTCCAGTTTCATCCCACTGTACAAAGATGTGCAGGTTTAGGGGCAGCAGGGTAGCATGGTGGTTAGCATAAATGCTTCACAGCTCCAGGGTCCCAGGTTCGATTCCCGGCTGGGTCACTGTCTGTGTGGAGTCTGCACGTCCTCCCCCTGTGTGCGTGGGTTTCCTCCGGGTGCTCCGGTTTCCTCCCACAGTCCAAAGATGTGCGGGTTAGGTGGATTGGCTATGCTAAATTGCCCGTAGTGTCCTACAAAAAGTAAGGTTAAGGGGGGGTTGTTGGGTCACGGGTATAGGGTGGATACGTGGGTTTGAGTAGGGTGATCATGGCTCGGCACAACATTGAGGGCCGAAGGGCCTGTTCTGTGCTGTACTGTTCTATGTTCTATGTTCTAGGTTAGGTGGACTGGCCATGCTAATTTGCCCCTTAGTCTCCAAAAGATTAGGTGGTGTTACTGGGTTAAGGGGCTATGGTGGAGGCGTGGGCTTAAGTAGGGGTGCTCTTTCCAAGGGCCGGTGCAAACGCGATTGGTCGAATAGCCTCCTTCTGAACTCTAAATTCTAGGAATTGCCTATTTGAATGGAAGTGAGTTTCCAATAGCACAATAAGTCTTGGGGCGCGATTCTCTGCCCCCCACGCCGGGTGGGAGAATAGCGGGAGGGCCTCCCGACATTTTTCACGCCCTCCTGCTATTCTCTTCCCCCCCCCCCACCACGCCCGAACCACGCACGAATCGCCGCTCGCCGTTTTTTACAGTGAGCGGCGATTCTCCGAGGCCGATGGGCCAAGCGGCCAGGCCTTCACGTCCGTTTCAACACGGCAGCAAACACACGTGAAACGGGCGCAAGATGCCCGTTTGGGGCATCTAGAGGCCCGATTTGGATGGGAGCACCACGACTGTGCTCGGGATGGGACAGGCCCGCGATCGGTGCCCACCGATCGTCGGGCCACCGTCCAAAACAGACGCACTCTTTCCCCTCCACCGCCCGGCAAGATCAAGCCGCCACGTCTTGCCGGGCAGCTGAGGAGAAAGACGCCAACTGCGCATGCGCGGGTTGGCGTTGTCCAACCTGCGCATGCGCAGCTGATGTCATCGGCCGCGTCAGCTGCCGTGACGCTTGACGTGTGGCCTTGATGACCATCGTCAAGGCTGCGCCGCCGTGACGCACGGGGCCGTGCTCCTAGCCCCGCCCGGGGGGGAGAATCGTCCCCGGAAGTGGCCGTGAAGGCTGCCGTGGGTCACGGCCTGTCCCATGGCAGCCTTTACGATTCTCCACATTTGCGGAGAATTGCTCCCTTATTTCCTACAAACAACCCCTCTGGCATGGATAACAACATTTTAAAAGCATGGAGTTTCATCTCTGGATTTTAAAAAATGTCTTTCTGTTGTTTTTATGTATCTCGGGCGGGTTTCTCCGACACCCCCGCCGGGTCTGAGAATTGGCAGGGGGCCGCGTGAATGCCGCTGGCTGCCGGATTCTTCGGCGTAGGCGGGAATCGAGCCACACTGGTCAGCAGACAGACCCCCTTGGCGATTCTACAGCCCGTAATGGGCTGAGTGGCCACCCGTTTTCAGCGGGCCCCACTGGTGTAAAATACACCAGGTCTGTACCGGCGGGACCTGCCTCAGTGGGCGGCCTGCGGAGTCCTCGGTTGGGGGGGGGAGGATCTGGTCCCGGGGCGAGGGCCCACGGTGGACTGGCCCGCGATCGGGGCCCACCGATCCGCGGACGGGCCTGTGTCGCTGGGGCACTCTTTCCCTCCGCACCAGCTGGTGTAACGGTCCGCCATGACCGGCGCGGAGAAGAACCCCCCTGCGCATGTGTTGGGATGATGCCAGCACACGCCGGCACTCCCGCGCATGCGCCAACTCGCGTCGGCCGGCAGAGGCCCTTCGGCGCCAGTTGGCACGGCGCCGGCCTAGCCCCTGAAGGTGCGTAGGATGCTGCACCTTCCGGGCGGCCCGACTCCGGAGTAGTGCATGCCACTCCTCGGTGCCGGTACAGCCCGCCCCATCGGGTAGGGGAAAATCCCGCCCCTTATTTAAGGGGCCTCACGGTAGCATGGTGGTTAGCATCAATGCTTCACAGCTCCAGGGTCCCAGGTTTGATTCCCGGCTGGGTCACTGTCTGTGTGGAGTCTGCACGTCCTCCCCGTGTGTGCGTGGGTTTCCTCCGGGTGCTCCGGTTTCCTCCCACAGTCCAAAGATGTGCGGGTTAGGTGGATTGGCCATGCTAAATTGCCCGTAGTGTAAGGTTAATGGGGGGATTGTTGGGATACGGGTTACGTGGGTTTAAGTAGGGTGATCACTGTTCGGCACAACATCGAGGGCCGAAGGGCCTGTTCTGTGCTGTACTGTTCTATGTTCTATGTTCTATGTTCTTATTCCTAAATTTATTTGTTTAGAGTTTTTTGCATGGATTAAATATTCTAATACACATTTTCCGGTTCAGACATTGTGTGCCTCAGTGAGGATTCTTCAATCTGATTGAGGAATCATGTTTTTAAAAAAAATTATTTTACTAAGGCATTTATATATTTGCACATGAAACACAATCACAAAACAAAATAAGCCAACAGGGCTGCAAATAACCAAATCAACTAAGTACCTAACACCCCTACCTCCCCATTTTATCCCCCCCACCCCCCACTGCTGACTGTAGAGGAAACATGTTCTTGCTTGCCTTGTTCATAGAGCCCCTAGATCAGGCATTGTCAAACTCAGGGGCGCGACCACACGGGCAAGTGTCGGGAGGGTCGCGGAGCCATCGTCATGGCGCTCCCGATCGTCCAAATCTGCGCGCAACAGCCGGCTGTTAAGAATGCCGACTGCAAGCAGCCTTCAAAATGGCCGCGAACATGTAAAAAAAAATGCGGCCACACTGTGCATGCGTGCCAGATCATCGGTGCGCATGCACAGTGCGGCCGCTTTTTTTTAAACGGTTGCACGTTTTATTAGTACGGGGGGAGGTTTATTCATTTTATTTTTATTTTTTTTACAAGTTCGGGGTAGATTTATTTGACAACATTTTACAGGAAAACAATGCAGAACTTTGGACAGTTGGAGACTCCATACTTTCCGACACCAGAAGGCTTCACCTTCATCGAACAGGTTCCATTGGAGCAGGGTGTACGAGGGCCAAATGGACCTAAAACAATTTCCTCCATTTTTGTCAGCAGCAAACAAGATAAGAGAAAATGGTGGGTCGCGTAGGTCCACCGGCGTGGGTTGCGAAGGTCGGCCGGCATGGGTCGCAAAGGTAGGCCGGGTTGGGTCCCAAAGGTTGGCCGGTTAGTAAAAATGGGTCCCCGGAAAAAAGTTTGAAGAACATTGCCCTAGATCTCCTCTAGAGGGTATACACGGAATTATCCATCCTGTGACTGAGTTGCTGCTCAAAAGCCAATGAATGACGAACCGTGTTCATTTACTGTGAACCACAAAATCCAGGCCAAGGTAGAATTTCAATCTGTGCAGTTAAAATCTGATTTAATATTATTTTGTAGTCCTCCTAAGTAGATAGGAAATAGAGGAAGGAGTGGACCACATTGACACATTTAATAAGAATGTGACTGATCCTCATCTGAACTCCACGTACCTGCTCTATTACCTTATCCCTTGTTTCTCTTGGGATTCCAACAAAGTGTCAGTCTCCGTGTTGAATATGCTCAACAACTGAAGATACAGCATTCTTGGATAGAGAATTCCAAAAATACACAACGTCTGTAAAGATCTCTCCTTATCTCAGTACAGAATGGTCATCCCTTATCCTGAAGCTACTTCTATACTTTCCGACAGAGGAACCAGCCTCCCGGCATCTACCCTGTCAAGCCCTCCCAGAACCTTGTACGTTTCAATGACATCACCTCTCATTCTTCCGAACTCCAGAAAAATTCAGGCCATTCTATCCACTCTCAATGAGCTTTTATTGTGCGCAACATAGTTTGTGTGGCGCCGTATTGAATGCCTTTTGAAGATCAAAATATGTTACATCCACAGGTTCCCCATTATGCACTTTACTGATTACATACTCAAAATAACTCTAATTAGATTTGTGAAACAAAATTTTGCTTTCAAAAGACCATACTGACTCTGCCCACTCATAATATTATTTTCTAATTGCCCTGTTCGTGCATTCTGAGCAATGGATTCCAGGATTTTCATGATGGCTGATGTCAGGCTGCATGGTTGTAGTTCCCTGTTTACACTCTCTCTTGTTTCTTCAATAGTGGTGATACGTTTACCTAGTTTCTAGTCCACTGGGATTATTCTGAAATTTAGGCAATGCCCTTCTGAAGGGCAACTAGAGATGGGCAATAAGTGCTGGCTGTGAGAAGTCAATGGAGGCAGAAGTCCCTTCACCAGAATCCCTTTTATTAACAAGACCAACAGTGGGGGCAGCACGGTGGCCCAGTGGTTAGCATTGCTGCCTCATGGCACCGAGGTTCCAGGTTCGATCCCTGCTCTGGGTCACTGTCTGTGTGGAGTTTGCACATTCTCCCCGTATTTGCATGGGTTTTTCCCCCACAACCCAAAAGATGTGCAGGGTAGGTGGATTGGCCACGTTAAATTGCCCCTTAAGTGAAAAAAAAATGAATTGGGTACTCTAAAATTAAAAAAAAAACAGCAGCAATCCGACCATGTGCATTTAGCTTGCTATCTACACTGGGAGTGCACAGGATCTGACACACCCTGTTATATACAAAGAAGAGGTTCCCTGATTGGCCCACTAATCAGGGAACTCTTATTCCAATTGGCCAATCTCAAAGGCCTGGTCTAAATTATTACACTGGCCTAACCAGCGACTCCCACAATCTGTAAATTGATTTTTTTTTAAATGTTGGATGATCACAACCGGAGCATCCACAATTTCTGCAGCCACCACTTGTCAGAACCTGGTTTGTCAGCTGTTAGAATTAAAGCAAACTTCTGCGGATGCTGGAATCTGAAACAAAAAGAGAATTGCCGGAAAATCTCAGCAGGTCCGACAGCATCTGTGAAGAGAGAAGATAATTACCATTTCCAGTCTGAATGACTCTTTGGCAGCTGTTATGTCCAGTGGATTTGTCTGTGCACAGCCCCATTTAATTTTTATCGTACTTTTTCATTTCTAATATTGGTTCCCTATTATTTCTGGTATATTTTTTGTTCCACTGTAAAGATAGGTATAAAATATTTGTTCACCAGCTTTGCCATTACCTCATTTTCAACTATAATTTCTCTTATCTCAGCCACTAAGCGATCCATTTTAATTTCTCTACTCGCTTCATTTATATATCCGTGCAGAACTCTTGCAATCTGTTTTTATATTTATGGCTCAACTACTCTCATTCTATCTTTTTTCTCAATCTTTGAATTTCGTTTGCTGGCACCTGAAACTCTCGCAATTCTCAAGCTTACCATTATTCTTGGTAAACCTCCTACTTTTAACTTAATAATATACAACACGGTGGCACAGTGGGTAACACTGCTGCCTCACAGTCCCAGGGGTCCGGCTTCGATTCCGACCTTGGGTGACTGTATGGAGTTTGCACGTGTTTTCCCTGGATCTGCATCTGTTTCTTTCAGGTGCTCCGGTTTCCTCCCACAGTCCAAAGATGTGGAGATTAGGTGGATTGGCCACACGACATTGCCCCTGAGTGTCCAAACTTTAGGTAGGATTATGAGGTTATGGGGATAGAATGGGGAGTGGTCCGAGGTGGGCTGCTCTTTCGAAGAGTTGGTGTAGACTCGATGGGCCGAATGGCCTCCTTCTACACTGCAGGGATTCTATGATTCTTAATCTTTTTAGTTAGTCCTGGATGGATCTCCTTTCCAATGGAGTTTCAAGTCTCAATGAAACAGATTCGTTGATAATACTGAAATATTTATTTTGTTATGAGCATCTAATTCATGGTACACGGTAATAAATTGGAGATTATGTTTAGTTCTGAGAAGATTGTAATTGTAAAAATAAGGTACCAAAAATGCTGGGCTTCAGAGATTGCCAGAACACCTGAACAAAAATGGCACGTCGGGTTTGTATTAAGCAGGTCAAAATAGCAGAGATGGAGCCAGAAAACAACAGGTGGGCTTACTTAGTTGGAGATCTGGAGACATGATGTCTACACTGCTTGCAAAGAGGTGCAGTCTAGAAAGATTTTGGGAGTTACAGCAAAATTTGTTTAAAAGCATTTTGTCAACCCTGAAAGGCTATGTTATCATGGAGATGGGTGGAACTTCGACGAATCTCTGGTTTCAATTTATCCATGTTTTTTCTGGAAGAAGGAATCAGTTGAAGTTGGGACCTAATATTGTTTGTAACTTACAGAGAAGCCCTGGGAGCTGTTTTTCTCTATTTTGTGCCAATAATTCAACTATCTTGTGACAAATGCATTACAGGTTAAGATAAAGCATCTTTAATTTTAGTCTTTTCCAATTTATCCCTTTAAATTTGACCTTTATTCGCTCATGCATGATTACAGTTAAACCTCCTGTCCCTTTCTGTCACGCCCTCCTATCCCTACAAAAATCGCTACGCTGCTCTGTGGCCTTGATGTTTCACTTTAGAATTATCAATTTTCCTCACTTGAACTTTCAACAACCATCCCCATGTGCCCCTACGTTTTTAGTTTTAAGTTCTTCTACTGCCCTTGTTCTACAGTTCACCAGGACATTGGGCCCCGCCCAATTTGAGTGGAGCCCATCCCAACGGAACAGCTCTTCTTTTCCTACAGTACGGATGCAGGAGCCCATGAATTGAAGCCCCTGTCTTCCACAATACTCTTTAAGCTATGAATTCTACTCAGTAGTAATCCACAGAGTGTTACCTTTTGAGCTTCTGCCTTTAATTTGGATCCTGGATTCAAATTCCATATTGAGTAAAGAAATCACAATTATCCCTCAGTTGTTTCTGTACCTGTAAGAATTTCATTTCATGGTGTTCCCATTTCCAAGACCATGGTCTTGTCAGGGAAATTTATAGCAAAAACCTTGCAAATCATTTGCAGTGAAATTAGTCTCTTTATCACAACAGTAATTTAAATCCCCATCCCAGGGCATTTCATTCTTCCTGTACAGTCCCGTTCATGCCATATCCTTCCTATTCCTTTCATCCCTCTCATATCTCATTATGTTACAACACCCTGGGCTAGGGCATGGTCAATTTCAGCCCCCCATGACCCAGAGTCGCAACACAACTGAATTAACCAACAATTCTTCGAAAAACAGCCAGACCCTTTGGCCCTTGACGGCCCAATAACTGCAGTCACCATGTTTATAAACTTAAGCACAATTACTTTTTATTAATAACTAGAATTAAATGTGCAGCAAATTAATATATGTGTCTAGTGTGTGTGTGTATATATATATATATATATATATATATAGTGTGTCATATATATATATATATATAGTGTGTCATATATACAACACACACGCACACAAACAAAGAGAAGAGAGGAGTGAAATATTGCGAGCACACTTTCCTTCAAACCAGGCTTTCAGTTTGATATTTCTGACTTCCAGTCTGTAATGGTTATCATTGTCCACTCATTCAGGTCTTTGCAGTTTCAGTAATATTGCAGATTTTCTGGAGAAAACACAAGAGAGAGAGAGCATGTCATTTCCCTTGATTGACCAGGGACCTGACTGTTTTCCTTAGGACTCTGGAAATCATCTCACTCAGGCAGGGCCCAATCATCACCTGTTACCAGGCAGAATACAGCCTTTTGGCCAATTCATTGGCCACCAGCCAACCAATCGAACAGAGTCCCACCCCATCTCTCGGGTCCCACAGAGTCTGCGTTCTGCTGACCAAAGCTAGTGTACTGTGTTTTAACTTTTCAATTCCTGATTCTCTCTACTGCTTGACTTAAAGATATCTGCCCATTAAGCATTCATTGATCAAAAATGAAAATTGCAAAAATAAAGAAAGGGGAAATAAGGGAATCACCAGGAAGGGCCCTTACAAAGACAATGGTATTGTCAGAGGAATTGTACACAGCAAATATCTTGAAAATCATTTGCAGTAAAATCAGTCTCTTTAGCGCAACAGTACTTTAAATCTCCACCCCATGCCAATCCATCTTCTGGTGCGGTCCCTTTCACGCTAAATTCTTCTGATATCTTTCATCCCTCTCATATCACCTCCATCTCACTCATTCTTCCAATGCATTCCAAATCTCCGAGGCTGTCCTGAGACCTCCACGCTCTCCACCCCCCCCCCCCCCCCCCCCCCCCCTGTCGACCATGCTGTCCTCCCCCATTCACCACCACCCACTCTTTCCTCTCCTCCCATGTCATCTCCCCACTCTCTTTCCCCATGCATACCCTACTCCTGCACTATTCTCCACCGTCCCATGAACCCCTCAACAATTTTCTTCTTCCTTGCATCTCCCAACATCAGTAACTGAGATGCATCCACCAGGGTCTGTCCGCAATTCAATCCACCAACTGATTAGAAAATGTGAACAACTGAGAAACTGTGATTATTGTTTTTGAAAATATTTTAATTCAGTTTATACATAAAACAAAACATGAAACAAAAATAATTACAGAATAACCTCCCCACTCTACCAACCAGCCCACTAAAAACTATCCCCCCCCCCCCAAGCAGCTGACGGCAACCAACTTTTAAAGTACAGAATGAACAGCCCCATCTCTTCTGGAACCCTTCAATCAGCCCCCCTCAAGTTGAACTTCAACATCTAAAGGTACGGGAACACAATCACGTCCCCCAGCCACATTGAGCACAGGGCGGAGAGGCTGACCTCCACCCCAACAGGACCCATCTGTGAGCAAACCGAGGCGAAGGCTAAAACATCTGCCCCTCCCCCCCCCCCCCCCCCCCTCTCTGTAGCTCCAGCAGGTCCGACACCCCAAATATTGCCCCCAAATATAGACATGGTGCTGAAAAAAAGCTCCAAAATCTCTCCAACTTTGGGCAGGACCAGGACCAGAACATATGTATATGATTGGCTGAACCTCTCCCAAACCGCTCGCAAGTATTCTCCACCCTCTCAAACTACCGGCTCACCCTTGACCTCGTCAGGTGAGGCCTTTGCACCACCTTTAACTGTATTAACCTGAGTTTCGCACATAAGGTTGAGATGTTCCCCCTCCGCAACACCTCACACCACAACCCTCCAGCGCCACCCCGATCCCCTACTCCCACTAAGCCTTAACCCCCTCCAATGACGCCTTATCTTCCTCCAAAATTCTCCCATAAATCATCGAGATGACTTCCCCTTCCAACCCCATCACTGACAACACCCTCTCCAACAACAAAGAGGGTGGAGTCACCGGAAACGTTGGGAAAACCTTCCTTGCAAAATCCCACACCTGCATATACCTAAAGACCTCCCCCCCCATGGAATCCCAAATCTTCTGCGCCAACTCCTCCAAGCTCGCGAACCGCCCTTCCAAAAATAAGTCCTTAATTTCCACCATTTCATTTCCTCCCATCCCCGAAACCTAGCATCCAATCCAGCTGGCTCAAACACATGACTCTCGTAGATCGGCGTTGACCCCGCCCCAACCTAAAATGTTGATGCAATTGCCTCCATATCTTCCGAAAGGCCACCACCACTGGACTCCCTGAATATTTCCCTGGGGCAAACAAAAGCAGCGCCTACAACCGTGGTCTCCTACACAAACCTGCTACGATCCTCACCCACATTGCCTGCAGCTCCCTACCTGACCCCCCAACTCCTCGGCGTTTGTCACCCAATAATAATACATTAAGTTTTGCAGAGACAAACCCCTTGACTGTCTCCCCCCTCTGGAGCACCATATTTCGAATCCTCGCTTTCTTACCAACCCAGACAAACGACAAATCAACCGTTCCACCCCCATAAAAAAAACGCTTTCGGCAAGAAGACCGATAAACACTGGCAAAACATTCATCTTTACCAGCCTGTTAAATCACAGGGGGAGGTTGTCCCACCTCAGCAAATCCGACTTGACCCTGCCCACCATGCTCGTAAAATTCAATTTATGGAGCCAGGCCCAATCCGGAGCCACCTGCACCTCCAGATACCTGTAGTAATTGTGTCAGATTTTACACAGGCCTTCTCCTTATGTTCTTTATATTCTTTGATAAACTTTTTTTTCATAATCTTGTCCCTACTAATCACCATAGTTTCCTCCCCAAAATATATCTCCCTGCGCCAGGAACGTACTTCCCGACTCACCAGTTGCTTTGTATTGAATCACAACATAATACGTGATGTACTTTAATATTGCAACAAAATGCTACAATATCTCAATATCTGTCAGCCCACAGCGGCAAAACTTCATTGGATCTAACAAAATACTGAGAAACCAAGACCGACAAACCCAAGAGAAGTTGTCCAATTTTTGAAATGGCACTCCCTTTGTGATCCCTATATAACATTGACGATACCTTAGTCTCTCTATTCTTGATAATATTTTACACCGGCTCTATTTTCTGTATTGACCATATTTAACCTATCTCATTGATTTTGTGTTGATTAAAGTTTTCTCAGTCTTTCTCTATTTTATAATACAATTAATTCTTCCAAGTGTATACGTAACTCACTTCTCATTGTATGTGTGAAAACTATGAACAGATCCACTGTAGACCCGACCTCTTTGCTGTGTGCTGAGTGCCAGCTTCGCCCATCAATACAACCCACTGACTAATCATAAAATTGCAGGCAGACAGAAACTGTGTAACTGTGTTATTATGTAAAATATTTTGCTTTAATCTCAGAACTTTCAATTCTAAGTAATTAAGGTTTGCTGACTCTTTTGTCACATATTCACTTAAAAGGCAGCAAAACTGTGGCTTTTTAGGAGAAATGGCCAACATATCCCAAAAACAGCACATGACTTGAATATTCAACTTGCCAACAGATATAAAACCACTTTTGTGAATCAACCATTCATTGCAGAAATCCCTCAATCTTTATTTCCATTGACTTTAATGGAAATGAAGTCGGGCGGGCACATTAATGTGCAGCTGATCTGCAGTGCCAGATTTATTCTATTGAAAATCTATTCCACAATCACTTCAAATGTGCAGTTCCGGCTCTGTGTAAGATTCAGAACTAAATGGTGGAAAATATGTCAGAGGGAGAATCTGACACTTTTGGTTTGGAGAAAAGAAACCTAAAAGGCGAACTGGAATCACTTTACAGTGGGGTACTGTATATCCAAACTCTTCAGGAAACATTCATGTTCAGACAATGAAGTTGCTGGTCACTGTTTCCAGTGAGATACTTTATTCAGCAGTATTAATTAGGCATGGAAATCATTTTGAACACATTGTCTCATTAGTTTGGATACTCAGTTCAGCTAAAAGTCTTCCCAATGTACTAAAACCACCGAGTCATGGTTTATTGGTTTATATATTTTACAAGTGCTACAACATGGGGTGGGATTCTCCGTCGTCCAACGCCCGAAATCGGGAAACATGATTGGGTGGAGAATCGCATGTTAACCGAAAATTGTGTCGGGTACCACAGAATGCCATGCTCCGGTCCCTCGACAGCGGTGTGAATCCGTTCCATGCCGGACGTTGGTATGGCCATGTACATTGTACAGTAAACTCCGTTGGCATATCATGAATGAGCTGGCTCAGGTATTCTCGAGGCCTCCAGCGATACACTGCCTCCGCCAGGAAGAATTCCTGACTGCGAGGTTCACTTGTGGTATATAAAATCGGGAACCCGCACTGTGGTTGCTGAGGGGAGAGGACAAGTTCCCACAGGTGCACCATGGGCTGCCGGTGCTGCAGCTGGCTGGGTTGAGGGGGGGGGGGGGGGGGGGGGAGGGGGAGGTGGCGATGGAGGCGCCTGTCAGAGCCGGCGGAAGAGCTGAGGGTGATGAGCGGATGGGCCATGGGGCTGGGGAGGGGCCGGGTTGGGGGGGGAGGCTCCGCCAGCATGATGTCATGGGACTGCCCCAATAATTTGTTTCTGCAAAAATGTTTAAAAGTATAGTGAGAAAACCCAGCAGTGCAGTCGGTGGGACGGCTACCCTCTGACTTTCCTGCCCAAGGTGACACTTCACCAAAAAATACCAAAATTCCACCCAATCAGTACATTTTTACTTGTCTTTGAGAATTCAATATGATGCTTGACCTGCATGATGGCATCGCTGTTGCTGGAAGTAGGTCATCTATAGTTGGTGCCTGACTGGAATGAATGTTGGGAGGATGAAATCTATGTCACAGAGATCAATAGATCTTTGAGGGCAGCTTTGTTCACATTTGGCAGCCTGTGGCAACACTTCATCACTAACAGCAAGATCTGAGCAATAATGTTCGACAGGGAATTTACTCGTTGTATAACTAGGAAGAGTTGGTTTTCTCACTCATAGACATATAGCCTAGCCCCTCGGCTAAATGGAAGCTATTTACCTTTGTTTGATTTATCAATTGGGAGAAAATATTTATACTTTGTACTGTGTCAGTTGTTGGAATATGTTTTTTTCACTGATAGCTTGTTACTGTAAAAAAAGTAATATATCCCAATCAAATAATTTTAATATTCCGATTTCATTCCCAACCTCCAAAAATGATAATGATTCATCTTGTCCTGTAGTTAATGCAGGTGTCTGGATTGTACAACAAATATCATGCTGTACATGGCTTTTCAGGTTCCAATATCTTTTTATACTGCATAATCTAGTTAATTCCATGATATAAATATCTTGGTTCGTTCAGTTGCATGCCGATGTTCTTCAGAACTGTTTTTAGTGGCGGACACAAGAGCTTTGAACCATGTTCTGTTGAGTGACTGGTAACTAAACAGAAGTTCTAAAAATAACGCACAAGAGACTGCTGCAAAGAACGTTTTTTTAGATACACCTATAAAAGTTTTAAAAGATTTTTGTACAAAATATTCCTTACAAATGACACAAAAGGCAGGAATCTCCGTTGCCCAACGTTGAAATTGTGTTCACCGTTCGGGCGGAGAATGGGCTCTGATGCCATGTCGGTCAGCCATGATTCGCCCCTCTCCAAAATGCCGCGGCTGAAAGGGGGCCGAAAGATCGGGGCGGCATTTCAAAATGGCACCCCAACTTGCGAATACTCTTCACCAGCGAATACTGGTGAGCTGAGCTTGTCAGTGCAAGAAATGATGTAAGTGCGGCCTTGACAAGGAGACGGCAACATGCTATTAGATAGCGGTGTCTTTGTAGGTGCTGTAGGCCCCACTATACCTTCCCAAAGTGGGACTTTATTTTCTTCCCCATTAAATCGCACCCTATATAATTGTTTTTGTTCGATACAGCATGATTGACCTGCACATTTGTACTGAACATTCTAATTAAACGCAGAAGGTAGTAAGTGCCACTAATGCCACATATTTAATATTGATTTATGCTGCTTGGATACTTTTGTCCAGTTAAAAGAAAGCATTCTTAATGGGAGTGAGATACTTAATTGAGTTTAGCTCCAAAACAATTTCAAGCTGGTATTATTACTGACAAACCTGACTGATGTTTTATGCAGAGATCACTTTGAACCCCTCTGGACTCATGCTAAGTGTCCTGTTATGCTCTAAGCGTAACATAAGCGGCTTCCTTGTGGTGCACTTGACAAAGGAAGGTTCAGATGTGGAGATAACTTCAACACGTTTATTAAACTATTTACACTTCTATTACTCGGGTTTGACACTACTGTTAATCCTTCTATAACTACCCAGACTGACTAACCAGTCTGCTACAATCCACGTGGTGGGCGTGATATTGAATCAACCCTATGTCTCTACTCACTGACTGTCTCCACTGGAAAGAGAGGCAGATCATGTGTGTGGTGTCCTTTATATATGGGTTGGTGTAATGCTCTCCTGTGGTCGTGTCACCTCTGTGTGTATCGTGAATGCTCATTGGTCGTGTCCTATCTAACTGATCTATTGGTTGAGTGTGTGTGATGTCTCTGGGTCTCCCTCTAGTGGCTAGCTAGTCTACATGGATTTACATTAATCCCTTGTGTCTTTACAGTGATGCACAACACCACACTAAGACTTAATTGATTTAAAGACTATAAAGGACTTTCCTACTGATATGTTTAATATATTCTGTGATTTCAATTTGTTATAATTCCACTTTTTAGATTTATATTTGGTTTTTCCACCTTCCATTTTTTATTCTCGGCCTTGGCCTTCCTCCACGTTTTGAAACATCCTGGGCGGGATTCTCCGATAATGGGGCTGGCTCAGTGTTGATGTCGTCGTAAACGCTGGAGTATTTTACGACGGCGTCACCTGGCCACTAGGAGCAACGCTTCTGTGCTGCACAGGGGGCTTGCACAGCACTGTTTAGGCTACCTCCCAGAGTTTTTGACAATTGTATGGAAAGGATACTTCATTCCAGGATGAACTGCACATAGAAATGGGGATTTGGTATTTTAAAACAAAATTTTATTAACACAGTATTAAGATCTTTAACCTCACACCCAAAAATAGCTTGCAGTTACCCCTTAAATAACACCACTAAATACAGTAAATACAATAATAATAATACCCGTGAGTTCTATCTTTATTCTCAATTAAACAACAAGAACAATAAAACATACAGCTCTCAATCCATCCTATATCCCAATGGCACAGAGTAATACATGCTTTACAGAACAGATTTGCCTCTTGCTAAAACCCCTGCAGACTCTGGCTGGATCTCTTGAAGAAGCTGTGTGCACTGCTTTAAATACTATTATTTTTTTTAACTATCCTACTGTGAGAGCAAAACAGCTTACTTATGCTGCTGGATTCTCCAAAAATGGGGCTATGTCCCCACGCTGGTGCAAAAACGCCAGACTTTCCTGAAATAAATTTACAGCTATTCACCTACCTTGAAGGGGCTGGCAGGGCCCCAGAGTGCTCTTCATAACTTCAGATACGGGCCCCCGCACTTCCAGTTGTGCGTCCGCGCATGCACACAGCAGTGGCCTGCTGCGGCCGCGCCGAACGCGATGGCGGATTCAGCCAGCGGACCTGGACCAACAATGAAGGTCCCAACGATCTGCCCCACGCCGCTCCATCTAATCTGCCCGATCGCCGCCCCATCCGCTCATAAAGCCCCCCCCCCCCCCCCCCCCGGTACTTGATCCCACCACCCCTCACCAGGTCTGGACTGAGTCATGCCATCCGCATCCCATCGGGGATTCGGCCGGTTGGGACCGGAATAGCGTTGGGAGGACCTCTGGCAATGGCCCCCTAGCCGATTCTCTGGGTATTGGAGAATCGTGGGAGTGGCACCGGGCCTGAGTTCGGCGCGAAATTGGATTCTCCGCCCCCGCGCCAAATGTGATTTTGGCGCGGGGCAGCGGAGAATCCAGTCCATGGTCTCTGTGTTTGTTAGATTAGAGCTCAGCTCAAAAATGTTCTGAAAAGGCCTGAATACCTTGGCTCCACCAAGCTGAAAACAAATGAACTCTCTCGGTTGAAAACACATTGGGCCATTGGATGCTCCATTTTCCGGCCGCCCAGGGGTTTCCCAACAGCTTGGGTCCACTCCACAATGGGAAACCCCATTGACCAGTCGGCAAAATGAAATCACGTATAATGTTCACTGCATGCACGAATGGCGAGGTCTTGGTAGTTGAAGTGCTCAGAGAACATGCTGCTTTGTAAATTAACAAAACTGTTTATTAATTAATTAAATCACTAAGGATTTCTATGATGTCAGATTGCAATTATATTACAGCTAAATACAAATAACTATGGTTAACTCTTAATAATCACTGTTGACTCAGGAGCTACTCGATATGTGACCATGCTCTGTGCTTGTTATCCAGATTCTTTATCTGTGCTGTTGTCCAATAGATTACATCCCATCTCCATGCGGCCTGTCTTCTAGTGACCTACTCCTGTCACCACGCCCTCTGGTGCTGTGGGACAGAGAGACACGCCCCTTAGCTCCCCAGGGACTCCCTCCTAGTCAAACAACAGTGCACTAGCTCATACTTTTACGAAGGTCAATTTCACCTCTGGCTCCTGAAGGCTTTCTGGTCTTTCAAAACAGGATTCTTTTAAAAACATGACTACTGCAGTCAAACATTCTCTAACCCGCTTCCGGTGGCGTTTGCGAGCGGGTCGGCCGCATCGACCCCTATCGACCCCGAGCGGGTCGGCCACTATTTTCAGCGCTTTTGGGGGTTTCCCTGATTCATCGCTCTCTCTCTCTCTCTCTCTCTTCCCCCCCCCACAATTATTGGCGGCTTTTGAGGCCGTCCCGGGTAGCAAGTGGGGCCGGTTTGAAAACCGGCGAGGAGCCCCGCGCGGGTGTCGGGCAGGTGGTGCTGAGGCGATGGGCCCAGCACGCACTCAGGTCGGAGCAGCAGGGGCAGAGCTAAATGGAGGCCGAGGCAGTAGGCCTGAAGTCAGGGTGCGATGTAGGTGAGATATCCCACATGGGATGGCTCCCGCCTAGAATGTGGTGAGAAGATTGAAGTCCGGTCCCAGGGAAATTCTGGAGGAATACAAAAAAGAAGAGAAAGAAGTTTTAAAGAAATTTGGTGAAATTTTTTTTTCCCCTTTTGAAGGAAGGGGAAGTTTTTTTTTTCCATAAAAAAATAAGAAAAAAAAAGATTGAAGAAGGAAGAAAGGGTGGAAAAAAAAAGGAAAAATAATAAAAGGATGCGAAGAGCAGCTTCGAAGAAGGGAGGAAACGTGGGCTCGCCATTGAAAGAGAGGACGAGCAAAAGTGCTGACAAGATGGCGGATGCCGGACCGCATGGTGGGGCAGCACTACTTAGGGTGGAGAAGATGACTGAGGTGATGGCGATGGAACTGGAAAAGCAGTTTGCGAGGCACATGGAGGCTTTGAGGAGGGAGACGATGGTCACATTTAAGTCATTGGTGGAGGAGGCAATCGCCCGGTGAGGGTAGCTGTGGCAAAGACATCGGCCGAGGTGAGAGAGCAGGGCGAGAAGATGACGGAAGTGGAGGAGGCCGTGTTGCAGCACAACGACCAGTTCACCTCGATGGGGAATGAGCTGCGGAGAGTGGTGGAGATCAATAGAGGATTCCGAGCAAAGCTCGAGGACTTGGAGTACCGCTTGAGGCGGCACAATCTGAGAATTGTGGGCTTTCCCAAAGCAGCAGAGGGTCCGAGGCCAACAGACTACTTCATTCAGAAGTTGGAGGAGCTGATTGGGGAGGGTGAGAACCCCTCCCGGTATGAACTGGACCGAGCTCATCGGTCATTAAGGCCGAAGCCCAAAGTGAATGAGCCGCTAAGAGCAGTAATTATCTGCTTCCAAAGGTACTGCATGAAAGAGAAGGTGTTAAGCTGGGCGAAGCAGAAGCGCGAGGTGCAGTGGGATGGTGCTGGAGATTGGACCTGCTAGTACCTGACGGTGGAGTTGGCAAAAAGACGAGCGGCTTTCTGGCGAGTGAAGGCGGCACTGTACAAAAAGGTGGTGTGATTTGGTATGGTATACCCGGCGAAGCTGAGGGTGACATATGATGCCAAAGACTTGTATTTTGAGACAGTGGGGGCGGCTGAGGCATTCGTGAGGGCAGAAGGCTTGGGACAGACGTGAGGAGCGGAGCTGGAAGAGAGACTGCGGTCTGTGATTTGGGAGCTGGAAAATGTTTAAATGTTTAAATGTTTAAATGTGGGCAGCACGGTAGCATGGTGGTTAG
Organism: Scyliorhinus canicula; assembly: GCF_902713615.1. Taxonomy (NCBI): domain Eukaryota; kingdom Metazoa; phylum Chordata; class Chondrichthyes; order Carcharhiniformes; family Scyliorhinidae; genus Scyliorhinus; species Scyliorhinus canicula. The sequence goes on from NC_052156.1 coordinate 46,558,417, forward strand.
CATAAATGCTTCACAGCTCCAGGGTCCCAGGTTCAGTTCCCGGCTGGGTCACTGTCTGTGTGGAGTCTGCACGTCCTCCCCGTGTGTGCGTGGGTTTCCTCCGGGTGCTCCGGTTTCCTCCCACAGTCCAAAGATGTGCGGGTTAGGTCGATTGGCCGTGCTAAATTGCCCGTAGTGTCCTAAAAATGTAAGGTTAAGGGGGGTTGGGTTACGGGTATAGGGTGGATCCGTGGGTTTGAGGAGGGTGATCATTGCTCGGCACAACATCGAGGGCCGAAGGGCCTGTTCTGTGCTGTACTGTTCTATGTTCTATGATAACCTTTTTACTGATGTGTATTGTAATTTACTTTTCTTCACATTGTTACAGAGTTCAAGTTATTAGTTGGGTTGATTGGCATTCTCTGTTGTGACGGTTGTATCTTATTTTAGTGAATTGTCAGTAAAAGAGTACTCTTCCAGATGGAGAAGGTGGTGGCAGATCAGGGGGGTAGATATGTGATTGTGACAGGGGCACTGGAGGGGAGGTTAGTGGCGCTGTTAAGTGTATACGGTCCCAATTGGGACAATGCAGAATTCGCAAAGGTGTTCGGGGCCACCCCCGACTTGGACACACATGAACTGATAGTGGGGGGCGACTGGAACTTGGTGCAGGAGCCAAGATTGGACAGTCCACGGCCACGCTCGCTGGTCCCATCGGGGGGGGGGGGGGGGGGGGGGGGGCGAAGGTGTTGGCTGGGCTAATGGTGGAAATGGGAGGGGTGGACCCTTGGAGGTTTGTGCACCTGAGGAAACGGGAGTACTCGTTTTTCTCAGCAGTCCATAAGGTATACTCGCGGATCGACTTTTTCGTGGTGGGGAAGGCTTTGTTGGCTGGGGTTAAAGGGTCGGAATACTAGGCAATTGCAGTGTCAGATCATGCTCCGCATTGGGTGGATATGGTCCTGGAGAAGGGGGTAGCGCAGAGGCCGTGGTAAAAATTAGATGTGGGGCTTTTGGGGGTCCAAGTGTTCTGTGACAAAATTGAAAAGGTAATTAAGGAATATGTAGGTTTCAACTGTATGGGTGAGGTGTCGAAGGCAGTTGGTCTGGGAGGCTCTAAAGGTGGTGGTGAGGTGATTTTGTTTAAGGCCAGGGAGGACAAAGAGGAGAGGTTGGAGCGGCAGAAGGTAATAGATGAGATGTTGGAGGTAGATAAGAGTTATGCAGAAGTTGGGGACCCAGCGAAGCTGGAAAAGAGGAAGGAGCTACAGGCGAGCTTTGACCAGCTATCTACCGGGAAGGCGGTGTGTCACCTGAGGCGAGCAAGGGGTGCAGTTTATGAACATTGAGATAAGGCTAGCAGGTCAGCTCCGGAGGGAAGCAGCGGCAAGGGAAATTGTTCAGGTGAGGGATAAGGCAGGGAAGTTAGTGGTGGCTCCGGATCTGATCAACAAGGTTTTTGAGGAATTTTATGAGGTTGTACAGGTCAGAGCTGCCTGGGGGAGACCGTGAGATGCAGGAATTTCTAGACGGGTTGGAGTACCCGAGGTTAGGGGAGGGGGACAGGGCTACATCTGAAGGTGCGATAGTGGAGCAGGAGATAAAGGATGTGATTGGAAGGATGCAGTCGGGGAAGGTGGCTGGGCCGTATGTGTTTCCGGTGGAATATTATAAAAAATTCAAGGATAAGCTGGCACCCCTGATGGTGGGGATGTTTGAAGAGATGATAGGAAAGGGGGTGCTGCCACAAACTTTGGGGCAGGCATTGATTTCCCTGTTGCGGAAAAAAATAAGGATCCGACGGAGTGTGTGTCGTATAGGCCCGTATCGCTTCTGAATGTGGACGCAAAAGTATTGGCGAAGGTACTGGCGGTTATGCTGGAAGAGTGCCTCCCGAAGGTGATAGGTGAAGATCCGACGGGGTTCGTGAGAGGGAGGCAGCTCTTTTCAAACGTTAGAAGGGTATTGAGCGTTGTTATGGCACCGGCAGAGGGGAAGGAAACAGAGGTGGTTGTGGAACTGGACGCTGAGAAGGCGTTTGACCGGGTAGAATGGGGGTACTTGATGGCAGTTCTGGAGTGGTTTGGACCAAGATTTGTGAACTGGGTAAAGCTACTATATAAAGAGCCGAAGGCGAGTGTCCCCACAAACAACATTAGCTGAAGATACTTTTCTCTCCACCGTGGGACTAGGCAGGGATGTCCTATGTCCCCCCTGCTGTTTCCACTTGCGATTGAGCCATTGGCCAGCGCATTAAGAAGTTTGGGGGTATGGAAAGGAATAGTGCGGGGGGGGGGGAGGTAATAGAACATAGGGTGTCCTTCTATGCCAATGGTTATACATGTCTGAACGAAGTGTATCGATTAGGGAGAATATTGGAGCTGCTTCGACTGTTTGGGTCTTTCTTGGGGTACAAATGTAATCTAGACAAGAGTGAGTATTTTGTGGTGTCTCGGCCGGGGGTGGGGCAGGAGTGGGGGGGCTGCCATTCCGTAGGGCAGGGACTCACTTTCGGTACCTGGGCGTGCAGGTTGCCAGGGAGTGGGGGGAGCTCCGCAGGTACAACATTTCTAATTTGGTGGGGAGAGTGAAAGCTGATCTGGCAAGGTGAGGTGGTCTCCCTCTGCCACTGGCGGGTCGGTTACGGGCGGTTAAAATAAATACGCTGCCGCGATTTACGTCTGCCCATTTTCCTGCTAAAGTCTTTTTTCAGAGATAACCTCACGATGCTCCACTTCTCCAGCTTCCACCCTCAACACATTAAAGAAGCCATTCACTATGGACAAGCCCTCCATATACACAGGATCTGCTCAGATGAGGAGGCGTGTAACAGACATCTACAGACGCTGAAAGATGCCCTCGTACGAACGGGATATGGCGCTCAACTCATCGATCAACAGTTCCAACGCGCTACAGCAAAAAACTGCACCGACCTCCTCAGAAGACGAACACGGGACACAACCGACAGAGTACCCTTCGTCGTCCAGTACTTCCCTGGAGCGGAGAAACTACGACATCTTCTTCACAGCCTTCAACACATCATCGATGAAGATGAACATCTTGCCAAGGTCATCCCCACACCCCCACTAGTTGCCTTCAAACAACCGCGTAACCTCAAACAAACCATTGTTTACAGCAAACTACCCAGCCTCAGAACAGAGACCACGACACGACACAACCCTGCCATGGCAATTTCTGCAAGACGTGCCAGATCATCGACATGGATACCACCATTACATGTCAGAACACCACCCACCAGGTACGCGGTACATACTCATGTTACTCGGCCAATGTTGTCTACCTCATACGCTGCAAGAAAGGATGTCCCGAAGCGTGGTACATTGGCGAGACCATGCAGACGCTGCGACGACGAATGAACGGACATCGCGCAACAATCACCAGGCAGGAATGTTCCCTTCCAGTCGGGGAACACTTCAGCAGTCAAGGGCATTCAGCCTCTGATCTCCGGGTAAGCGTTCTCCAAGGCGGCCTTCAGGATGCGCAACAACGCAGAATCGGAGCAGAAACTTATAGCCAAGTCCCACACACAATGAGTGCGGCCTCAACCGGGACCTGGGATTCATGTTGCATTACATTCATCCCCTACCATCTGGCTTGGGCTTGCAAAATCCTACCAACTGTCCTGGCTTGAGACAATTCACATATCTTTAACCTGGGGTTACCCCTATCTCTGGATCTGTAAAGATTTAATTACCTGTAAATGCTCGCATTCTAAGCATTGTCTGGCATCTTTGAATTTGTCTATATATAAGTTTCTGGAACATACCTCTTCATTCACCTGAGGAAGGAGCAGTGCTCCAAAAGCTAGTGTTTGAAGCAAGCCTATTGGACTTTAACCTGGTGTTGTAAGACTTCTTACTGTGCTCACCCCAGTCCAACGCCGGCATCTCCACATCATTTTTTCAGAGAGATTGAGGGAAAGATTACTTCGTTCGTATGGGGAGGGAAGGTGGCCAGAGTTAGAAAGGTGCTGCTGCAGAGGGGAAGGCAGGCAGGGGGTTTGGGTCTTCTGAACCTGATGTATTACTACTGGGCGGCGAATGTGAAGATGGTACGGAGCTGGGTCAGAGGGGTTGATTCCCAGTGGGTCAGAATGGAGGAGATTTTGTGCAGGGGTTCGGGATTGAAAGCACTGGCAACAACGCCGCTCCTGATAGCCCCGGGGAAGTACTCTGGGAGTTCGGTAATAATAGCTTCATTGAGAATTTGGAGGCAGTTTCGCCAACACTTCGGGTTGGAGGCAGAGTTAAGGGAAATGCCGATTCGGGGGAACCACAGGTTTGAGTCATGAAGGTGGGATGGAAATTTTCGGAAATGGGAAGAGAAGGTGATTAAGACACTAAAAGATTTATTTCTTAGAGGTCGGATTGCAGGGCTGAAGGAGCTGGAAGCGAAGTATGGACTGGAGCAGGGGGGAAAGTTTAGATACATGCAGCTTCGAGATTTTGCCAGAAAGGAGATACAGAGCTTCCCGGTGGAACCAGCCTCCACATTGCTGACGACAGGGGAACTGGAGAAGGGGGTAGTGTCCGGTTTACAGAGCTATTTTGGAAGAGGAGATGGCACCACTGGAAGGGATCAAAGCAAAGTAGGAGGAAGAGTTGGGAGAGGATATGGAGGAGGGGTTCTGGTGTGAGGTGCCCCGGAGAGTGAATGCCTCCACCTCATGCGCGAGGTTGGGGCTGATACGGCTGAAGGTGGTATACAGAGCACACCTCACAAGGGCGAGGATGAGCCGATTCTTTGAAAGAGTAGAAGATGTGTCTGAATGTTGCGGGGGGTCCCGCTAATCACATTCATATGTTTTGGTCCTGTCCAAAGCTAGAGGATTACTGGAAGGAGGTTTTTAGGGTAATTTCTAAAGTGGTGCACGTGAAACTGGACCTGGGCTCCCGGGTAGCCATATTCGGGGTGTCGGACCAGCCAGGTTGGAAATGGCTGCGGAGGCAGATGTTGTAGCCTTCGCCTCGTTGATATTCCGAAGGCGGATCCTGATGGGATGGAGAGCAACCTCTCCACCCTGTGCCCTGACGTGGCGGGGAGACTTGTTGGAATTCTTGACACTTGAGAAAGTTAAGTTTGAACTGAGGGGAAGGATGGAGGGGTTCTACAATTCATGGGCATTATTCATCATGCACTTTCAAGAACTGAACAACATAAAACATAAGTTGGAGGGGTGGATGGGAGGGGAGGGGGGCAGTATGTGTTGATGGTGACTATGAGTGATTCCTGATTCCTTTTTGTCATTTGTTTATGTGAATATGCGGACTAATGTTTGGGGTTTGGTGGGAGGATGGTATCGTTGTTATTGATATGGGGATTGACGTATTTGTTACTGATTATTGTTTGTTGTTGGTGGGTGTAAACTTGGGAGAAAATGTGAAAAAGGAGAATAAAAAATATTTAAAAACACTCTCACCCAGACATTTAACCCTTAACTTTCAAAATGTTTAGAATCCAGCATATGTAAAATCCTGCATTCGTTACATGTGTAATAACCTTTTAATGCCTCCCTTTGAAAAAATAATCCACAAAAGTGCATCAAAAATTGTTTTCAAAAACTACCTTGGATTTTAAACAAGTATGAAATCAATACCTCCCAAATGTATATCATCATCCAAAAATTGCTATAGTCGCACGTTATCCCCTTTTACCAAGATGCTCTAATCCTTACGGTGTTGATGGCTTTTGAACACTTTTAGTTCAGTGATATTCATTTAGTATTGCTTGGCATTTGGACCTTTCAGCCATCTGTAATAAGCAAGTGATGTGTAATTTAAAATGTGTCAATTTTCTGTTTGTATTAAATTTGAGGTAATCGAATCTTCAACATTTGCATGTGCCTGGAGACTTTTTGACAACTGTATGGCTACCATACAACAGGGGCTTATCAACCACAATAATAATCCATGCTTATATGTAAGATGTTGTTTTTTAAAATGCACTGTGATAGTTTAGTGACCAATTCCTGATCTGTTGGAAATTTATGCCTGGGCACTAATGAAAGGCATACCAGGCTTGCACATAAAGGTTGTTGCAAAGTTGCATTGTCAAACTTTCAAAGGAAGAATGAACTCTGTTATTGTATTGAAGTGCATGCTATTTGCTGTAATCTACCCAATTATGATTTACTACTTGCCATTCATTGTAATCTGCCTAACTATGATTTACTGCCTTCAAGGGAAGAAGAGTGACATGGAGAATATTTGATCTAGGAAATATGCAACTCTGTGAACAAAATCCTGTTGTACTAAAAATAAATTGAACCATTTGTTAAGTTGTTAAAGCACCTTTATTTTCAAATTAATAACAAAATTGAAAGTTATAACCCCTAAGATAATGCTGTCAGCTCTTCTAGAATGTTATGTGCTGTCTCTGATTGGAATGTAGTATACTGGGCCAGAACAGTTTAGTTCTACAATATAATTTATTTCAGTAAAATATTTTCAGTATACATTAATTATTGGTTCAGTGTGTGATATTTTCTTTGTATTCTAGCTCTCATCACATTTGAAGTACTGTGTAATGTTCTTCATGCAATGAACCTACAATTACATTTTCTGGATTTGACATATGATGCACTACCACTTGATTAAAAGCACTTTTTCAGTTGATCAAGAGAATATTTTGGGGCAATTGAGCAGATATTCTTATGCCCCATCTAGGTCTCTCCCAGTGGCTTTCTTATCCAGATCATTTCTGCACAATAAATGATAAAATCAACATTCGTATACCTTCCATTTAAAGGATATTCATAATGTTGATTTTAGATTTGAGTTTTTTGTCATGTCATGTTGCAAAAGTTAATTTTAATGGTAGAAGTAGAAACTTTAAAAGCATTAATTGTACAATCTTGAAAGAACCATTAATTAGTGACCTGAGGAGTCAATATTTGGGAATTGTAATATATGACCTTGGATAGTTTTATGATTTTGGTGTTTTTCAAACTGTCCGTGAATGTGTTTGTGAATAAATATATCTTGCATATTTTGGGGTTTGGAGTACGACTGTGATGTATATCTACGAACAAAGCAAGTCCATTTCCGACTGCTGCTTGAGTAATCCTTGTGGGATTCTAGATAATTATAGGTACTTATAATTGCTGCTGAGGTCAGTGAATTACTTGTGAATTTTAAGCTCCGGGCAACAGATTGGCATGTTTCCTTTTAATATTCTACTTTGCATCTATTTGGGAAACAAAATGGGCCAGAATTTACTGTTGCTGGTGAAGAGACTTTTGTTAGACTTTAATTTCCATAAACTTTTGCACTGAAGGTTGCCGGTTTGTGGGAGGTGGAAATAGAGCAGCACCCTCTAAAGGGCATTCTGGAATTTGCTGGAAAAGGACAAGCAAATCTTAAATAACAACAGAAAATGCTGGAAATACTCAGCAGGTCTGGCGGGATCTGATGAGAGAGAAACAGAGGTAATATTTCAGGTCAAGGACCTTTCTTCAAAACTAGTGTGTCTTGTTAACTAATTAGTTTGAAGTATTGCTCACCAGTATGTGTTAGTCAAATCAGGTACAGAAAATGGAATAAAAGAATGAAAGAAAGATTGAATCGAGAGAGAGAGCGAAAGAGAGATAAATGAGGTGAATAGAAGTTTTTTTTAAACAATGGCATTTTTAAAGAAAAATCTCCAGCAAAAAAAATTAAAACTGTGAGAAGCAGTTCAAAAAAGGTTTACACGATTAATACCAGGAATGGACGGTTGTCTCCGGGGAAAGATTGGAGAGGTTAGGTTTGGAGTCAGAGGCGACTTGATCAAAATCTTTTAAGGCCCTGAGGAATATTGACAGGCTGGGTTTGTAGAGGATGTTTCCTCTTGTTGGAGAAACCAGAACTCGATTTTTGAGCTCAGCTGTCGAACACTGCTCCTCTGAAGTCACTATCTGATTTGTGCTTAAAGAACAAATTCTGGTCCAATATTGTGGTGTGTGATGCATACATTTGTATAAAAATGTATGGAAAATACACCAGAATACCTTTTGTCCCTTGGCTGAAAGGTAAGTTGATATGCAGGAGTTTAATACCATGGAATGCAGTGCATTCTGCTGAGGTATAGTTGTAATCTCTTTAAGGCAGCAAAATCTGAAGGCTGGATTTTCATGGAGGCTGGACGACGCCAGAGCAGTGTTTTTCAATTTTTTTTCCCAGGATCCATTTTTACCAACCGGCGACCTTTGCGATCCACCATTTTCACTTGCCTTTAATGTGACAGATGAGCCTGCTTGGTCCCCACGATGTCAGTTGCTTTGTTATTCAATGTTACATTTCTAATAATGACTTCAACTGATGATTTAAGATCCAATTGCATTTGTCCTCAAACTCGTCATGTTTTGTCTTCGAATGTCTTTGACATTTTGAGGGTTAGAAAACCTCCATTTGCCAGTGCATGCCTGCATAATAACGCACATGAACTTTGTCCTGATTTGCAGTAGAAGAATTAATAATCCAGACCACAAGTAATCATCTTGATGCTGCTTTGTTCCTGTTGTTAGCTTCTTTTTCATGGGTTGTTCACCAGAGGTCCAGAAGTTCACACCAGCACTCCTGGCAGCTGCAAAATGGAGGATTCGCACGTGCACCCAGAACACGTGATGTCAGTGTATGGGCCCTCTCTGCCACCGCTTATGGTGGGAGGACTCCATCGTTTGCTGAAAAAAACAGTCCCTGGGCAGCGCGCTGAAGTTGGGAGGAGGTGATCCACCCCACTATACTCCGGGCCTGCACACTGTTTGATCCAGCACGCAGGCGCGGGATGGCCGGCAATCTTAAACGTCTGTCGCAATTGGAAACGCTGCGACCCTTCCGAAACCTGCCCGCGACCCACCCGTGGGTTGCGACCCTGAGTTTGAAAACCCTTGCTCCAGAGAAATTAAAAAATGGCAGACGGGACCCAATTCTGGGATTCCCGCCCCACTAGCATGAGATAAGGTAGCTCTCCCAGTCTGGCTAACTCCACTGTGGGATAGGCATATCCTAGGCCCTAACAATTTTGTGGAGTTCGACCAGCTTCTCTTGGTACGCAGCTGGACTCATGGTACACAGCCCCTCAGAGGAGTCATGAACCACACTCTGGATTTGGAAATCTTTTAAAAGGTAAGTTCAAATTGTCTAACCTGTGCCCCCAGTCACTCTCCATACCAACTTAATGCTAACTAATTAGCACTCAATTAACTTGCTCATTTTTTTACTTTTTTGCATGCACCTCTGCATTTTGGAATTTGTGTATTTGGATTTATTTATTGTCACGTGTACCCAGGCACAGTGAAAAGTATTGTTCTGCATAAAGTCTGGACAGATTATTCCATGGGAAAAAAAAGAGGGAAAACATAAATGCACAATGTAAATACATAGACACAGGCATCGGGTGAAGCATGCAGGAATGTAGTACTCAGTGGAGAAGACGTGTGAAGAGATTAGATCAGTCCATAAGAGGGTCATTTAGGAGTCTAGTAACAGCGGGGAAGAAGTTGTTTTTGAAACTGTTTGTGTGTGTTCTCAGACTTTTGTATCTCCTGCCTGGTGGAAGAGGTTGGAAGAGAGAATAGCCCAGGTGGGAGGGGTCTTTGATTATGCTGCCCACTTGCCCAAGACAGTGGGAGGTGTAGACCGAGTCAATGGATGGGAGGCGGGTTTGTGCAATGGACTGGTCTATGTTCACGACTCTCTGTAGTGTAGTAAAATATCACAACAGCTTTTAATGCAGCTGAGCAGGTCTCTTGTGGTGATATTCAAGGTGTGTTAGAGGAAATGCTAAATTGTGACAACTAAGTGCGATTGGTGGTGAAATATGATGTGACGGGGGTGATACGACCATCAATTCATTCAGAGACACGAGTTGAAGTAAACTGTGGCTTTAATCGGCTGACAACTGAGCCTGCCTGCGACTATGCTGAACTGAGGGCGGACTCGCAGGACCGCAGCACTTATACTTCCTGCTGGGGGCGGAGCCCTGTACATGCTCCTCATCTCCCCCTGTGGGCAAAGCCGCGCAACAGCTCACAGATGGAGCCCACAGGGACACAGTAATGTACAGTGTGAATTTATAGTGGTTACACATTCACCACATTCACCCCCTGTTTAAAAATCAAGTCCGGCGGGGGTGACGGGTCTACAAGTTCAGTCGGTCCGGCGCCCGAATCGTGCGTTGAGACCGACGAAGCACTGGTGTTGCAGCCGTTTTGGATGGCTGTGGAAGGATGTTCGGTGCGAGTCCGGGGGTGGTTCTTCCAGAGCTTCGTTCCTGCGGTCCGGTGTGACGGGTGGAAGGGGGCACAGGAAGCAAATAGGTGCAGGGGAGCAGGGCATGGGAGGTCGGGTGGGGTGTAGTGTGGGAGGTACATCGGCGGTAATGGTAGTGGCAGTAGATCCTGCGGGTGCCAGGCCCCGGAGGGAAACGGTGTCCTGTCGGCTATCGGGGTGTTCAACAAACCCGTAGTGGGGGTTTGAGTGGAGGAGCATGACCCTCTCTACCAGGGGATTGGTCTTATGTGTCCGAACGTGTTTTCGGAGGACAGGGCCCGGTGTCGTCAACCAGGGCGGAAGCGAGACCCCCGTAGTAGTTCCCCTAGGGAAGGCAAATAGGAGATCATGAGGAGTCTGATTCGTGGCCGTACAAAGGAGGGACCTAATAGCATGGAGCGCATCGGGAAGGACCTCCTGCCAATGGGAGGTCGGGAGATTCCTGGACTGTAGGGTCAGTAGGACGGTCTTCCAGATATCGCATTCTCCCTCTCCACCTGCCCGTTCCCCCTGGGGTTATAGCTGGTAGTCCTGCTCGAGGCAATGCCCTTACTGAGCAGGTACTGACGAAGCTCGTTGCTCATGAAGGACGAACCCCTGTCGCTGTGGACATAGTTAGGGAAACCGAACAGTGTGAAGACACTGTGCAGGGCTCTGATGACTGTATGGGAGGTCATATTGGGGCATGGGATGGCAAACGGGAAACGGGAGAATTCGTCTAAAACGTTGAGGAAATAAACGTTGCGATTAGTTGAAGGGAGGGGCCCTTTGAAATCGATGCTCAGGCGTTCAAAGAGCCGGGATGCCGTTACCAGGTGTGCCTTGTCTGGTCTATAGAAGTGCGGTTTACACTCCGCGCAGATCGAACAATTCCTGGCGACGGCTTTAACCTCTTCCGTGGAGAAGGGCAGATTGCGGGCCTTGATGTAGTGGGCGAGCCGGGTGACCCCCGGATGGCAGAGGTCATTGTGGATAGCCTGTAGTCGGTCATCTTGCGCACTGGCACATGTGCCGCGGGACAGGGCATCTGGGCGCTTATTGAGCTTCCCGGGACGATATACGATATCATAATTATAGGTGGAGAGTTCAATCCTCCACCGCAAGATTTTGTCATTCTTGATTTTGCCCCGCTGCGAGTTGTCAAACATAAAGGCAACCGATCTCTGGTCGGTGATGAGGGTAAACCTCCTACCAATGAGGTAGTGCCTCCAGTGCCGTACGGCTTCCACAATGGCTTGGGCTTCGTTTTTGACTGAGGAGTGTCGAAGTTCCGAAGCGGAGAGGGTTCGGGAAAAGAACGCTACTGGCCTACCTGCCTGGTTCAGAGTGGCAGCGAGAGCGACCTCTGAGGCGTCGCTCTCCACCTGGAATGGGACGGACTTATCTACCGCCCGCATGGCGGCTTTGGTGATGTCCGCCTTAATGCAGTTGAAGTCCTGGCGAGCCTCGGCTGACAGTGGGAAGAGTGTGGCCTTAAATAGTGGGTGGACTTTGTCCGCATGCTGGGGAACCCACTGGCCGTAGTATGAAAAAAATACGAGGCACCTCTTGAGGGCCTTGGAACAGTGAGGGAGAGGGAGTTGTAAGAGGGGGCGCATACGGTCAGGGTCGGGTCCTAGGACCCCGTTTCCCACGACGTAGCTGAGGATGGCTAGTCTGGTTGTGCGGAAAATGCATTTTTCCTTATTATATGTGAGATTGAGTTTTTGGGCGGTTTGGAGGTTGGCGTCGTGGTCCTGCTGGTCATGGCCGCAGATGGTGATGTTATCCAAGTACAGAAACGTGGCCCGCAGCCCGTACTGGTCCACCATTCGGTCCATTGCTCGTTGGAACACCGAAACCCTGTTCGTGAAGCCAAAGGGAACCCGGAGGAAATGGAAAAAGTGGCTGTCTGCCTCGAACACTGTGTAGCGGCGGTCCTCTGGGTGGATTGGGAGCTGGTGGTATGCAGACTTCAGATCCACTGTGGAGAATATGCGATACTGGGCGATCTGATTTACCATGTCTGCAATCCGGAGATGGGGTACGCGTCAAGGTGCGTGAACTGGTTAATGGTCTGGCTGTAATCAACCACCGTCCGGAACTTTTCCCCGGTTTTGACGACCACCACCTGAACTCTCCAGGGGCTATTACTGGCCTCTATGACTCCTTCACGCAAAAGATGCTGGACTTCGGATCTGATAAACACGCTGTCCTGCAGGCTATACCTCCTGCTGCGAGTGGCCACTGGTTTGCAGTTGGCGGTGAGATTAGCGAAGAGTGGAGAGGGGTCGATTTTCAGAGTTGCTAGACTACATATAGTGAGTGGGGGAATGGGTCCGCCAAAGCTGAGTGTTAAGCTCCTGAGGTTGCACTGGAAATCCAGTCCGAGGAGGAGGGGGGCGCAGAGGTCTGGGAGCACATACAGTTGGAAGTTGGTGTAGTTGGCGCCCTGTATTGTTAACGTCGCAGTAGTGTGCCCCCGTATCTGAACGTAGTGCGATCCCGACGCGAGGGAGATTGTTTGTTGTGTCGGAAATATCGGGACGAGCAGCACCTTACCAGATCTGAGTGAACGAAGCTCTCAGTGCTCCCGGAGTCGAACAGGCACGGAGTCTCGTATCCGTTGATCTGGACGGACATCATGGAGCTCTTGAGGTGCTTTGGCCTCGACTGGTCCAAAGTGACTGCACTGAGCTGCGGGTAGTCGGTGGCGTGGTCGGCGGTGCTGGAGCGGCCCCATGATGACGGTCCGCGGAGGTTGTAATTGTCGAGTGGCGTAGCGGGTGTTGGCCAAGATGGCGGCCCCCGTTGATCGCACATGGCGGGCGGCGAAGAAGATGACGTCAAAGATGGGTGCCCCCATGGATCACGCGTGGCGGCGGCGAAGAAGATGGCGCCCAAGATGGCGGCCCCCATGAATCGCACATGACCGGCCACGTGGGGAAGGATTGCCAAGATGGCGGCCCCCGTGAGTCGCACATGTTGTGCGGAGGCGGAGTCGGCAGACACGCTGCCGCATTGCGGGGTCTGCGGGCCTGTGAGTCGGAGGAGCGAGTGTTCGGGTTAGGGTTTGAATATTTAGATTTGGCCAGGCAGACCTTAGCAAAGTGTCCTTTGATGCACAATCAATGGACACGAAACATAGGTGAAGTCTGAAACGAAAGGCTTTAATCAGCAAGAAGTGAGCCCGGCAGCAGACCTACAGAAATGGCCTGGCTGCTGGGGGACATGGGTTCTTATACCCCGCCTCATAGGCGGAGCTACCTTCCTCTTAGCCAATAGGTATTTGGAGAACACGATACTTGGGCCAGTGGGCAGTGAGCTCTCTGCACCAATGGCAGCTCACATTCCCAGGTACCGTAATACCCCTAGTCATACTACTACATTCACCCCTTGCTGAGAAAGGAACCGGGGGGGAATGCGGACCTGGAGAGAGAGGGGAGGAGTGTCCCATGTGAGTGGGTAAGAGACTGGTAGTATGACCAGTGATGTCGGATCGTATCTCTTCAACTGTGGCTGCCCACTGGCCCACAACTATGTACAGGGCCAAGTCAAAACACAGTAACTACATACAGGTTTGAGAGAAAAAAAACGAGAGAGCAAGCAAGAACAAGGGTCCATCAACAGTTCACATAGACTCGATCAGCCGATCGGGGGCCTGGACGTCCTGTGCGACCTGCGGAGCTTCGCTGGAGATGTTGGAGTTGCGGGCGTCTGTGACTCCGGGAGCGATGATCCGGTCCTTGTGGCTGCACCCGTACCCCTAGTCGGAGATGGCAAGGGCTGGGCCGGGGGAGGGTCGTCCGATCTCTAGGCAGCGCGTGTAAGAGTGTCGGCAGGGCAGGGAGGGGAGCGCCTGCCAGGAGCAGTTGCAGTTGGGGGGTGGTTGGGGGGGCTGGCGCCGGGGGCGATGGTCGGGATCCGGCGGGTGCCAGGTCCCGTAGGGAGATCGTGTCCTGTCGGCCGTCGGGATACTCCACATACGCATACTGCGGGTTTGCGTGGAGCAGCTGGACCCTCTCGACCAACGGGTCCGACTTGTGCACCCGCATGTGTTTCCGGAGCAGGATGGGCCCGGGGGTAGCCAGCCAGGTCGAGAGTGGGGTCCCTGAGGAAGACTTCCTGGGAAAAACAAGAAGGCTTTCGTGAGGCGTTTGATTAGTGGATGTGCAAAGAAGTGACCGGATTGAGTGGAGGGCGTCTGGGAGGACCTCTTGCCAACGGGAGACTGGGAGATTTCTGGACCGTAGGGCCAGCAGGACGGTCTTCCAGACCGTAACGTTCTCCCTCTTGACCTGTCCTTTACCCCGGGGGTTGTAACTGGTCGTCCTGCTGGAGGCGATGCCCCTGCTGAGCAGGAATTGACGCAGTTCGTCACTCATAAAGGAAGACCCCCTATCGCTATGAATGTAAGCGGGGAATCCGAACAGGGAGAAAATGGTGTGTAGGGCTTTAATGATGGTGGGTGTGGTCATGTCGGGGCAGGGGATGGCGAACGGGAAGCGGGAGTACTCGTCAATCACGTTGAGGAAGTACGTGTTGTGGTTGGTAGAGGGGAGGGGACCTTTGAAATCCATGCTGAGGCGTTCAAAGGGGCGGGAAGCCTTTATCAGATGTGCTTTTTCGGGGCAGTAGAAGTGCGTCTTGCACTCCGCGCAGATGTGGCAGTCCCTAGTGACTGTCCTGACCTCCTCGATGGAGTCGGGCAGGTTGCGGGTCTTGATAAAGTGGAAGAAGCGGGTGACCCCCGGGTGGCAGAGGTCCGCGTGGAGGGTTCGAAGGCGGTCCACTCGTGCATTGGCACAGGTGCCGCGGGACAGGGCATCGGGAGGCTCGTTCAGCTTCTCAGGACGATACAAGATGTCGTAGTTGTAGGTGGACAGTTCGATCCTCCACCGCAAGATCTTGTCGTTCTTTATCTTGCCCCTCTGTGCGTTGTCGAACATGAAGACCACTGACCGTTGGTCTGTGAGGAGGGTGAACATCCTGCCAGCCAGATAGTGCCTCCAGTGTCGCACAGCTTCTACTATGGCCTGTGCTTCCTTCTCGACCGAGGAGTGGCGGATTTCGGAAGCGTGGAGGGTACGGGAGAAGAAGGCCACGGGTCTGCCCGCTTGCTTGAGGGCGGCCGCCAGAGCTACATCTGAAGCGTCGCTCTCGACCTGGAAGAGGAGGGACTCATCGATAGCTCGCATCGTGGCGTTTGCAATATCTGCTTTGATGCAGCTGAAGGCCTGGCGGGCCTCCAGCGACAGGGGGAACGTGGCTGATTGGATGAGGGGACGGGCTTTGTCAGCGTAATTGGCGACCTACTGGGCGTAATATGAAAAGAAACCAAGACAGCGCTTGAAGGCTTTGGGGGAGTGGGGGAGGGGGAGCTCCATCAGGGGGCACATGCGTTCCGGATCGGGGCCTATCACTCCGTTACGCACTACGTAGAAGACACTCCAGCTTGATGCGGAGCTCCATCATTTAAAATCTTGCTGATTAAATTGATGCACGATTAATGGACACGAAACGTAGGTGAAGTCCAAAATGAAAATCTTTAATCAGCAAGAAGTGAGCCCGGCAGCAGATGTACAGAAATGGCCTGGCTGCTGGGGAACACGGGTTCTTAGACCCCGCCTCGTAGGCGGAGCTACCTTCCTCTTAGCCAATAGGAATATGGAGAACACGATACTTGGGTCAATGGGCAGCGAGCCCTCTGCACCAATGGCAGCTCACATTCCCAGGTACCATAATATCCCTAGTCATACTACCACATCCTTTTCACCCTCAGCTGCTGCAGGTCGCGTTTCGGGCCGGGCATTGTTGCCGGGGGTGTTGGGGATGGCCGCAAAAGTGGCACGATAGCCCTCCGTGGTGGGCGGGTGGCCGCGCAGCGCAGGCCTGGGGCAGTCTCTGGTCGGGGTTCCACGATGGGATCGCATGATCGACCGGGAACGCGGTTAGGCTTTGGAAAGCGACCTCTAATGAGGTCGCTAGTTTTACCGTGTCCTCCACATCCTGGGCCCCTTTCTCGAGAAGACGCTGCCGCACATAACTGGATCGGTCCACTGCAACGTACACATCTCGGACGGCGAGTTCCATGTGCTGGGAGGCTGTCACGGCCTGGAAGTTACATTCGCGTTCTAGGGCTTTAAGGTCGCGCATATAGTCTTCTAGCAACTCCCCAGGGGCTGGCGGCGAGTTTTAAAGATGTGTCGCGCGTAGACTTCATTCACGGGCCGCACGCACAGGCGGTCGGGTATCGCGAGAGCCTCAGTATAAGAGTCAGTTACATCAAGTTGAGTTGAAATATGATGGCTCACCCGTGCGTGGAGAAGACTGAGTTTCTGTTCTTCTGTAACAGAGGAGGTAGTCGACGCAGCCAGGTAGGCCTTGAAGCACCGAAGCCAATGCAAAAAAATTTCCTTTGCTTCTGCAGCCTGTGGATCGAGTTCCAGTCGATCAGGTTTGAGGGCTGATTCCATAGTAGTTTTTAAGTCGATTAAATTGATGCGACCATCAATTCATTCAGAGACACGAGTTGAATTAAACTGTGGCTTTAATCGGCTTACAACTGAGCCTGCCTGCGACTATGCTGAACTGAGGGCGGACTTGCAGGACCGTAGCACTTGTACTTCCTGCTGTCCATGCTCCTCAACTCCTCCTGTGGGCAGAGCCACGCAATGGCTCACAGATGGAGCCCACAGGGACACAGTAATGTACAGTGTGAATTTATAGTGGTTACACATTCACCACAGGGGGTATTCACTATAATAAGCTAGCATATCACATCTATATATTGAAAACAGATTTCCTATGCGATTCACAATGAGGTGAATGTTATTGGCTCGTATATCATGGATGTAGCGATGGAAAAACATTTGGCATTTGTTGTGATTACAACTTTGAAGTGATTGTAACTTCCATTGTCTGAACAGCTACAGCTAAACATGGAAAGTCAGAAGCTGTTGCCAATGATTTCCTGCTCTCCCACAGGAAGTACTGTTGTAGTCCTCACATATGGTAATCATACAAATCACTTGAATTGCTGTGAGGTCTCACCATTTATCTCTAATCTATCTGTTTAAAAAAAACTGCAAATTATGCCCTGACAAATGAGGTCCAGCTGGGTTTTTAATGGCATACTATGTCTTGTATTGCCAAACAACCTCACTAGCCCTGAAAAACTTAGAGCACGATTTAACCACCGCATTACGCCCGGCCGGATCCGGTTGAAAAGCAGGAAAGGCAAAATTGAGATTTGCGGCAGGCGTGAATATGTTTGCTCATTAACTGGCCTGTTCCCAATGGCGAGTTCAGGATCACGCCCAAATATTGCGTGCATATTATTGACCCCAATTAGTACCAATTTCCATCTCAGTAGCAAGATTGAAGTTGAATGTAATGGCCTCCCAGGAATTAACCGGATCTCCAGTGAGAAATCACGCGTGTGTTCTTTATAAAATGGTGAAGCTGGCGTAATGGCTGCTGAGAAGATCTGAGGATGTGAGTGGCCATTTCTATTTTCAGGCATACAGCTCAAGGACACTGGAGCTGCTGTCCCAGTGTACGGGAGGGGCTGGGCTTAGTCAGGCGGCTGCAGTGTTCCACGTCGAGGATCACCCCTGGGCTGGGGGGGAGAAAGGGGAGGGTGAAGGATTTTCTGTCCGTGAGGCCTTCAAACCATCTATAAATATTTTGGATACCCATAACAATGGCAGCTATAGCTCCTGCCTGTCTGTCCTACCAGAAATTCCAGACAGCGCCCTGGTTTTAGTTATGTGCTGAAGGTCACTTCAACACTCTTTGTCTATGAGCAGCCTCTAGCTTCACAGCTGAAGGCTATTGCTAATAAGAAATTGGCCTTGTTAATTGTGAGAACGCTTCGTAGCTGCAGGTTGTGTTTGCTGCTTGCTTCTGCTCATTGTTGCCGATGCCTGGAGGCTGCTGTTGCTGTTTCCTTCCTTTTCTGCAGCTGACACTTTGGGGAAGGAGGTGGGCCCACAGTGGGATTTATCGACCCCGCCATTATCAATGGGATTTCCCGGTGACTGCACCACTCACTGCCTGGAAACCCGTGCACTGGCGTGGGACCAGAATATCCAGCCTGCATGAACAGCCGGCAGATCATACCCAGTAGGTTCCGAGAAAACAGTAGAATACAGAGGATGCTTTTTCCCACATTCCAGTAGCAAGGTGATGCAACCTTTGTTGAAGCGGTAGAAATCTTTGCATTGATCTAATGTGTTGGAAGTTAGGATTTAGGGCTGGGGGATGTTGGGTATGTTAGTGTGGGGTTATTGCATATGTTGGATCTCTTTGTTGTTTAAAATGTTAAAATTATAAATGCCTCTATAAAATATTTTCTACAAAAAAAAAGAAATCTTTGCATTGACAACAACCTCCACAAAGTTAATTGATGAGGGAAGGGCTGTCGATGTCATATTCATGGACTTCAGTAAGGCGTTTGACAAAGTTTCCCATGGCAGGTTGATGGACAAAGTGAAGTCGTATGGGGTTCAGGGTGTACTAGCTAGATGGATATAGAACTGGCTGGGCAACAGGAGACAGGGAGTGGTGGTGGAAGGGAGTGTTTATAAATGGAGAAAGGTGACTTGTGGTGTTCCACAGGGATCCGTGCTCGGACCACTGTTGTTTGTGATATACGTAAATGATCTGGACAAAGGTACAGGTGGTCTGATTAGCAAGTTTGCAGATGATACTAAAATTGGTGGAGTTGCAGATAGCGAGGAGGACTGTCAGAGAATACAGCAAAATATAGATAGATTGGAGAGTTGGGCAGAGAAATGGCAGATGGAGTTCAATCCAGGCAAATGCGAGGTGATGCATTTTGGAAGATCTAATTCAAGATCAGACTATATGGCCAATGGAAGAGTCCTGGGGAAAATTGATGTACAGAGAGATCTGGGAGTTCAGGTCCATTGTACCCTGAAGGTGGCAACGCAGGTCGATAGAGTGGTCAAGAAGGCATACAGCATGCTTGCCTTCATCGGACGGGGTATTGAGTACAAGAGTCGGCAAGTCATGTTACAGTTGTATAGGACTTTGGTTAGGCCACATTTGGAATACTACGTGCAGTTCTGGTCGCCACATTACCAGAAGGATGTGGATGCTTTAGAGAGGGTGCAGCGGAGGTTCACTAGGATGTTGTCTGGTATGGAGGGTGCTAGTTATGAAGAAAGGTTGAGTAAATTAGGATTGTTTCGTTGGAAAGACGGAGGTTGAGGGGGGACCTGATTGAGGTCTATAAAATTATGAGAGGTATGGACAGGGTGGATAGCAACAAGCTTTTTCCAAGAGTGGGGGTGTCAATTACAAGGGGTCACTATTTCAAGGTGAGAGGGGGAAAGTTTAACGGAGATGTACGTAGAAAGGTTTTTTTACGCAGAGGGTGGTGGGTGCCTGGAACGCTTTGCCAGCGGAGGTGGTAGAGGCGGGTACGATAGCATCATTTAAGATGCATCTGGACAGATATATGAACGGGCGGGGAACAGAGGGAAGTAGATCCTTGGAAAATAGGCAACAGGTTTAGATAAAGGATCTGGATCGGCGCAGGCTGGGAGGACTGAAGGGCCTGTTCCTGTGCTGTAATTTTCTTTGTTGTCCACTTTCCGAGCAGCAACTTGGTGACTGATTTAAATCAGAAATGTACAGAAAACTGATGAAGAATATGCTTAAGTCAGAGAGCTCTGCATCAAAGGATGGCCAGCTACATGCCACACAATCCCATTCTCATACAGTATTATGAACAGAGAGGACATGTCACTATAGCTGATGATTTAAAATTCGGGAACACCTTATAGGACAGAGATGAGGAGAATTTTCTCTCTCTGAGAATTGTGCGACTTTGGAACTCTGCCTTAGAAATCGGCAGAAGTGGGGTCACTGAATATTTTTAAGACGAGGATAGATAGATAGATTCTTGCTAGTCAAAGGAATCAAAGGTTATTGGGGGTAGATGGAGAATGTGAAACTCAACACAAACTGTTTAGCCATGATCTTATTGAATGACTATGCAGGCTTGGGAGACCAATTGGCCTACTTCTGCTCTTATTTTGTATGTTTGTATTTACTCATCTATGATGAGAGAGTGGTCATTCTGAGACTCAACATGCTACAACAATTGCACAAGGACATTTGAGCTCAACAAAATGTCAAGCCAGAGCAAGATATTCCGTTTGGTGTCCAGGTCTTTCAAAGTCATTAGAAAAGATGATATAAAATGCTATTACTTGTGCTATTCATCAGGAGATAAGAAAACCATTGATGTCATCCTCATTCCCATCATGGCCATGGGTACACCTTGCTGACAGACCTCTTCAAATGTAGTGTTCGTGATCATAGTAGGAGATTCACCCAGATTAGAGGGGTGTCAAACAGTTGCAGGGTCACACTTCTGAAGTAATGATTTTTGCAGCACATGGAATCTCGGACAACGGTACTGCAGTTTGTCATTGAACATTTAGTCCACAGCATGTATGGATTTGACCTTAACTACCACTGATTTGCTCTGAGCATCAACTGTTTATACTCTATAAGACTTCAAACTATTGTATAAATTCCTCAATTTCCCAGTTATAGAAATGATAAACAACAAACCGAATAACATGCCGTTTATTCTTCCACAGATTTTAGAAATATATTTGCATCATGCAACTGTTATGCATTCTAATTCTTTCTCTCCCTCTTTTTAAAAAATCTTATTAATCTCCCATTCTTGCAGCTTTTCACGCTCCTGTCTCTTTTAGTTCCTGATCTGTTTGCTCAATTGCTTTCTTTCTTTCTAATGTTTTCCTTTACTCTTGCATGCCTTCTCTCTGTGTTTGCTCCAGCTTTTTCCATTCTCTTTTCCCACTTCCTGTTCTCTAGGTTCCAGTAATAAATCACAGACCTGAAACTCTGATTCTCTCTCCATAGATGCTGCTGGACCTCTTTAGAGTTTCTAGCATTTTTCTGCTTTTTATTTCACATTTCGAACATCCACCGTATTTTGCTTTTGTTCTTTTTGCTGCTCATTTTCTTCCTGTCATTTCCTTTCTGATTTGCTCGCTAACGTGTTCTTGACGTTGCTCATGCATTCTTTTTTTTTTCTCACTCTCTTATCGCTTTCTCAATCTCTTATTGCTCTCCATTTAGGGGCTGGTTTAGGTCACTGGGCTAAATCGCTGGCTTTTAAAGCAGACCAAGCAGGCCAGGAGCACGGTTCGATCCCCGTACCAGCCTCCCCGGACAGGCGCCGGAATGTGGCGACTAGGGGCTTTTCACAGTGACTGCATTGAAGCCTACTCGTGACAATAAGCGATTTTCATTTTCATTTTTGTCCTTGTTTTTCTCTCTCAGATTTTTGGCTACAACCCTTTCTTCACTTTTCTTTGAGCTTTTCCTACATTTCTTCTCTTGCAGTACTGATGCCCAGTCTACTGTGCCAGACTTTGTCAATCATTTAAGGGGTCCTGGTGTTTATAAGCCCACCACACTCCACCAGCATGTATTGTCTGCCTCAAAAGAATTGATGACTGACAGCAAGACTAGCTGTAATCGTTTTGTTACCTTCCATTCACCTCCCTTTGTGATTTTCTTAACCTTGTATCATCTTACTACAATCTCTACTGAGCAATGGAAATAATCTACCACTGATTATCTTATCATAACCCTTCATAATCTTGAAGACTAATATCAGGTCACTCTTTAATCTTCTCAGTTTTAGTGGAGGAGAAAAAAAGCGTAACTTCTCAAGAATCTCTTCAGAAAAGTAATCTTACTTCAATAATAGAGAATGTACGCTGCACCTCTTTCATATTATTTTCTTCTCTAAATAGGATATCCTAAAATTAACGCATTCCAATTGGGACCTGAATAAAGTCACCTTTGTTTTAATCTAATATGATTGTGCTACATTGCTTAAGTATATATGTAGCACTGAGGTGGGCATAAAAGCATATTATAGAACAAAAGTCAATTGAGTTGTGCACATTAATTAATGAAAGGCCACCAGTTCCTAACTTGGTTATGGTTGTGTTTGAAAGCAAATACTAAGGAAAATGATGACTGTAATAGATACACTAATTTCAATTAGGTCTGAATGACAACAACATGATCCTAATCAGTAAGAGGTGAGTTTTGCAAGCTGGACTGAAAATGAAAGATGAAGTGCATTCCAATATATGGTCGCTGTCATATTCATTGATGTCCTTGCACTCACCGCTCGGCCTAGTGTCGATCCTCATTAGCTAGCTGTCCTGTAAATGTAGAAGCGCTGCCCTCGATGACTGTTCTGGCTAATGAGGAGCGTGTTGGTTGCAACTTTGCAGGAGGTCAAGCATTCATCTTGTGGAAAGGCAGCAGGGAGTTTGGCAGGGCTCATGGCTGCTGTTGGAGTTTATTGTACCCTGAAAAAACATTTATATCCGTTCAGCAGCTGTGGACTGATTGCAATCTTGCCTTGACAGAAGGTGTCCAGTGTTGACTAATGGGTACTGTGAATGATTCTGACAACTTTGGTGACGGGCAAAGGGAATGCATTCTCTGGGATGCTGCAGTAGCAAGTAGGGGATTATGAGTTATTCTACTTAAACTTGACTCTAGTCCTTGTTTTCTGACAAGTTAGAGAGATACATTTTTATCTTGTTAGGGTTACTTGTACAGACGTATACATGCTGCAAGCTTCATTATCTCTATTAAAAAATTTCTTGTATGCATTAAGGTATTTTATCAAATAATAAGAAATGAGATGTGGAAGGGAGAAAAATCAGCCTGACTCTTATTTTCGAAGGCTATCCAATAATTCCTGTGGGAGAGAACATAAATTTGTGCATTACGAATGCGATCAGTTTTGATGGAAGTTTCTACGGTAGTTAAACAGTTGTCAGTAATCACTATTTCAGTCTACACATGAAAAACTGCCATAAAAACCGGAAATCCTGGAAAATATCAGTGGATCTGGCAGCATCTGTGGAGAGAGAAACAGAGTTAACACTGGATAAAAGCAAATTACTGCGGATGCTCGAATCTGAAACCAAAAAGAAAATGCTGGAAAATCTCAGCATGTCTGGCAGCATCTGTAGGGAGAGAAAATAGGTAACGTTTCGCGTCCAATGACTCTTTGTCAAAGCTAACAGACAGAGAAAGTGGGAGTTAATATTTTGAGTCTATTTTTAACTCTTTTATGGAACTCTTGGAAAGTGAAAAAATGCCACAGAGTTGGCCATTGCTGAACCACACCCCAGCATTCAGGAGAGGGCAAAAATATTGACAGTAAATTCTTGGTGATTATAGTGATAATAACACGAGTGTTTCTCATTTTTGAAAACCAATAGTGATTTGTGCTGGCGTGGTGTCATGCCAATTGGGTGGGAGGGTAAGAAATGGGTGGACGTTACAGTGTCAAGTCTGGTAAGTACATATATATTTTTTGCCTTGTAAGTATATATAAATATATTAAAAATTGTGTAAATTAGGTTCACGGAAATCAGGTGCGTGCCCTTTCTGGGCATGAACCTGATCAAGTCACCAGCAGGGAGGGGGGGCGGGGGGGGGTAATGGGGGATGAGAGGGGAGAGGAAGATCTCAAACTGAGATCTCAGTGGTACAAATTCCATTGAGCACTTTTGCGAGATTTAGCGGCCATAAAGGGATAAGTGCCCACAGCAAACGGGCGTGCTAAATCACGCCAGTTGAGTTTGGCAACTTTAGATTGTGATCTTTCTCCTCCATTTTAAACCGCTTTAAAAAAATATCCCATACATGCAGACTCCCGTCCCCTTTCCACAACAGGTCATCTGTCTTTTGTTCTTAAAGTTGCTACCTTTTGTTGCAGTTTCTTACAGCTCTAACACATTCTCCCTCCCTTCAGTGAAATGACTTAAAACATGAACTCGGCTTTCTGTCCTAATAGATGCTGCCAGACCTGCTGAGTTTTTCCAGCATCCTCTGTTTTTGTTTCAGATTCCAGCATCCCCAGTATTTTGCTTATTTTCATGATTCTTCTATTCTTCGACAGTAGTTACTGTAACATTGCATCAAAATATAATCTTAAATACCCCTGGCGGGATTCTCCGACCCCCCCCCCCCCCCCCCGGCTGGGTCGAGAATTCCGCAACTTCCGGGTGGCCTGACGCCGGAGTGGTTTGCGCCGCTCTTGGAGCTGGCGTGGGCCACCGCGCCAAATGTGGTAGAATCCTGCCCCCATGTTCCAAAGCTGATACAAGCCGAAAGGAAAATGAAGAAGCTCCTTCCGTGATTTCCCACAGTCTGAAGTGACCAGATTTTAAGTTTGTGGGGCTGGATTCTCCGGCGCGCAACATTTCTGTTTTACCCTGCCGGTGGGATGCTCTGTTACGCCACCCGGCCAATGGGGTTTCCCATTGTGGGGCAGCCCCACGCTGTCGGTAAACGCCTGTGCTGCCGGCAAAATGCAGCATCCCGCCA
This sequence comes from Scyliorhinus canicula, assembly GCF_902713615.1. Lineage (NCBI taxonomy): Eukaryota > Metazoa > Chordata > Chondrichthyes > Carcharhiniformes > Scyliorhinidae > Scyliorhinus > Scyliorhinus canicula. The sequence continues at coordinate 46,583,085 of NC_052156.1, forward strand.
GCGGAGAATCCAGGCTGTGATGTTTAAAAAATATATATTTTCCATTTATGGGGCAATTTAGCGTGGCCAATCGATCTACCCTGCACATCTTTGGGATGTGGGAGTGAGAACCACACAGATACGGGGAGAATATGCAAACTCCACATGAACAGTGACCTGAGGCCGGGATCGGACTCAGGCCCTCGGCACCGTAAGGCAGCAGTGTTAACCACTGTGCCAACGTGCTGCCCTTGTGACCTTTAATGTTTTATTGAGGTTGTTATCATGAAGCCCTGTCATTTCCTGTTTAAGAGCACAAAGTAAGGTAATTACAACAAGGAAGAAAAAGTGAACATTTTAAAAACGTATACATGAACAATCATTTTAAGTAAATAGTAAATTCTGTTTGATTGTCTCATCAACGCCTGTATATTTGCCAGTATCTTTTAGCCGCTCATAATTGGCCTGTTTTATGCTTTAGATATGAGTTGAAGGCAATTTCACTTTATTATTTTTCTTGCCTGTCTGAAAGAAAAGTTGCTCAATTCTGATTTTCAAAACTATTTTCTCTTTGGGCAAGCTGACTGGACAGCAGTTCTGAGATGGTGATTGTATTTAGAATTTGTGTTTCAAGCCTATATTGACCTGTATACATAGAACATAGAACATAGAAAAGTACAGAACAGGCTCTTTGGCGCACAGCATTTGATTCCAGTTAAACCAGTTGTTTTTATATTAACACAGTACTGCCATAATTGCCAAAATGAAGCAAGTTCAAAGGACATTTTGGAAATTAATAATGATATAGTTTCACCCTATTATTATGCAGAATTAAAATAATTTTAACTGGCAAATAGAAAAGGACTCGTTGCAATTACTTTGAAGCTAGATTAAGAGACAAGGTTTTATAGTACAGAACAGTAATAAAGCTGAGAAGATGAGAGGGTACAATTTCGTTTTTTTTTTAATAAACAATTTTATTGAGGTAGTTTTTGGCTTTGTAAACAGTTACAGACATCAACAGAAAGAAAGCAAGAAAGGCAAAAATGTGCAAACATCCATGTACTTTCAATACTTCACTCGTAACACACTGCACAAGCCCGCTCCTCTCCCACCGGTACTAACCGCCATTTTTTCCCTCCTACTCTACTCTACTGTCCCCCCCCCGCTGACGCTCACTCTCCCGCAAAGAAGTCAATAAATGGTTGCCACCTCCGGGCGAACCCCTGTACAGATCCCCTCAAGGCGAACTTAATTTTTTCCATACCCAGGAAACTCGACATGTCCGCAAGCCACAACTCAGTCTTCGGGGGCTTTGAGTCTCTCCACGCCAATAGTATTCGTCGCCGGGCTATCAGGGAAGCAAAGGCCAAAATATCGGCCTCTTTCTCCCCCTGGACTCCCGGGTCTTCCGAAACCCCAAAAATTGCCACCTCTGGACTCATCATCACCCTTGTTTTTAGCACCCGGGACATGATCCCCGCAAATCCCTCCCAGTACCCCCTCAGCTTAGGGCATGCCCAAAACATGTGAACGTGGTTCGCTGGTCCTCCCGTGCACCTAGCGCATTTGTCCTCTACCCCAAAGAATTTGCTCATCCGAGCCACCGTCATGTGGGCCCGGTGAATGACCTTAAATTGAATCAGGCCGAGCCTGGCACATGTTGCAGTCGAATTTACCCTACTCAGGGCGTCTGCCCACAGCCCGTCCTCCATTTCTCCGCCTAGCTCCTCCTCCCATTTAAGTTTCAGTTCCTCTGTCTGGGACCCTTCCTCCCTCATGAGCACCTTATAAATACCCGAGACTCTACCCTCCCCTTCTTCCCCCCCCCTAGAGACTATTCTGTCTAGGATCCCCATTGGCGGGAGGCGTGGGAAAGATGGGACCTGTCTACGAACAAAGTCCCGCAACTGTAAGTACCTAAAATAATTTCCCCTTACCAGCCCAAATTTCTCCTCCAAGCTCCTCAAACTTGCAAAGCTCCCTTCCAGGAACATATCGCCCACCTTTCCCACCCCCGCCCGCCGCCATACTCGAAACTCCCCATCCATACTCCCGGGGGCAAACCGATGGTTGTCGCAGATTGGCGCCCAAACCGACGCCCCCGTCTCCCCTACATGCCTCCTCCACTGGCCCCATATCCGCAGGGTCGCCACCACTACCGGGCTGGTGGAGTACTTGGCCGGCGGCAGCGGTAGAGGAGCCGTGACCAGGGCTGTCAAGCTGGAGCCCCTGCACGAAGCCGCCTCCACCCGCTCCCAGATAGACCCCGTACCCACCATCCACTTCCTTATCATAGCGATGTTGGCCGCCCAGTAATAATTAATCAGACTCGGCAAAGCCAGCCCTCCCTCGCTGCGGTTCCTCTCCAACATCGCCTTCTTCACCCGCGGGGATTTTCCCGCCCAGACAAAGCTCATGATCATCCTGTTAACTCTTTTGAAGAAGGACTGTGGAACAAAGATCGGGATGCACTGAAAAACAAACAGAAATCTAGGGAGGATTGTCACCTTTACAGTCTGCACCCTCCCTGCCAGCGACAGCGGGAGTGCATCCCATCTCCGAAACTCTCCCTTCATTTGCTCCACCACCCTGGCCAAATTTAACTTGTGCAGCCTGCCCCAGTCTCGTGCCACCTGGATTCCCAAATACCGGAAATTTTCCTCAACCAGTCTAAACGGTAGCCTCCTCAATCTGTTCTCCTGGCCCCTTGCTTGTACCACAAACATTTCACTCTTGGCCGTATTTCATTTGTATCCTGAGAACTGGCCGAACTTCATCAACATTCCCAGTATACTTCCCATCCCGGCCACTGGGTCTGACACGTACAGGAGCAGGTTGTCTGCGTAAAGAGAGACCCTATGTTCTACCCCACCCCTCACCATCCCCTTCCATCCCTCTGCGGCTCTCAGCGCAATCGCCAGCGGCTCTATGGCCAGCGCAAACAGCAGCGGGGAGAGCGGGCAGCCCTGTCTGGTCCCTCGGTACAACCTAAAGTACTCCGACACTTCTCTGTTAGTCCTGACGCTGGCCCTCGGGGCCTGATATAATAATTTGATCCAATCTACCAATCCCTCCCCGAACCCAAACCGTCCGTGCACCTCCCATATATAGTCCCACTCCACCCGGTGAAAGGCTTTCTCGGCGTCCATCGCCACCACTACCTCCACCCCCCTACCCGCCGGGGGCATCATTATCACATTAAGTAATCTTCTCAGGTTGGCCGCCAGCTGCCTACCTTTCACGAACCCAGTTTGGTCCTCCCCAATCACCTCCGGTACGCAGTCCTCCATTCTAACCGCCAGTACCTTTGCCAGGAGCTTGGCGTCAACATTAATCGGGGAGATTGGCCTGTAGGACCCGCACGCCTCCGGGTCTTTACCCCGTTTCAATATCAGTGATATAGTGGCTTGCGACATTGCCGGCGGCAGGGTCCCTCTGTCCCTTGCCTCATTGAAAACCCTCGCCAAGACCGGGCCCACCAGCTCAGAAAACTTCCTATAGAACTCTACTGGGTATCCATCCGGCCCCGGGGCTTTCCCCGACTGCATGGCCTTTAGGCCCCCCAATACCTCCTCCACTCTAATCGGGGCCCCCCAGCTCATCCACTCACCCCCCCCCACCTACTGTTGGGAAGGTTAACCCGTCCAGAAACCTTTTCATCTCCTCCGGTTCTTCCGGCGGCTCTGAAGTATACAGCTTGCGATAGAAGCCCCGGAATACCCTATTTAATCCTGCCGGGTCCTCCACTTTGCGCCCCTCCCCATCCCTCACTCTACCTATTTCCCTGGCCGCCTCCCTCCTCCTGAGTTGCAGCACTAACAGTCTGCTGGCCTTTTCCCCATGCTCGTACACCACTCCCCTCGCCTTCCTAAGCTGTTCCACGGCCCTGCTCGTGGATAGTGCCCCCAGTTCCGCCTGTAGTCTCTGCCTCTACCTCAGTAAAACCTCCCCTGGGGACTCCGCATGCTCTTCATCTATCCGACCCATTTCCCTGACCAATCTATCCATCTCTGCCATGTCTGCCTTGGTTCTGTGGGCCCCAATTGCAATCAGCTCCCCCCGCACTACTGCCTTTAGCGCCTCGCACAGGGTCGCCGCTGAGACCTCCCCCGTGTCATTCACCTGCAAGTAATTTTGCATACACCTCCGAAGCCTCTCACAGATCCCCTCCTCCGACAGCAGTCCCACGTCTAGCTTCCATTGCGGGCGTTGGTAGCTCGCTCCCCCGATCTGCAGGTCTACCCAGTGCGGGGCATGGTCTGAGATAGTAATTGCCGAGTATTCCGTGTTCTTTACCTCCCCTATACAATCCCTGCTTAGTACGAAGAAATCTATCCTAGAATATACTTTATGGACGTGACAGTAAAACAAGTAGCCCCTTCCCGTCGGCTGTCTATCTCTCCAGGGGTCCACTGCCCCCATTTGCTCCATAAACCCTTTCAGCTCCCTCGCCATTGCTGGGAGTCTACCCGTTCTGGGACACGACCGATCCAAAGCCGGGTCAAGGACCATGTTAAAGTACCCCCCCCCCCCATTATTAGCCTGCGAGAGTCCAGGTCCGGGATTTTCCCCAGCACTCTTTTAATGAAGTCCACGTCATCCCAGTTCGGGACATATATATTCACCAGCACCACTCCTCTCCCCTCCAGTCTGCCCCGTACCATCAGGTATCTGCCCCCCCCTGTCTGCGGCTATGCCCTCCACCTCAAATTGCACCTGCTTGTTGATCATGATTGCCACCCCCCTGGACTTCGAGTCCAAGTCCGAGTGGAAGACCTGGCTAATCCAGCCCTTCCTTAGCCTGACCTAGTTCCTTAGGTCAGACACTTTCAGATGTGTCTCCTGCAACATAATTACGTCCGCCCTCAGAGCCCGCAAGTGCGCGAACACCCGCGCCCTCTTAACCGGCCCATTCAGTCCCTTGACGTTCTAGGTGATCAGCCTGGTCGGGGGGCACAACCCACCCCCCCCACCACGCCGGTCAGCCATAGCCTTTCTCGGGCTGGCCCCCGGCACGTGCGTCACGCCATTCCTGGCCCGCCCGTTGGCTGCCTCCACCCTCGACCTCCTTTCCAGTGCCTATTTCAAGTCCCTCCCACGTCAGCAGAACAACCCCCCCCCCCCCCAACCACATCCCCCGATAACCCCACCCCTGCCATCCACTGGCTGTGATCTCCCCCCCCCCCCCCATCTGACTCCCTTGACTAGCCAATCTGCTAGCCCGGTGACTCAACACTCCGGCGCCTTCCTGTCTCATTCCCATTGTTTCCCCGTCCTCCTCCCTACTCCCCGGCGCCCCATCCCCCTCTCCAGCCCACTGGAGCAAGCCGGCTCCAGTGTCCTCCGCGAGCTGCACAAAAAGTACAAATCCGCCCAAAAAGGAAAAAACAGAAAAAAGAGGAAAAAACAAAAACATGAGAAAAAACAAAAAAAAAACAAAAAAAACCTCCCAAACCAATGTCCATGAACAAAGGAAAGAGTCCCAAATGTTCCGCTTGGCACCTTTGACCCAGCAAACCGTTGAACAGCAGTCCAGGCCCATTCGGCGTACCTTCCCACGGTAATCCTCGGGCCCTAATTCGCGCCCGTGGGGCCTCTTTTCGGGACCAGCTCCTGATCCTTTGCAAAATCCATTGCTTCTTCAGGCTCGGAGAAGTAGTGGTGTTGACCCTGGTGCGTGACCCATAGGCGAGCCGGGAACAGCAGACCAAACTTCACGTGCTTCTTGAACAGCACCTCCTTGACATTCTTAAAGGCTGCTCGCCGCCGAGCCACCTCCTGGCTTAGGTCTTGGTAAATGCGGAGAACACTTGTTCCACGTGCTGCTCCTGGTGCTCTTTGCCCACCGCAGCACCCGTTCTTTGTCCACGAACCTGTGGAACCTAATCACCATCGGGCGGGGGGGGTGCGCCCGGCCGCCCCTGCCTCGCCTGCACTCTGTGTGCCCCCTCCAGCTCCGGCGGTCGCGGAAAGGCTTCGGCCCCCATCAGCTGCATCAATAGGTCTGCTACAAACACTGCGGCATCAGCTCCCTCAGCCCCCTCCGGGAGGCCGACCATCCTCAGGTTGTTCCTGCGGACTCTATTCTCCAGCTCCTCCACTCTGCCCAGCAGTCTTCTCTGCCGCTCCTTCAGCCCGTCAACTTATAGCGCCGCAACCGTCTGCGCGTCCGCCTGCTCCTCCACCGCCTCTCCCAGCTCCTTAACTTTAACATCTTGCGCATCCAGTCTCTGGTTCAGCTGATCCACCGCTTTCTGGATTGGGTCCAAGCTGTCCCACTTGAGCACTTCAAAACTGGACTTCATTACCTGGAGCATGTTATCCAGCGCTTGCTGGATTGCTGAGTCCAGGGTCCGTGTGTCCGCCATCTTAGGTCCCAGGTAAGTTTCTTCAGGTCCTTGCCTCTGTCCCTTTTTCTCTTTTTCCTTCTGCCTTCTGGACTCCCGCTGTTCCATGTGCCACAGCCCGCTCCTCAGCACTTTCGCTGCCGCCTTCCTTCTCCCAGCTCCTTAACTTTTATCTCTTGAGCATCCAGCCTCTGATTCAGCTGATCCACAGCCTTCTGAGGTGGGTCCAAGTTGTTCTGCTTCAGCGACTCAAAACTGTTTTCCATCTCCTGGAGCATGAAAGGTCCGTGTGTCCGCCATTTTAAGTTCCAGGTCAGCTTCCTCTGCTCCTTGCCTCTGTCCCTTTCTCTCTCTCTTCCTCTGCTTCCTGGACTCCCACGGTTCCATCGATTGCAGCCCGCTCTCCAGCACTTTCGCGGCCGCCTTTTTGCCGCTCCGTGGTCCCGCTATCGCGGGGAATCAGCCCTAAAGCCCCACCGGAGTGAGAGCCCGCCGAATGTGCGGCTCACTCAAACATCGCCGCCACCGGAAGTCGAGAGGGTAGAATTTCTGTTGTAGTTCTAAGTTTCACCATAACCTATCCTCCAGGGCAAAGCAGACCTCTTGATTGGCATCCTATCCATCACCTTAAGCATTCACCTCTTCCGTCAATGGCACACAATAGCAACAATGTGTACCATCTATGGGAAGCACTGTGACAATTCACCAAGATTCCTTTGACAGCTTCCAAACTTAGGACCTTTGCCAGCTAGAATAATAAGACCAGCTAATGGATAAGAATGGGAGCCCAAGTGGATTGGTTCGTGGAGTGCCTCGGAGCCGGAAACCCCTGGATTCAAGTCCCACTCCATGACTTGTTGACCATGGAAGGAGAATTCATGCAGCTCAAAACAGGTTCTAATCACTTTACAACATACTTCCACCACACCACACCATTCTCCAAGGGAGGAAAAAATGTGAAGATTAACAAAACAAACAAACTGATTGGGAGCACTGCCACCTGACTGGAAATTATAATTGTTGTTTCTGGTGATGTGCTCAGCCGACGCTCCAAAGGTAGCACTCTTCCTAAGAACACAAAATTAGGCTCTTTTACCTCAAATAGCTAACAAAAACAAGAAAAAAGCATCCCTCACCCTCTCCAAAAGACTTATAATTGCCACTTCTTCAATGTCGTTCGGTCAAAATCCTGGAACACTCTCTCTCTCACAACACTGGGTATATCTACACAACCTGGACTGTTCACGAAGGCAGTTCACCACCACCTTCTCAAGGATAATTTGGGTTGAACATAAATCCTGACCTTACTAGTGATGCTCACATCCCATGAATAAATAAAAAAATCTTTGGTGCATTATCAGCAGAAAAGCTGAAGAATTACTTTAAGAAGCAATAATGATGTTTCTTCAGTGTATTTGCCAATCTTCTTTTGAAACTACAACACTGTAATTTCTACCTTGAGGTAAATTTGGGAGCAATAATTAGGTGAGAGAAAATATTGATTAAAAAAAAAAATACCTGTGGAGGAATAGACAGCTATTATAAACAGAGCATCTTCAACAACAGATTGTCGTTGTCTTCATAAATCCCCAAAACTGTATCCTTGAAACGTCTGCTGTTCCTCAGCTATATGCTGCCACTTGACCACGGCACAACAGACATCGGGACAGCTCCCCCACTCTTCCCCCGCCCCATGCTTTCTGTAGCTCACTGAAATCCTCCATTACCACTGTGTTGACTGACAATCTGATTTTCTATGTTGGTTGAGTTGCAGTTTCCTCGACTTAAGTATTGGGAAGATCAAAGCCATCCTCTTTAGCCCACCTGGTTATTCTCTTCAGGTACATGGACACGAGTAACTTTTGGCTGGTATACTCTGGGGAGAGCCTCCTACATTGAGGCTGTGGTTCCTCCATCTAAATGAAATTAGCAAAAATAATACCATGATAAGCGCAGAAAGCTTATTGTGGGGTGATTAGCCTTAACAAAATTCAATCCAACAGCTGGAAACTGTCTGGGAAAACTAGACACAAAAATAATCCTGCAATTCCTGGGAAGTGTATTTTTTATATGGTGCTGAGAGACCAACAAGTCCAGGTGTTGCTGACAGGTAAGGCACTAGGCAGGTCGTCTGCAATTTTTAGTTAAAATGTCCAGGATGCTGTTTTTAATAAATTAATGTGGCCCCTACCTTTTTGCGGTGAGTGGCCTTCCTGAAACAAAATAATGCCAGTAGGAGCATGTCAGAAATGCGGCTGGAAGTACACAACTGCTATTTCAACCAAATGGGGAAAGTGTTAAAATTGGGCCTGTGATATTTCACTTCAGTTGCTGAAATTTTTTTTGAGAATTGAAACAATTCCGAGCCCTCCTACAAAGCATGCATTTTAGAATTGGTTTTGAAACATTCTCTTTCATAAGTCACGTAACTTAATTTTACAAAATTAATTTTGATGGTTGTCAGTTGCTGTGAAATACCTATACATTCATAAGATGATACTGTACCAAGTGTGAGAAAACATTACCTTAATGGGAGATATTAGTTTGCAGTTTTACGTTAAGAAATAAACTGCATTTGAACTCCACATACACACCAGTGAAGAATGGTGATTTAAACTTTTCCCCTTTAAAATTAATATCGGCCTAACATCAGTGGATCTAGAGACAGAATATTTACATTGGTTTTGCAGTGCTGTTTATTGGCATGACTCAAACAGCAATTTTCCTGCCCAGGAGAATGCACTATTCAAGTTGTTTTCAAGCTTCGCCCAGCAAGTCAAAATTTAAATATTTTAAGAGCCTGATCAGACGCATCTGTACTCACTGTACATTTAAATTAAATCCTGTTAGGCATAAAAGTACCAAGGGACCCCAGAGTACTTTTAAAATCTAGTTAGACTCTAGACCAGAGCTGTACGCCAAATTCCAACAGTAAAGACTGCCTCCTTCAGGGGATTTTGCATTGTTTCTGTGTTGAGTCGAGCCTCAACTCAAACTTAATGGGTGGGGTTTTACTGCCGGCTTAGTGATCCCTAGGTTGGAAGTAAATAGAGGGGCCTCTGAATTGGCTGCCTCTGGGATTGCTGTCTCGGCTCCCGGTTCTGCTGCCAGTTCTGAAGCCTTGGCAATGCCACTGGGAGAGCGCTGCTGAGGGAAGCTTGGGCTTTGAGAAGCTTCGGAAAGGGAAGTAAAAAAAAAAATCAGACAGGCCAATCCAGCAGACTGCTCCAGATGGCCCATTGGGCTACTGGTCTCATGGTCCCCTCTTTGGGGCATAAAAACTCCAGTTCCAATGGCCCTTAGACAGCCTCAAGGAATCCAGCTCCAAGAAGCTGGCGCCTCTCCATGTGATGGCGTCTACTCTGTAGCTGGGGAAATCACCCCTAATTACTTGTATTGGCTACCCACCAGCATTTGGCGCATAGGGTCCTGCTGCTGGGGAATTTTCACGGAAGCAGGAGTGTGTTGAAGCACCACCCTTTTCCCAACCTGCCCACCCCCACCTCCCAGCCAGGGCTGGGAAAACCCTGCCCAATCTCCTTAGGTTTGAAGGTTTGTGATGAATCCTTGTATAAGAGTCCTTGTATAATAACTCGAAGCTTGGGGCAAACTGACACAGAAGCAATTTTTCATGGATGTTGGGAATTTTAAATAGAAACAGAAAATGGTGGAAACATCCAGGCCAGTGAGCGACTGTTGAAAGAGAAACAGAGTTAACATTTCGGGTTGATTACTTTTTTTTTATTTGCCAAGATGTTGGTGATTAGCTGTATTTAAATGAGAACTGAACCAGGAAAAGTGGACTACGAAAGAAAAAATCAAGAGGTATGGGACAGGGTGGACAAGCATAATTAAAGGACAAAGGTTTCGATGGGGCAAGGCCAAACTAGGTGATAGTGAATGAAGTATTGAAACAGACATGGGCCCAGAGGAGATATAAGTGGTAACCAGCAGAAGGAGTGGGAAGCATGGGAAATCTAACAAGGCTTTGGTGGCCAGGAATGTGGCACCAGGTTAATGGACCATCTCAAGGACCTGCTCACACCTTCATGCTCCACATAGCTCTGATGTAGACATCCCAACTACGCAAATTGTTGTTTGAGAAAATTAGAGCAGTTCTAATTAGATTTAGTTTCACTTTTTTTATTCTTTTATGGGATAGAAACATGGAAAAAATGAGCAGCAATAGGCCATTCTAGCCTGCTCCACCATTCATTAAGATCACTGCTGATCTCCATCTCAACACCATACTCCTGCATTCTCCCCATACCTCTTGCCACCTTCAGAGTAATATGGGTTTGAGGATGTGGGTGTTGCTGGCTCAGCCAACATTTATTGCCCTTATCTAATTATGATAGGGTAGATGAGCCACCTTCTTAAACTGCTACATCCAAAAGGTGTAGATACAATAAGAGTTCTGTTATGAGTTGCAGGATTTTGATTTCACACACCTTGGCCCAACTTCATCTTAAAATCAACATTGCAGTTTTGGATTATTTTGCATTGATAAATACACAACAGTTCTTGGAGTTTCCTATGGAATCAGAAAGCCTTAAATCATGACAAAAGGGTCCATTGGTATGAATGAGATGAGAGTATTTCATGCTCTTCCCTCACCCAGAAGAGCATGATTAACTAAGTTTTAATCCAACTCTTAGTAGCTATGGGGCACGATTTAATGGAAATGAAACAGAACCCCGTTTTGGGCACATTTAACCGGGTGTTCCCGGCAATTGCAGCACCGAGAACGGCCCCGCTATTAAACGTGACTCTGCTTCATTATCGGGCCTCGGTGAAGAACATCCTCGAGGCCGCACTGAGGCCCATTCTCTGCACGAACAATATCCGCTTGCCAGTGCAGGAAAAGATCAGGAGCCATTTTTTTATGGTGTCCCCATTTCTTGACACCCCCTCACTGCGGCTTCCGTACCTCTCCAACTTATTGATTAGGGGGTCTTCAAGCCCCCTGCACCACACCTCATTTGGACAGAGCACCCTGGGCCTTATCCCTGGCACGAGCAAGTTGCCACTTGGACACCTTGACACTGTCGGCCTGGCCAGGGTGCCAGGCTTGCACTGCCCTGGGTGGCATTGGGAGTGCCAGGATACTGCCCCTGCCCAGAGCCCAACTACCTGGGGCCCCTATGGCCTGGGAGACCATCCCCTCCCCAAGTGCTATTACACTTGGTCCACATTTGAGGAAACCATAACTAAACGGCGCCCGCTCAGGATCTCCGAGGTGAGGCTGTTAAGTCCAGTGTAAACATATTTAAGTGAATGAAACTGCACACTTAAATATGCAAATCTGAATCCCGCCCATTGCGACTCCTTGCGAGCAGTAGTGAGCATTGTAAATCTCGCAAGATGCCTCTCGCTGGCAGAGTCGGGTGTGATGAGGCTGAAATCTGGCGCCCCAGATTTCACAAGGACCCCAAAAATTTGGTGTTAATTAGCAGTACTCCTGCTGCTTCCTCTTTGGATATATTAAAATAAACTAGCAGATTTGTTAAAGTGGTCACGGTGCAGCGTTTTACAAACATGCAACTTTCTCTTTTGTAAAACATTTGTCAAAAATTGATCACTATTGATTTGTTAGTCTTCACACTGTGAAATGTTTGAGTATATATTTTCAGTTTTTAAGTTCTAGTTACATATTAAGGATGTGTTTTGAAGTTGTTACAGCTGGTCCTCCCTGTGAACAAAAATTAATGCCAGTTCCAGCTCCATGACTTGTTACAGGGATAGGGATCCTTTCTATTTGGAGTGAAAAGATAAGGGACTTTTATAATCGTAATCTTTTGTAGTTGTAATTGTAGTGATCTCTGTGTGTAGTGATGAATGATCAAGTAATATTAGGCAAGTACAGGCAAATGATCACTAGGTGGCCACAATACCAAGACCTATAAAAAGGTTTTCCCGCTCTTTCTTCAGAGTGTATGTAAGAAGTGTTGAGAGTACAGAAGGGAAAAAGTCAGAGAGGAGAAATTAACAGATCATAGTATAAAATATAATCTTAATTCATAGTTTAATCTGGATTTAATTGTTTGTTTGCCAGTTTAGTATTGAAGAGAAAGAACTCACTAGTTTATTTCATATTACTCATTAAATTATTTTGTCATCACCTGGAAGACTACGTCTATATTTCAACAACTCAGCTAGATGAAAAGAGTGATGTATACATTAAAAATCGTAATATAACATGGTACCAAGGAGTGTAAAGATAATATAGCATGGTACCAGGTCAGAATAATCATTGAGAAAGGCTAGTAAGCAAATTAAGAAAAAAGCTTTGATGCCGACTATTCGACTGGTGAAGTCATCGCAGCAACAGAATCCTTGACAACAAATCGATTTTGAAGGACCAAGTGCAGGCGTCCAGACATCTGAAGACAACTGGTAACCTTAATCTAAATTGGAAACTGTTTAAGCAACAATTCCAGCTATACCTTGAAGCTAACGATTTAAATACTGCTTCAGAAGCTGGACGAATCGCTTTGCTTCTGTCCCTAGCAGGACAGCAAGTTTTGAAATCTATAATTCATTTATTTATTTCTGCAGGTGAAGATAAAAAGTAAATTTGAACTGATAATCGCCAGATTCGATGATCACTGCAGAATGCAGACAAACAAAATATTGGAGCGATTTAGATTTCACAAGTGTGTACAAAATAATGGAAACTTTTTAATGCTGCATGATTCTAAGATTCGTGATCAGATAGTATTTGGAATAAGAGATGAAAGCTGAAGGCAGGAACTCTTCAGGCAAAACAATTTAACACTAAAAATAGCAATGGGTAAGTGCTTATATCACGGACATTCAAAGAATCAATATAATGAATGCCTGGAGTATAAAATTTGTGAAAATGGCACAAAAACTTATCACAAGGTAGAGGCAGTATTGCACTCGATGAAGAAGCACATTTTGAATGGCATCCATCTTGAGCGAGAGCAGTATGTACAGGCGCACATCCAGAAAAGACGCAAACTGGCGAAATATCGTTTTGCGCATGCACGAGAAGCTGCGCATGCTCAGTTGCAAAATGAGCGCACTCTGGAGGAGGATCAATTTGTGCATGCGCAATTGATGACTACGCATTACGTCATGACATCAGAAGACTCCGAACACGTCCACTTAAAGGGAAACTGCCCGAAAATTCAACAGAGCAGTTTTAAAGCTACAAGAATTTTACCTCGAAAGACAGAACAATGCCTGAACTTCAACAAACAGTTGAAAATAACTTTCGCAGCACCATGGGACAAGCGGTTTGCAGCATAAAAAGTGGAAGAGCACATTAACAAATCCAAAACTAAAGAAGGTGATTTGTTAATTAAAGATGAAGAGCACAATAACTAATCCAAAACCATAGAAGATGATTTGTTTGTTGAAGAATACTACTCAGACATGGCTGAGTTATTTGGATATGATGATCGTAGCATCAGCAACACGGTTGAAAAGCTCATACGACTCTACTCATGGTAGATGCATCCAATACCATGATGGAATGGCAGATCATTGATACATTGGATGACAGCAACCTGTCAAATAGCCAAAAAGTAAACAACGTCACAGAGAGTACTGACTGACTCCGTTGAAAGAGCGCTGATCGTCTCCACAGAGAGAACACTGCATGACTCCACAGAGAGAGCGATGGAAGCCTCCACAGAACGATTGTAGACAGGCTCCAGGTGGAAGCAATTGGAGCGACAACCATGCATGAAGAAGACTATGAAGGTCTATCCACCTTATTTGAGCAACTAGAAGACAATAAATGTCTAACCTCTGTATGTGAGAACAGTGACAAAGTGATCACAATCAGCATTCAAGATGTGCAACATCAGTGAGACTCACAAATCTCAGCTTGACTATACAGAAGCACTTAACAATTGAAGTAAAACTACGCATGAGTCCAGTGAGACCACATCAATTCAAACCTCATTTACTCTAAACAACCCACAAGAAACTGAAATCTTGAAGACATTGACTCCAGAAGAGGAGTACTGAGATATCAAAGATGATTCATATGACCCTGAAATGACTCCATAAGTGAAGTACCAAAGAATCAAAGAGAAATCAAATCAACCAGAAATGACTGATGTCACCAAGATCAATGCAACATCAGATCATTCACACAAACTCAAATCACAAAGCTCAATGAAACATCAGATACCACAATGGGCACTGATACCAATAACTTTGAAAATGACTCAAATTATCCTCAAGGAACAGTCATTGAGCACAACAAAAACAACAACGAAAACAATAACAGAAATAACAAAACAACAACCTTTACAACATTGTACAACTCTGCAACTACAGGACAATATTACAGCAACAGGCCAATGTTACAGCACAGTTCAAAGCAATGCCAGGAGTAGAAACATAACATGGACATTGTTCAGACAAATCAAATGTCATGCCAACAAATTTCATGAATTCATTTTTACTCCAAGACAAAGAAGCAAAACAGTTGTCAAGGCAAATGACATACAGAATCGATACCACAAGCACAAGAAAAAGTCACGGTCAGACAACAAAAGTGATTCGACAATTTAAACACCTCATGATGACTTGTTGGTACTTAAACAACAACTAATTCAGGCTCCAAGCTTGAACACTTTTCAATACGACAAAGCCCACAAAAACCGAATAGACTCAATCTATGAACTTTAAAGTGATTTGCTGTACTATGCATAAACCACTGCATTTCTAATGTACAATTTTCTTTTGTGTACACAAAAAAAATGTTTAAAAAAAGGATGTATTGATCTCTATATGTCGTAATACATGATCAAATAATGTTAGGCAAGTACATAGAACATAGAACAGTACAGAACAGGCCCTTCGGCCCTCGATGTTGTGCCGAGCAATGATCACCCTACTCAAACCCACGTATCCACCCTATACCCGTAACCCAACAACCGCCCCCTTAACCTTACTTTTTAGGACACTACGGGCAATTTTAGCATGGCCAATCCACCTAACCCGCACATCTTTGGACTGTGGGAGGAAACCGGAGCACCCGGAGAAACCCACACACACACGGGGAGGACGTGCAGACTCCGCACAGACAGTGACCCAGCTGGGAATCGAACCTGGGACCCTGGAGCTGTGAAGCATTTATGCTAACCACCATGCTACCATGCTGCCCACATGCAAATGATCACGAGATGGCCACACTACCAAGACCTGTAAAAAGGTTTCCCAGCTCTTACCTCAGAGTGTTTGTCAGGAGTGTGGAGAGTACAGAAGGAAAACAGCTAGAGAGGAGAAGTTAACAGATCATACTATAAAGTATAATCTTAATTAATAATTTAATCTAGATTTATTTATTTGTTTACCCATTTAGTATTGAAGTGAAAGAACTCACTAGTTTATTTCATATTACTCATTAAATTATTTTGTCATCACCTGGAAGACTACATCGATATTTCAACAACTCAGCTGTACAAAAAGAGTAATATATTTGTTATAAAATCATAATATAACAGTAATAGTGCCAAAATAGTGCATGTTTTCCAACATCACTCCTCTTCAACGTCTACAGCTGCATGGTTAAATGCAGACATTTATCAGTGATTTTGTGTTTTTACACTTAATGCTAATCCTGCACACTGCGATCTATTAAAAATTACTGAACTGGAGGCAATTTCTCTGTTTATGCTGTAATATCACTGCTTAAACCCCCCTGAAAAGACTATACAGTGTTGATGAGGTGTAACGGGTGGTTTAACAATCTGTTACTGCTGAAAACCTCTCGACTCTGGAAAGCTAATTTAATATTTGTGTATTTTTAAGTTTTCCATTGTGATAAATTTTGTGATAACTTTTAAAAAATTTGTTCAATACAATAAGGAGCTTAAGAACTGGAATAGACCATTTAGATTCTAAAGCCCGTTCTGCTATCCAGTGGGATCATGGCTTGAAATGTGTGCACACCAGTCATTTATTATGCTCTTCAAAATTATATGAAAAAGTGAAGGGAAATCGGTGCTTTTTACTTCCTGGTTTGTTGGCTGTAAGAATACTTCCGTGTAATCGGCAATTTATTTTGTCTAATGGCATAATTTCTGCTTTATACCTGTGGAGCAATTTGACTTGCAGCAGGTTCAAACTAACATGGGAAATCCACACCACAGAGGCCGCTAAATCTTTGTGGGAAACTTACTTTGGTGTCAGCGGCAAGCACACTACATTGCTGCTGGCTGAAATATCCAGGTCAATGTGTGCAATCTATTATACTTATCTTCTTCCTTGGCAGGCTTTCAGTATTAAAAATGTTTTCTTTAGGAGGGGTGAGATGTTCTTTCTGTAATGTTTAAAACTTTGATCATCTGAAACGGCGCAACTATTCCAAGATGAATCTTCTTTGGCAAGTGTTGAATTTTAGTTCATTCTGTTTATGTACTTCCATGAAATGTGATAATTTAAGACATTAAAATCTTGCAGAAATGACAGCTGAGGTTTGAAACTGAAAAATCATTAAGATAAAGCGAACTGTATTGCTTTCAAACTTTCATGGATCATTAACACTTTATGTAAATGTGTACAGAAATATTTAAAAGTCTACTGCTTTGCAATGCAGAAGGACTTCAGATCTATAAATAAAACATTACCTTTTCCAAAAACGGAAAGCTGCATATTAGTAGGACTCGTGAGTGCATTTGAGTATCTCTGCTTGCCTCTCCCTGTTTCTATTTATTCCAAGAGGAAATGGCCTCAGACAGGAAGCCATTAAGTGGACTAATGAGGCAGCAAGCCAACTCCGGGCACTGTGTGAAGGGAAGTGCTTCCTTGTTTTACTCTGAGGCTTTGAAACATTTGTGTAACAAACATGAAATGAAATGAAATGAAAATCGCTTATTGTCACAAGTAGGCTTCAAATGAAGTTACTGTGAAATGCCCCTAGTCACCACACTCTGTTTGGGGACCATATTTCTGATGATTCTAATCTCTGATTTGGTTATCTTGGAAAAAACATGCCCCACAATGGAACTTTGCAAGAAAAGGTCCTGGTTTAGGAGTATTAAAATATAACAGGATGGAATGGAGTTAAAATTGTAATCAAATATGCATGTAGCTGAGCTTGGTAAGTAGGTAGTACACTCATCTCTGTGTGCACAGGTTTTCGAGTCAAAGTCCAACCCCAAGACTTGATTGCATTATCTAAGGTAACAGTTGTCTACTATCCTGAAGGAATGTGCATTGTTCAGCCTGTTCAACTTCAAATGTGAAGTTAAACCAAAGTTCAGTATGAGTGTTCAAATACAAACATTTTTGATTTGATTTGATTTATTATTGTCACATGTATTCGTATACAATGAAAAGTATTGTTTCTTGCATGTTATACACAGACGATGCATACCGAACAAAGGGAAGGAAGGAGAGACTGCATAATATAATGTTACAGTCATAACTAGGGTGTAGAGAAAAGATCAACTTAATACGAGGTAGGTCCATTTAAAAGTCTGATGGCAGTAGGGAAGAAGCTGTTCTTGAGTCGGTTGGTACGTGACTTCAAACCTATCTTTTTCCTGAAAAGAGTTAGAATGAAGTTTTAGAAGCATAGAACGAGAGTAAAAGATAGCGTTAGAGGTTATGTTGGGCACAGATTGCAAGAAGTCGCCTCGCTCTGGCGCCATTTTGGAATTTTTTGGAATAGGAGCAGAAGTAGGGCATTTGTTTTCTTGTGTTTGCTCCGTAGATGGATGTAAAAGATCTCTTGGTGCCATTTGAAGAAACATAGGGAACTTTCTTACCATCCTATCCAATATTTCTCCCTTAGCGATGTACTGTCACTCATGTAATCAAGACATTGTGCTGAGTTTCTGTTCTGGAGTCATGAGTCAGGTACTTTTCTGGACCCCATTCCTAAGTCGCAGCAGCACCTGATTGATTTTAATGACAATTAGGGCCGGGGTGTGTGCTCACTATCCAATTAAAGACAGTGCGTGAGCTCCTGAAGCTGAAAGGTCAAGGTGAGGCCTGGACTCCAGTATTGAGGGATCAGCATGCCCGCTGTTAGAGGTGGGAGCTTTCGATATGGGTAGGAGGAAGAAAGGTTGACTTCCGGTGGTGACTATGAGGGAGTAAGTTGCGCATTTGGTGGCTCGCGCTCTGGACCTTTCCCCCAACTTTTTTGCGTTTTTGAGCCCTGGCTTTGTAGGTGAAGTTAATTTGGCACTGGTTCCACACATTGGTGTATGGAACAAAGAACCCCAAGGGATCGAAAAGGGAGAAATAAGAAGACAAGCAAGGGCTGGGTGGAGGTTGCGGCAGCAGACAATATGGCTGATGTTCGGACCCCTGCTGTGACGTCCCAACCATCAACGGAAGAGCTCATGCATGTCATTCAAGAGGGCTTTGCTAGGCAGAAACGGGACAATCTTGATCCGATAAAGGAATCGATCGATCGGCTGGAGCGCAGGCTGGATGCCCAGGATCGGACGATTCAGAAGCTGGAGAAAGCGCTGGCGGACCAGGAGGAGCACCAAACGGTGGTTGAGCTGGAGGTGGGGATGCTGAAGGATCAGAAAAAAAGACTACTGGAGAAGGTAGAAGATCTGGAGAATAGAGCTCGCCGGCAGAACTTAAGAATTGTCGGTCTCCCGGAGGGGGCTGAGGGGGCCGATGCTGGCGCGTTTGTGGCGAGTATGTTTCAGAAGCTTCTGGGGGAGGGGGCATTTCCCAGACAGTTGGAGGTGGACAGGGCGTACAGAGTGCTGGCGAGGAAGCCGCAGCCGAGGGACCCCCCCAAGGGCGATGGTGGTCCGGTTCCACTGGTTTTTGGACAAGGAGTGTGTTCTCCAGTGGGCCAAGCGTACGCGGAGCTGCAAATGGGACAACAGCATTTTGCATGTCTACCAGGATCTGAGCGTGGAGGTGGCCAGAAGGCGGGCAGGCTTTAACCAAGTTAAGGCGATCCTGTTCAAGAAGCGGATTAAATTTGGACTGTTCTACCCGGCGCACGAGGATCAGCATCATTTATTTTGAGTCGCCCGAAGAGACGATGGACTTTGCCAAGAGGAAACTTTGCCAAGGGTGCTGAACTGAGAACTTTCTGTTTTTTAAGTTGCAAATTTTTGAGTGATACTTATATGTTTTTATTGTCATTTCTTTTCTGTATTTGAGTTTGGTTGAAGAAGGGGGAAGTAAAAGTTATTCGGTTTCAGAAAAAAAAGGAGGAAGAAAGGCTGTTCAAGATGGAGATTCTGAAACTTTTTGAAAATAAAAATAAAAAGAGGCCACAGCTGCCAGGCCATCATTCTGAAGGAAAATGTCCTCCACAGTGTGGCCAGCCACTGCTGTGACAATCTTTTAAATATAGGTTGTGGTCATAGGGCAATGGCAGATCATCACCCCCTCATCTGCCACTCGGAAACTTCCTCCATTCATCGACTGGGATTCAGCCTCAGTGGAGGGCCCGACTGCCAACTGAAAAATTCCAGTGGTTGGCTGATTAATAGACCCTTTAAAGGGGCTTAAATTCTTGCAAGAGGCCTTACCCTCTCCAGGAATCCTACCCTGAACTTGTGCGATTTCCTTGACTCAAAAGTGCCACCGAGATGATAAACTACTAATGCCTGCATTCGCCAGTGTAAACGTCTACATGGTCTGTGAAGAAAGCTCCCAATGCACAGGCTTAACCACAAGTTTGGCCATTCACAACTCATTCTAGGACATGGCTATTTCCGAGTTCAACCCTTCCTCTTTTGTGCCATGAAAGATTGAAGGATAAAACTCCTCGAGATTCCATTGTAGCAGTTTTTAAGGTAACCTGTGTGTTAAAAGTAGGTTAAACATGAATTTTTTAATATTTTGAGGCTCTAAAACATAGATTACGAGATTAAAAATGTTGTTTCAACTGCAAATATGGGCTCTTGTATTTTTGACAAACTAAACTTCCCATTTTCAAAAGTGACTTTGTTTAGTTTTTACGTTTTGTAACTTATTTAAAATGGTTCCCGATTGCATTTATTGTTAGTTTTATTTCCAGGAAAAACTTGGGAAAAAAAGCAAAATTTATAATATATGCCGTGGAAATTATCTATGGGCTTTACCATTATTCCAGTTTGCAGAGAGAATTTTTAATTTCGAGCATGTTTATTGAAGTGGAACTTTTCAGTAATGGCAACTAACTTTATATCGATATTTGTTGAGAAAGATACCAAAAAATGGGTTTCATCTTACATTTTACATTTATTTTGGCTCATGCTATTTAAAAAAACTACTCAATAGCTGGATAATGTAGTTAAGACCTCAGTGTTACATCCAGATATTTGGTTATTTGTATAATTATGGTATACACTGAGAAATTATTTGTTTATGTACCTGTTATGGATCTGGAAAATACTCTTATTTTTTTATTAACAAATCAAAAAAATCTTGTTGCACTGTCTGAGGAGTTCTTTGGAGAAACTACTTGTCAAATTCTTTCATTCGGGATATACCACTCACTCACTTCAACATTCCAGCAGAGCCCTTGCAACAATATAAGCTTTGAGTCACTATTAGAAATGGTATACAAACATTATAGTGCATCAACACGTATACAGCTAAAGCATTCTGTCTTGCGTAATACTTCAACAATTTTATCTGCTGTTTTTAATTCAACTCCAGCCTGTTTTAATGACCATGTAAGTTACTTCAGTGAAGATCTTACGGCACAGTGGATAGCGTCCCTGCCTCTGAGCCAGAACTTTAAGGTTCAAGTCCCACTCAGGACTAGATATAAACTTCAAGTCCCACTCAGGACTAGATAGCCATGGAAGGTGCAATCATAATGTGACCAAACAGGTTGAGTGTTAACATGTAAATCCTTCCAACAAACAGCAATGTCAGGTGGTAAGAGAAAGAGAGATTCATGTCAGTAATTCGAGTCTCCACCATCACATTCTAAGCTCCAGGCTACACTATACATGCAAAAGTGTATGTTGGCACAGCAACTCTAACTCTATGTGGGTGGGTTATTGGCTCAGTTGACTCTATGGCCAACAGCCTGGGGTTCAAACCCCATCATGGCTGGGGTGGATTCTGGACCTTTCTCCTTGCCCTGGGGCGGAGATAGTGATTCTGTGAGACTGACCTACCTTTGAGCAGATAACTCAGTAGTACTTGACCAGATTTTAGAAATGCTATTGTCCCCTTAAGTATTCACATTCCTTTTTTCTGAAAGAGTTGACCAGCCTAGTCCATTGGATCTGCTCTTATCTGTGTGCAATTGGGCTACTGGCAATGCAGATGAAATAATCTGTCCAACCGTAGCACTCCTATAACAAAAATAAACAATGCAGGAAGTACATAGTAGCTCTACTAGCATTTATAAAAAGGCACATTAATATTTCAGAACAGGAAGATAAATGAGCCTTTAATGGAGCTAACTAAAGGAGGAAAGGAAAAGAGATAACACTTCTTTTGAAAAGTTTGAAAGAGGTGAAGAGTGACGAAGATTATTTTAGTGAGGGTGGGACAATTAAAAACCATGAAGCAACAAAAGCAACAATCTTCCAAATTTACAAGTATTTTCTTCACAACACAAAATAGCTCTCTTATTCCTCTTCTTCCCAGACCCTCTTCCTCCCAGACCCTACCCCAGTTCAATTCCCTTATCTTTCAGTTCTTAGCTATAACAAAGAGCTATACCCAAAACAGTAACCTCCCATTTTACCTCGACAAATACAGCTGATGAGGATTGATCTGACTATCAAAACTGTTGCTGTAAAATAGCAGTTTTAAAATAAATGGAAACCAAGAAGAACAACTAAATATATTGGGCTGATTTCGGAATCAGCGATTGGGCAGAGAATCTTTCTATGATCGAATCGGGGGCGACATCTGTTTTCAGAAACGGCATAATCGGGCAGTATGCCGCATGCCATTGGGCCGGCCTCAGGACGTTACCTGAAGGCCCTCCCAATGCTCTGCCCCGATGGGCTGAGTTCACGACGGCGCAGTTCACTTGTGCTCTCGGTTTTCGTGAACTCGCGTGGCGGCTGCAGACTGTGTCCAGGACCGCCACAGATGGGGGGAAGCCGTGCCGCTGGCCGGGAGGTGGGGGCGTGCTTCGGCGAGAGCTGAGGGGACTGGTGGGAGGTGGTCTGGGGGTGACGAGGGGGTGGTCCAGGGGAGCACTATCTGGCAGGTTGGGTCCACGGGCGGCCAGCGCCATGTTGAACGGCACGACCACTGCAGGCCGTCGCCATGCGCATGCACGGCCACAGACCCGGCCATTTTCCGGCCGTTTTTGTCGCGGGAGCCGGGAATTCTACCCGGCGCAGCTGCTAGCGCCTCACTGGTCCCGGACTCGGTGAGGGTTCGCCGCCGATTGTGGCGTTGTAAAACACCACAGTTTCCAAATTGCCGTTGGCACTTGGTCACAGAATTGGAAAATCCAGCCCATTGTTTCAAATGGACTTGTAGTTATTTCAAATTGATAACCTCCTTATCCATAATGTTCTGATTCCAGTTGATTTTATAACTGGATGAGAAGATCCCAGAATGGAACCCTGTGCCAAAGACCATGGGTGGGATTCTCTGTAGCTGAAATCGGAAAGTGCGATCAGGTGGAAAATGGCTCCCGACGCCGGAATCGGGGCAGGTGCCGGTTTGACCCCAGGTAGCAATGCTCTGCCCCCTCCAAATCGGAGCCACCAGGACCAGGTGTTAGCCCCTCACCGGTTGTGGATCGGTGAGAGTTTTGTGACGATTTTGCCACCGTGAAACACCACAGATCCTCCGTTGGCGTCGGCACAAGGCCTCATGGTATGGAGACACCAGCCCCATAATTTTTAGTTTAAAAAAAAATAAAACTTGAAGGAACAGAGTCACAGGATGTAAATTAGTTTCAACAAGAAAAGCATTTAGTGAACATGAAAAATTTGGATTATGATATAATACACCTTTACTCTCCGCTTAGTTTAACAATTGCACAGAGGTTTTAGGAATAACACAGATTACGACGTACATCTTAATCTATAATAGCATCATTAACATACAGCCCCTTTTAAGCATGCAAGATGGCTGTGGGCAAGTACACTATCCACTTTGAACCCCTAGTGAATGCTTGTAGATGTCTCCTCAGAAGCCCCCCAGATGATTGTTACGAGTTTCCAACCTTCACTCCCAAAAACACTTTAAAATCTTCTCTCATAAGAATACCTTCCCTTAGCAGTTTACATTCCAAAATCCAGACCATATTTTCCAAATGACATGTTCAAATAAAGCTTCTGCTCCACTTTTAACAGCAAATCTAGTCCTGGGTTTTCACCAACCCCTTTAAAATTTATTTGTCTTGAAATGCTGTGAAAACTGTTCACAATTGCTTTAGCTTGCACTTTCCAGACTGTATTAAAATGGCATCAGATGTTTGTTTTACCTCTGAAGGCTACTGTCCAACTTTAAATCTGGTTACTGCAATTGTTTCTAACTCAGAACATTTTGTTTACTCTTCCTTGAATTGTTCTGAATAATACCTTGGTCTGTATTCACTTAACTCCACACTAGCTGGACTTCTGGCATCTCATTTCTTAACCATTTCTTAACTATTACTCCATATTATGGCTTTTCCTCTTGTAAGGCTGAGAAAAATGTTTCCTCTTTAGTCTTCTAAAAACAACTACTTCTAGCAGAGCTGTTAGAGCTACCTTCTTTCTCACTGCCTCTCTTCAACTGAAATCAAATTAGCTAAACTAAAACTGAAAAGCATCTCTACCTTAAGGCCCCAGTTATTAAGCAACACCCATATGCTTATGCCTTTTATTTATTCTTCACACCGTGTCCTCTTTAGGGCTCTCTACACTTCCAGGCATGGAAACATTAAATTAAACCCATTTGAAACTATACCTTATTTCTAATGTTTATCAATTCAAATATAAATCCCTTAAAACTGCCTTTATTTTCCGAACAATAATAAATTAAATATATCAATATAAACTAGAAGCATTTTTGGGAACAGCTGATTGTTGCTGAAAGGAGACATGCTGTCAAAGCATTTCATCTTGTACTCATCAGGGCAAATGCAGGAATGATCAGTTGAGCTCATAATGTGGCTTGCAAGAAGCTGCATATATTGATAACTTCAGTTATAAAGATAGACTGGAGAAGTTGGAAATATTTTCCTTGGAGAAGAGAAAGCTGAGAGGAAATATGATAGTTATTCAAAATCATGAGGGATCTGGACAGAGCATGTAGGAGGAAACTGTTCCCACTCATAAAAGTATAAACAACAAAAATAATTTGTCTAAGAAGCAATCACTTTGAGAAAAAACATTTTCACGCAGTGGTGGGCAAGATCTGGAATTCATTGCTTGTGAGTGTGTGAAAAGGCTCAATCGAGGCATTCAAAAGGAAATTAGACAGCTATTTGAAAAAGAACCATGGTTATCAGGAGAAGGCAAGAGAATGGCACTACATGAGTTATTCATTCAAAGAGCCCGTGCCAAATGGTCTCCCTCTATACGATCCCTCTGTCCGGTGACAATTGTGTGATTGTGTGATATGCAGGAACCTGTCCTCTGCAAGCAAAAGGAACATGTCCAGGCATTGCACATTTTATTGAATTAAACAAAAGGGTTGTGGACAACAATTCACGAGTACACTCTCCATGGCAATTCCTCGACCAATCATATTGACTTGGCAACCAATCAGCAGCATTTTCAAATGCAGTATAAATTCCCTTTGAAGTTTGCCATTCTTGCATCTGATTGGATGAATGCATGATGAAAAGCTTCACCAGCATGTTTCTTTTTCAGCAATACTCAAGTTCTGTACTACAAAGGAACAGTGGATTGTATAGCAGGAGTGCACTCTACAGAGGGGTGGCTTTGGCTGATGTGATAAAAATGCATACTGCTTTCAGACAGCTACATTAGTGTAAATCAGCAGTGTGGAACATAACTAACAGTGATTTATGTTAAAAAAAATAAACATGGATCAGCATTTTGTATGAAAATTAATTTATAAAGAAATTCAATGTGTTCCATTCAGTGAATGATAAAAAAAGAAGTAATTCTATTCCTTATTTGAACATTAATATTTAACACAAACAGTTACATTTCTCTCCAGGTAGGAATTTGAAATGACCTGATCCTGAGGTTTCACGTTTTTGAAAAGAAAATGATAAATTTTTATGGAAAGAGTAACTAAATATGTTAGTGTTCAGGCTATTTTGGGCTTCATTTCTGTCAGGTTAAGGCTTTGAAACACTGAACTACTTTGCATTCCTCAGATGTATATACTGTATGCTGTTGGATTGACAAAAACAATAATAGGGAAATTCATGAGAAGAAATTAAGTTTTGGGTAGAATTTTATGGAACCTGTAAAAGCATAAACAAGGTATGCGGGGGACTGAATTAGGTGGGAGAAAAACTTTGACAAGGTGCAGAGATTAAGTCAGCAGCGTTTGTCATGTGCCGGCCTCTCTCCATCCAGTGGTAGGTTTCCATTTGCATGCTATGAATACTCATTCATTAGGGAGCATACCGAATTCAGTGCTATTTTCAAGAATATGTCAGTGGCATACATGATATGAGAGCCTCCTGATTCCTGCTTCATTAAATCTGACAAGCATCAGGCAAGGTTGTTCAATCTTACGATCTGAGGTGAGGTTTTGCCTTTGACTAACCCAGCAGCTCAAGGGACGTTACTGAGGGAATATAGCAGAAAGATGAGGTGAGGATGAAAATCCTGGTGCTCAGTGCTTAAACAGCACACCGGTTGGATTGGCAAATAGGTGGGGCTTGTGCTTGGTTCCTGAAGTGGCAGCATAGCAAGTCATTGCCATGTTTTACATTTTGGGAGGGGGGGGGGCGGGGGGGAGAGGTGGCGTTGGTGGGGGAACATTCACGTTGTCTGTAATCACAGAAAAAAAAATATTCAGGTAGGAGTTCATTTCCCAGGGAGTTCTCATGGTACGTACATCTTCAGGAATGCCCTATTTTGCTACAGGTATTTGAGGCCCCTGCCCAATTGCAGAATTGGATTATTCCATCAGAACGTAGCTTAGGAGACAAGTGTGTCATTACCAAAGCCCTGCAGAGGAGCATTACAATGCTACATAGTGCACAACAAAGGCAATCGTGAAGAAGACATAGAGAGGGCAGGATTTACCAACCACCCCACTGCCTGTTTTTCGGTGTGGGAGGCGGCCCACTGGTGGGAACTACGGGTCCCGCCATTGTCAATGGGATTTCCTTTTGACAGCACCCCTTGTCGCTGGGAAACCCGTGGGTAGGTGTGGGACAGAAATTTCTCACCGGCATGAACAGCCGGTAAATTCCGCCCAGAATTTCTCAAAGTGCACTTCCAATGCCTTGATTGGTCCAGCAGATCTTTACATTAAGTGCCTTGGAGGCTATCTAGACTTGTCGCCATCTGTTGTGCCTTGCACAATATGGCTTTGCAAAGGGGAGAATTGCCAGTGGCAAATAACTAACCTTCTCCGTTGAGGATGACAGGAAGAATATGAGATGGAGGACAGATATATCCCCCAGATAGCAGGGCCATACAGAGACATGGCAGGGCTGTCAGGGACAACCTCATCTTCTATTGTTTTGACCACGGAAACTTTTGCCTGGTCCGATTGTGTGCGCAACTCTGCCAGCATACAGCCAGAGCTACATCACCACATACACCCTCGACCCTTGGGAGGAGAGTGGACCAGTTCTCACAAGGGATGAAAAGAGATTTTTCCTGCCCCACCCCCCCATCTCAAAGGTACCTGCTTTGCATTGACATTCAATGAAACTACCCTGAGCCATCTCTCTGCTCCCTTCCCACCTTGTCAAGGCCATAATTGCATAAACAGATCATCTTTTCTCACACTTGTCAGTGACCTCGGCCAATCTGCTTGGCAATTCATTTATGGTGAGGCCAGTATCTATCAAATACGACAAACGTTAACGCGCCAATTTGAAGCCAGCCAATGTGTGATTGAACTGTGTTTTTAAACTGTTATGATGGGTAGTGAGACAGCCTGCATCAGGAAATTTAGAGATTTATTTTATCCGTTCCTGGGATGGGGGTGTCACTGGCGAGGCCCTATTTATTACCCATCCCTAATTGCCCTTGACAATGTGCTGCTGAGGTGCCTTCTTGACCCACTGCAGTCCAAATGTTGTAGGAACTCCCACAGTGCTGTGAGAAAGGGAATTCCAGGATTTTTACCCAGCAACAGTGAGGGAACGATGATATGGTTGTAAATCAGGATATTGTGTGACTTGGAGGGGAACATGCAGGCAGGGGTGTTCCCATGTGTCTGTTTGTCGTTCTAGATAGCAAAGGTTGCAGCTTTGGACGGTGCACTTGAAGAAGCTTTAATCTTGTTGATGGTGCACACTATTGTCACTGTGCATCGGTGGTGGAGGGAGCGAATGCTTAAATATGGGGTGCCGATCAAACAGGTTGTCTTGTCCTAGATGGTGTCCCGAATGTTGTTGAAGCTGCACTTATCCAGGCAAGTGGTGAGTATTCCATCACACTCCAGACTTGTGCCTTGTAGGTGGTGGACAGGCTTTGGGGAATCAAGAGGTAACATACATGCTGCAGGGGACCTGATCTCTGATCTGCTCTGCTCTTGTAGTCACAGTATTTATATGATATTCCAGTTCAGTTTCTGGTCAACCCCAGCATGTTGATAGTGATGGGGGATTCAGCGATTGCATGGAATGTCAGCAGATTAGGTTCTCTCTTGTTGGAGATGGCTATTGCCTGGCACTTGCGTGGCGTGAATTTTACTTATCAGCCTGAGTCTGAATACTGTCCAAGTCTTGCTGTATTTGTACAAGGACTGCTTCAGTATCTGAGGAGTTGTAACTCGTGATGAACAACACATTGAGCATCCCCACTTCTGGCCTTATGATCGAAGGAAAGTCATTGGTGAAGTAGTTGAAGACAGTTGGGCCGAGGATACTATCCTGAGGAACTCCTGAAATAATGTTCCAGACTGAGAAGATTGACCTCCAGCAACCACAACTATCTAGCACACAGAAAGATGGTTGTGGCTGGTGGCTGTTATGAGTATGAAGAAAGTGATTTCCAACTTTTTGAAACGTATGGACTTTTGTTTTTTTTTAGTTTATATTTTTATTAAGACCTGGGAAGCAGAATGGTAAGCTGAACGCAAGTTTATTTACGGTTGCAAAAAGTCTGCCTACGACAGCGAACACATTTACAGAGTACAATCCCGTTGGGACACCAACATGCTGGTCCCTGTGCGGGCTGGCCTTTATTCTGAATTCCCATGATTCCCAGCTGGGCGGGCCCCCACCGGCTGGTGGGGAAGCTCCACGAGTCCCACAGGCAGATCAGTCAGGCAGGTTAATCAAGTCCCCTGGGCTTCATGGGAGTTCTTCCAATTTTAAACCAAAATGAACAGTTGCCCAACCAAAGAGATATTACTTGGCATGGCTGCTAAATTTTCTGGGCGGGATTCTGTGATCCTGAGGCTAAGTGTTGAAGCCGTCGGAAACGCCGTTGCTTTTCCCGACTGCGTCAACATGGCCTCAGGATCAGCAATTCTGGCCCCTACAGGGGGCAAGCATGGGACAGGAGCGGCCAACACCGCGCCAACTGCTGATCCTGGCATCAACTGGGAGCTGCGGCATCCGCACATGCGCAGTGGCACCGGCGCCAACGCACGCATGCGCAGTGGCTCCCTTCTCTGCGCCGGCCCCGATGCAACATGGCGTAGGGCTAAAGGGGCCGGCGCAGAAGAAAGGAGGCCCCCAGCCTGAGAGGCCGGCCCGCCAATCGGTGGGCCCTGATCACGGGCCAGGCCACAACGGAGCAGAAAATCGGCAGGAGATGCCGTGTAGAGCGCCCCCAGACCAGCGCCATGCCAACCACACTTGGCGCCGATTAATCGCGTCCCAGCGTCGGGGTGTCATGGCGCGATTTGCGGCAGTCGTGGGGATTCTCCGGCCTGGCCCTGGGTGAGAGAATCCCGCCCTCTATTTTCCCTACTTTTCCTCGCCTTTTTGTGGTGTTTCTTGGATAACTGCAACCCTCACTCACCCATTTGGTTATTTTCCATGTGAGAGCCTCGATGGCCAGTATGAGCAAAGTCAACAACTGTAGCTGAGCTTGATGCTGACCTCATCAGATGTTGAATGCATTTTCAGATAGGTGAGTAACCGAATAACAATTGGAAAGCATAATCATTTTCCTTTTGTCTTCATTGAATTCTGAATTGAATTCTGAGGCCTTTGGTAATATTCCTTCTTATGCCCAGTTCAGACCAGCTAACTTAGCACAGGACAGGGTTTAAAACTGGACCCTTTCTTTTAAATAGCACAAAACCACACTATTGGGTGCATTTTCCTAAGAATTTCAAATCAGGCCATTATTGGGTTTTATGATGATTGTGTGTTGGAGCTACAAATCATTTATTCCGAGCTGCAGAGAGCTGGGAATACTATGTCTCTATAATTCATACAATTTTGCAAAACACAGTTTAACAATGTGTTGCTTTGGTAAAGTTAATTTTTAAACAAATTACAATTACCGAAATTTATTTTTTCGTCCTCAGAAGTGACCGAGCATTTCAGAATCAATTGTCACATCCATGCATGCTGAAATGGTCATTCTTCATTCGTTTATTTCTCTGAAACTGAATTCTATAAACAGATTTTCAGAGGTGCCAGAATCTACAGAATTCCTAGCCAGTTGAATTTGACTTTAGAGAATGCAGTTATAAAGATAAGTTTACTGTCACTTTACCAGTAAAGTAAACCTCTTTTAAAAGTAAAAGAATTGATCCATATATCATTTAACAGTTTGACTATTCCATTACTGAAGTACATGATTGTTCTTCTGTAAGGACAATAATCACTGCTGTCCTGTATGAATTACGATATAAAATGCTGGTAAAGTTCACTTGTAGCAGACAGTGAGGAAAGTATTTTTACATTCAACTTGCAGCAGCAATGCTCATAATTTAACAATTCTGCAAGAGATACCATTGCCTCAGATTTATCAATGTCTCTCCTTGGAGCTTATGCCAGTGCCATTATGCCATTTTCTTCTAGAATCATCGAGCACAAAGGGAGGCTATTTGACCCATTGTGTCTATATTGCTCTTTGAATAGCTCCTTCAATCAGTTCCATTCCCCATTCTTCCCTAATAGCTGCTAAATTTTACCTTTATTTTCTGTGTTTAATTTTACAATATGTGGGAAATGAGTAACCGAAAGCTCAGGGTATGAAATCAAGGCAGATAAGATAGCCAACTTGCCATAATTACAGTTAATTTTTGCATAATAAGGGGACATTTTTTATTTGCACTGCAGTTTAGTTTTTTTGTAGGGGTTAAAATAGAACATAGAACATAGAACAGTACAGCACAGAACAGGCCCTTCGGCCCTCAATGTTGTGCCGAGCCATGATCACCCTACTCAAACCCATGTATCCACCCTATACCCGTAACCCAACAAACCCCCTTACTTTTTTTATTAGGACACTACGGGCAATTTAGCATGGCCAATCCACCTAACCCGCACATCTTTGGACTGTGGGAGGAAACCGGAGCACCCGGAAGAAACCCACGCACACAGGGGGAGGACGTGCAGACTCCACACAGACAGTGACCCAGCTGGGAATCGAACCTGGGACCCTGGAGCTGTGAAGCATTTATGCTAACCACCATGCTACCCTGCTGCCCCCATGCTACCCTGCTGCCCATTAATTTTATTTTCTTCTTGTCTGTGATTTAGTCAAGCCATCAAAATTACAACCACTACTACCAAGTTGTTGAGCAGTTTTAACGCAGGATAAATTCCAAGGTGCTTCATCCACAAGAGGCAAGAGTTAGAAGAAGACAGGGCTGGAGAATGTCACACACACACAAAACCATGGAGGGATTTGAACATGATTATAAAAATCAGTGGGTAGCACTGTTGCTACACAGCTCCAGGGCCCTGGCTTGGGTCACTGTCTGGGTGGAGTTTGCACATTCTCCCCGTGTCGGCGTGGGTTTCCTCCGGGTGCTCTGTTTTTCTCCCACAAGTCCCGAAAAGCCTGCTGTTAGGTGAATTGGACATTCTGAATTTTCACTGTGTACCCGAACAGGCGGGGGAATGTGGTGATTAGGGGCTTTTCACAGTGACTTCATTGCAGTGTTAATGTAAGCCTATTTGTGACAATAAAAGATTATTATTATGAAATGGTTACCAAGCCACCAAAATCTTTATTTTAACAATGTAGATCAGTTAGCACAGGGATGATGGCCGAGTAAGATTTCAACTGTGCATAGTACGTTTGTCTACATAATAGTTACCAAACTTCAACTTAAGAAGTAATTGCTTGTGTGAAACTCTTTGAGATCTCTAATTGTGATAAATTGCTTTATAAATGCTGTTATTATGTTTCATTTTGAAGAAATTTTTATTCAAGGGCTTTGATTAATTGCCGGCATGACATTGAACCCTGTCGATTTGAAATGTTGTGCAGTGCCATTTCTGAATTTAATAGTTAACTGAAGGTTAGTCAAGAGATCGAGAGAGTTATTAAATGTGTTATATCCTGCTAAGATGGTGGGAGTTTAATCGCCTTTGCATACTAAAGCTCAGCAATTTGGTAATAAACCCACATTTATATTCCACCTTGTCTGTCCTCTTTGTTTACTGCTCTTAGATAATCTGCCAAAATGAACAAGAAACACACTTTGCCTATAATTATCTCTTATTTTACTCTTCCACAAGTACTTGAGGTTCCGAGATCCCTGAAGGAACATGTGGTAATATTTGCAAAAACCAGCATTGCCCTCCAGCTGCCCTTTAATTATATTTTTCTATTGTATACAGAACTCAACAAGTTAAGCTATTCTATCAAGAAACTTTGTAATAGTTATTTTAAATGTTTTAAATCTTTTTTACAGCAGTAATTCATTTCTGGAATGAAATATGCATGCCTATACTGCTGAACTGTCTGTTTACCACATAATTAAGAGATGGGCTGTAGAAGAAGAATCCGCGGGCTTGCAGATGAGCTGCTTCACTATGTGCACCCCTTTCTCAACCTTCCCATTGGACTGCGGGTAATGTGGGCTGGAAGTGATGTGATGAAACTGATATAACTGGGCAAATCTTGACCACTCTTGGCTGCTGAAGCAAGGATCGTTGTCACTCATGACAGTGAGTGGAATACCATGCCTGGAGAACATCTCCTTACAGGCCTTGATGACG
Organism: Scyliorhinus canicula; assembly: GCF_902713615.1. Lineage (NCBI taxonomy): Eukaryota > Metazoa > Chordata > Chondrichthyes > Carcharhiniformes > Scyliorhinidae > Scyliorhinus > Scyliorhinus canicula. Next base: position 46,615,590 of record NC_052156.1, read on the forward strand.
GTCTTGGATGTGAGCTCCGAGAGCTTCACGACTTCTGGGTAGTTGGAAAAATAATCAATGATTAACACATAATCACGATCATTGGCATGAAAGAGGTCGATGCTCACCTTGGATCACGTGGAGGTCATGACTTTGTGCTGCTGAAGCGTCTCCTTGCTCTGCGCTGGCTGGAAGCGCTGACAGGTCGGACAGTTGAGGAACATATTTGAGATGTCCTGACTAATCCCAGGCCAGTAGACAGCTTGCCTGGCTCTGCGCCTGCACTTCTCGACACCTAGATGTCCCTCTTGGATTTGCCGGAGCACCAAGCTCTGGAGACTGAGTGGAATGACAATGCAGTCCAGCTTGAGGAGGATATCATTATCCACCGTCAGGTCGTCCATCACATTGAAGAATTGAGGGCACTGCCCTTTTTGCCAGCCATTGGCGAGGTGGCGCATGATACACTGCAGAAGAGGGTCTTTGGCTGTCGCATTGCAAATGCGGATCACCTTTTCATCCGACGCCGGGAGGTTGCTGGATGACCACACCTGCACCTGTGATTCGATCTGCTGGATGAATGCCGGCGGGTCAGCAGGAAAGGTTATGGAGCGGGACAAGGCATCCGCAATAATGAGCTCCTTGCCAGTTGTGTACACGAGTTCAAAGTTAAACCTGAGTCTGAGGAGGACGCGCTGCAGCCAGGGCGTCATGTCATTCAGGTCCTTGTGGATAATGTGGTCCATCTCGACGATGAACATCGGCAGGCTGTAGACATAATCGTGGAACTTGAGAATTCCAGAGAGAAGGCCCAGGCATTCCTTTTCAATTTGGGCGTCCGTCTGCTCGGTGGGTGTCATCGCCCGTGATGCATAGGCAACCGGTGCCCAGGATGAGGTGTCATCGCGCTGGGGCAACACTGCGCCGATGCCGTACTGGCTTGCATCTGTCGAGATTTTCATTTCCCTGTCAGGGTCAAAAAGTGCCAATACAGGTGCAGTGGTGAGCTTGGCTTTCAGCTCCCACCACTCTGCTTGATGAGCTGCCTGCCACTCAAAGGCAGTAGATTTTTTTCACCAGGTGTCTGAGGGCCCTGGTGTGTGAGGCCAGGTTTGGGATAAACTTGCCCAAAAAGTTTACCATGCCTAGGAAGCGAAGCACCGCCTTCTTGTCTTCAGGGGTCTTCATGGATTCGATGGCCTTGACCTTGTCTGTGTCTGGGCGCACACCCAGCTGAGATATCTGGTCACCTAAGAACTTAAGTGGCGACATGCCAAAGCAACACTTGGCCCTGTTCAGCTTGAGGCCATTGGCATGGACACGACGGAATACCTGCTGTAGATGAGAGATGTGCTCTTCGGGGGTTGTGGACCATGTGCTAACGTCGTCCACATACACACGAGCCCCTTCAATGCCCTCCATCATCTGCTCCATGATTCCATGGAAGATCTCCGAGGCCGAGACAATGCCGAACGGCATACGATTATAGCAGTACCTGCCAAACGGTGTGTTGAAGGTGCAGAGCCTTCCGCTGGACTCATCCAGCTGGATTTGCCAGAATCCATGTGATGCATCTAACTTTGTGAAAAACCGGGTGTGTGCCATCTCACTTGTGAGTTTCTCCCGCTTCGGGATGGGGTAATGTTCCCGCATTATATTCTGGTTGAGATCCTTGGGATCAATGCAGATGCGCAGCTCCCCCGAAGGCTTTTATACACATGCCATCGAGCTGACCCAGTCAGTTGGTTCTGTAACTTTGGAGATGATTCCCTGGTTCTGAAGATCCTTTAGCTGTGCCTTCAGGCGCTCCTTCATCTTGTATCAAACACATCCGGATACTGAGCGAGGATGTTGTTAATGCCGGCTTGAAGATCCACGTTGGGTGAGGTCATTGTGTAGACCCGCTGCATAAGGTTTAGCTGCTTGCATGCATGTGCGCCGAGCAGGGAGGCCCTGTCTGGCTTGACGATTTCAAACCTTAGCCTTGCGTGAATGCTCCTGTTGGAGACGAGCAGATGGAGGGTCCCAGTCCTGTGATGGCATTGCCGTTATAGTCCAGGAGCTGGCAGGCTGCTGGAAGGAACTTGGGTGGCTTCTTGATGCGGTTGAAATCTGCCTGTGAAAGGAGATTGGCAGAAGCACCGTGCGTCCAGCTTGAACTGGATAGCGCATTGATTTACTTGATTCAACGCACGCCATTCATCCGCAGAATCCACAGTGAGGATGGGCAGGCTCCGTGATGATGTCGGTGAGGCATGTTCACGTGTGGTAATGATGCCCACATAGTATGGGGGCTCCAGGCAATCGACCTCTGGATCCGTTGTGCTGCCAGGATCAGAATTCTGTAAACCTTGTTGGACACTCCGAACACACGTTGGAATTGGGAGCGCTGGCCCTTGACTGGTGGTGTAGATCTGCACAAGGCTGCATAGTGTCGAGGCTTTCCGCAATTTAAACATCGCCTGCCTCTTGCAGGGCAGTGTTTCTTTAAGTGGGCGGTGCCGCAGTTTGGGCACATCATGACGTTGTTATGCTCCGTGCGTCGTTGCACATGCGCAGTGCGGTCGGCAGACGTTTGCACCTGCGCAGTGTGGTGATCGGACGCTTCGTTATCCCATTCGCATTGCGCATGCGTGGGGCTTCGGGAAGAGCGCACAAAATGGCCACTTTGATCAATGCTGAGGCGCTGCATCCGGGCGATGGCCTGCACACTCTCTGCCTCATGGGAGGCAGGTTTCTCATTTTCAGCCAATTTGTATTGGGAATACCGATTTTTGGCGTGCTCATACACTGTACATGTTTCAATCGCGACTGACAGGATCATATGCTTGATTTTTAAAAGCTGCTCTCTCAGAGGATCAGAGTGAACTCCAAAAATGATTTGGTCTCCGATCATCGAGTCAGCAATATCATCAAAGTTGCAGGACAGCGCTAGTAGACGAAGATTAGTTAAGAAGGAGATCTTTCTTGTATCAGACGCACACTCGAGTTCTGAGGCTTCGATGTACAGCAGAAACCTTTGCTTGAAAGTCTGCTAGTTAGCACTGAGATTGCCGGAGGTCAGCAGCTGTTGAGGAGCCTGGATATTCTCCATGGTGCCGGGATACATTTGCTGGTTGTCATGGAACAGATTGAGGTAAACCACCTCGGGATGGCTGTCTTCTGGTACCATGTCGTGTTAAGCACACTGAGATAACATGGGCTGCAACTGGATGCAGCTATAATTGAAATATACTCCAGACCCTGAAGTTAGTTCAATTTGATTTATTGAACCAGTCACAAAGTTAGTTCAGTTCTCTGTGAGTTCAACTCTCTGCTAACCTAAGTGTGATTACTCTGTCTGACTGAACCAGACTAGCTCTTAGCCACGTGCTGTAGGTGTTATGCGATATATACACCTGACTCACTCTGTAGATGTCCCCAGTGGAAAGAGCTGGAGTATGAGTGCCTCGTGCCTTTTATAGTGGGAAATCACCTCAAAATGTTCTGCCTGCTGATTGGTTATGTCCTGTTCTCTGTGTTCATTAGCTGCCTGTCTGTATCTCATTGTGTGCATGTCTACATAACATGATACAGATCATGATGACATTCTCTTGTGCTTTATACAAACCTCATTAATAACCTCAAGTCTAGTGTATTCTTCATCCAGTATCCCGTATCCTTGAACAAAAGCTCCATCCTCTGGCCAGAGGGATGCACAAATTGTCAATGTAGTTTTGTAATAATTTGTTTCTTCTCCTTTTAAATCCCTGTCACCACCTGCCATTAACATCTCTTTTAATATCTGTCTGGCGATGATAGACCTTAAAGGAATACAATAATGTCCCGACTGTGTAAATTTCAAATCACTGAAAGTTGCATCATGCTCCATGTCCAACTTCATTTGGGTCTTTTTCATTGAACATAAGAACATAAGAACTAGGAGCAGGAGTAGGCCATCTGACCCCTCGAGCCTGCTCCACCATTCAATGAGATCATGGCTGATCTTTTGTGGACTCAGCTCCACTTTCCGGCCCGAACACCATAACCCTTAATCCCTTTATTCTTCAAAAAACTATCTATCTTTACCTTAAAAACATTTAATGAAGGAGCCTCAACTATTTCACTGGGCAAGGAATTCCATAAATTCACAACCCTTTAGGTGACGACGTTCCTCCTAAACTCAGTCCTAAATCTACTTCCCCTTATTTTGAGGCTATGCCCCCTAGTTCTGCTTTCACCCGCCAGTGGAGACAACCTGCCCGCATCTATCCTATCTATTCCCTTCATAATTTTATATGTTTCTATAAGATCCCCCCTCATCCTTCTAAATTCCAACGAGTACAGTCCCAGTCTACTCAACCTCTCCTCGTAATCCAACCCCTTCAGCTCTGGGATTAACCTAGTGAAGGCTTACTGAACAGTAAAAGTATTTCACTCAATAGGGGGCCTCACGGTAGCATGGTGGTTAGCATCAATGCTTCACAGCTCCAGGGTCCCAGGTTCGATTCCCGGCTGGGTCACTGTCTGTGTGGAGTCTGCACGTCCTCCCCGTGTGTGCGTGGGTTTCCTCCGGGTGCTCCGGTTTCCTCCCACAGTCCAAAGATGTGCGGGTCAGGTGGATTGGCCATGCTAAATTGCCCGTAGTGTAAGGTTAATGGGGGGATTGTTGGGTTAGGGGTATACGGGTTACGTGGGTTTAAGTAGGGTGATCATTGCTCGGCACAACATCGAGGGCCGAAGGGTCGGTTCTGTGCTGTACTGTTCTATGTTCTATGTTCTAATACAAATTCAGTCCTGATAAAGTGATTTACCACTGCTATTTTACATAGAATTACTATTTGCTTTAGTGATTTCATTATGTTACCATCATAGAACCTGAAACAGGTAGAACTGTCACATTCTTTGACTTTACTTCAATCTTCCTTGCTTAAAGAATCCATGTAACAATTTAGCCAGTCCACTCTACATAACGTGGATGCACACCCGCTATCGAGAACTGGTGGCCAAACAATTCCTTCAGATTGGCTGGTATCATCCTTGTCACTCTCCATACCTTCCTTGCCGTCTCAAAACGAGGTTTTTCATTTTTGGGCAACTAAGCACAATGATTCTTAGAGTCACATCTGAAGGACCTGTGATAATAATAATTGCTTATTGTCACAAGTAGGCTTCAATGAAGTTACTGTGAAAAACCCCTAGTTGTCATGTTCGGGGAGGCCGGTACGTGAATTGAACCCACGCTGCTGGCATTGTTCTGCATTACAAGTCAGCTGTTTAGCCCACTGTGCTAAACCAGCACCTGTTGGCCACCCCTTGGCTATTCCTGGGGTCAACCTCCTTCCATAATTGCCTAACTCCTGCTGCCTGCTATAGCTCCCAAAACAGTCTCTGTTCTTTTTGTTCATAATTCTTTTTTACAGACAGTTGGGCCCTATATTCGAACAATCTCAAAATGCGGTTAACATTGTATCCTTCATCTTTGGGGTCATTGGCAAAGAGCCCATTTGTGCCATTAAAGCAGCCGGAAATTAATGCTTACCAAGAAATGTTTTTAAGGCTTCAGATATTTGATCCAAAAGCATGGGCTGGATTATCCGATTTTGAGACGAGTGCTGACGTCGGCAAGGGAACAGTGGCATTTTATGCAGGAAAAACAGCGTAAAACCTCCACCGATCCTCCATCTGGTGGGGGGCTAACAGGCATGCAGCATAAAGCCCCCGGCTCTAGCTGCAGATACAGCCGGAAAATTGCCAGGTCCGTGACCTGCAGTAGCTGCGCCAGGCAACATGGCACCAGCAGCACGCAGACCCAGTCTGCCAAATAGTGCCCCCCTTTGGCCAGACTCTCCACCCCGGACCACCCCCCACCATGCCCCCAGCCCTCGCCAAAGGCTTCCTCCCGACTGTGGTAGAGCTGGACTCAGTCACAGCCGCCACACTGGGATCCCGAAAGAACATATCATGACTGACTCATGTCATTCGGAACTCAGCCCATCGGGGGCGGAGCATCGGGGAAGAGCCTTGGGTGACATCCTGAGGCCGTCTTTATGGCGTGCAGCATACTCTGTGAGTATGCCGTTTTAGAACGGGCGGAGCCTCGCAAGAGCGGCGCCGCCCCCCCTGATTTCGGCTCCAACGGGAATTCTCCAGCCGTTCGCCCAACACAATTTTGGCATCGGAGAAAGGAGAATCCCGCCCCATATCTCTGGCTCTGGTTAAAGCCAAAAGTCTATCCATGTTTGATATCCTAGCACAGTCCAATAATTTAAAGGTTAAATGCTGATTTCGAATTTCCAAATGCAGCCTACTCACCCTGGCCGCCCTGAGAAGGTCGTGCAGTTTTTTACGGCACTGCTGGCTGGTCCGGGCAGTATTGCCTACTGCGCTGATGGCCTCTGCCACCTGTGCTGGCTGGCAGCGGTCATCCGTCACTCCTCCACCACATCGGTAAACTCCAGTTTGGCATCGGTAAACTTCGGGGGCTGCTCTCCTCGCTGCCATCTTGTTGGCTGGGATGGTGTGTGTGGGGAGTGCCGTGTGTACATGTAGCTGCAGTTTATCAGTCTCCTGAGTGAGAATTGTGGAACTGGCAAATCTGGCACTGTTTCTCATTGTAATCGATTGTATTCCACATGCTAGCCCCTTAACAGTAGTAGAATTGGTCCAGGTGCAGCGCCAGTTTTTCTGTCACTAAAGTCCATGAATTCTGCGTTGGCGTCAACACTTAGTCTCAGAAACAGAGAATCCTGCCCCATGAAGTTTAACTGACGATGAATGAGATTGCAGTGACTGCATTTGGAAATACGAGGTCCCTGAACGTGGTTGGTGGAGATGCAGTTCAGCTGCGGCCGGGGAAGTGAGGCGCCACTTAGTTGCGGTTCCCCATGACACGTCTCAACCCCACCCCCTCAACATCACCCCCACACCACTCTCACCCGATACTACCCCTATACCACCCTCAGCCCCACATCATACCCGGCCCGCAGTCTAATCACGCGTCATGCATCTTGTCTTGTATCTTGCAGGACCTGCTGGTGATGGGGCAGGCCCATTTGGCATTCCTACGAGCTAGTGCCACAGCCCACAACAGTTGCTGCCTGGCCACCCTATCCCTCAGCTTCCACCCTATCAAGCAAACCCCTTCAGAATTTTGTAAGTTCCAATGAAAGTGCCTCCCATTCTTCTAAACTCCAGACAATATAAACCCAATTTACTCAGCCTCTCATCATAGGACAACCCTCTCCATCCATATCCATATCCCTATCTTGTCTATTAATCCTTCGTGTAGCACCTTATCAAATGCTTAGTGGATGTCCAGATATGCCATTTCTACTGGCACTCCATTATCTACCCTGCCAGTTACATCTTCAATCTGAGTGAGCCATGGGTGGGTATTTCTTGCTGATCTTGCAGCCAGACCGGTAGCCACAGTGGCAAGAACCCCATGCCAGTGGCCCTCAGTGACTGTGGCGTTCAACTGTTCCACCACTGTATGTTTCCAGGGAGCCACAGGCGATATGTTGTATTTCACAGGCTGGAACATCGGTGCATGAGTGAGGAGATCAAGGCCCTCTTCAACCATGCTGATAAGTTCCATTAGGTTCACCACAGATGATGAGAGATGGACTTTGCAGCGATCGCTCTTTTCCCTAGATTGCAAGGGAGCAGTGGCTGCACTGACTGGGCTCGAAACAACTGTAGCTGGACACTTCCATGTTCTTCAACTTGGTCTACAAAGATCGTAAGCGGGATTCTCCGACCCCCCCCCCCCCCCCCCCCCCCCCCGGCCGGGTCAGAGAATCCCCGGGGGCGCGACGTGAATCCTGCCCCACCGTTCCGACGCCGACTGCCGTTTCTCCGGCGGCGGTTTTCAGGCGGGACATCATGCTGGTTGGGGGCCGTTGGCAGTGGCCCCCCGCCGGCAATTCTCCAGGCCCCGATGGATCGAGCGGCCGTCCGTTTCTGGCCAGGCCCGCCGGCGTGAAATGAACATGGCCCCACATGGTGGGACATGGCAGGTATGTCGGCTGGGGCGGTCCTCAGGGGACTCGGCGGGGGGGGGGGGGATCCGGCCCCGGGGGAGCGATTTGGCCCGGGGGGGGGATCCAGCCCGGGGGGGGGGGGGGATCTGGCCTGGGGGGTTCCCCTACAGTGGCCTGGCCCACGATTGGGGCCCACCGAACTGTGGGCGGACCTGTACTGTGGGGGCACTCCTTCCTTCCACGCCGGTCTCTGTAGGCTCCGGCATGGCTGGAACAGAGAAGACGCCCCCTGTGCATATGCAAGAATACACCGGCCGGTCTGCGCATGCGCGGAACCACACCGGCGGTTTTGTGCATGCGCTAACTCGTGCCGGTTGGCACGGTGCCAATCCCTCCGGCTCCGGCCTAGCCCCGGGAAGTGCGGAGGATTCCGCAACTTTTGGTTGGCCTATGCCGGAGTGGTTCACACCATTTTTATACGCCGGCATCAGGCCATCGGGGGATTCGGGAGAATCCCGCCCTATGTACGTATGCATGGTGGAACCTCAGTGTCATGTACCCTCTGTAGTAGGGCTTGGATACAGGTTATCCTTTTCCTTTGCCTTTGTCCTTGCAGCCTAATGTTGGATGTATCTCCATGTGCAGCTACCTCTAGCGTACCCTTGAATCGATGTGCAGTGCCAATATCTGAGTCGTCATTTCAAGTGAAAAGTTAAGTGGTGCTTGTAGAATCATAGAATGGTTACACCATCCTTGAGGGCTATGTGGAGCTTCTGAATTTGAAGTGGAAGAAAGGGACAATGTCTTATCATTTCGTGTAATGGGTAAGCAAAGGCAAATAGGTGGCTTCTGAAAGTAGCAGCAACATGACATGCATTATGTGTGAGGGTAAGGGTTAAGTGCAAAGTGAACCAAGGTAAAATTGTCCTCTGGCCTCTTTATTTGCTGTACTTTGCACCCTGCCCACAATCACCTTAACTTGCTCTTCGTTGGTCACAGCAGACAAATGTAGAATGTCCAGTCTCCTGGGCTGTCCGTTAGTTGTTGTGTGCATGTCTGTCTTGAGAGAAAATAGAGAGTGTGTTTGTGTAGAGTATTAAAAAGATTTGATAAGAAACATGTCAGATAAAAACAGTGCTGTTGGTATGAGAAAGAAGGCAGGGGTGTTGGGAGACAGGGAAGTCATATTGAAGAGGGTAGCAGGTACAATGTGCTGTTGTAAGAGTATAAGAAAATGGAGTGAACTTTGCTGCCATGATTAAACAAGAGTGATGGGAATTAACGGAGGGAAAATTGTGCAGAGATCAACTGAGTAATAAGACATGACTTGGGTGGTTTAAAATTTGTTAGCTTTGTAAGGTAATCAAACTTTCTTTTGCCTTGCATCCATGTTCCGGTAATAATGCTTCATGAGCTAACCCATTCTACCACCTCCACCTACTTTTGCCAGTCATCTGTCTCAATATCTTCCTGTCATCTGGTGGGAAAAAAAGATGTGTCTCCTGCTGACGTGCTCTATCGCAGTGTGTATTATCTCCAAGAAAGAAACTTGCCAAACATTCAGGCAACAGGTGAATGTGAACATTATCACTTCCAGATTTCCTGCATCACCTGACTAGAACATATATCACCAACACATTCATTGTCAGTGCACACATTCATTTTCAGTGAGTCAAAATTGTGGAACTCCTTACTTAATAGCATTTTGGAAACACATTCACCACACAGGCTGCAGTGGTTCAAGATGAAGGTTTACCAAGGGCAACTAGGATGGGCAATAAATGCTGCCTTGTCAGAGAAGCCCATATTCTCAGACTGTGTAATTTTCTTTGGAATACATTCTATATTTTCAGAAAAAATCATTATTCTTTCAGAACTTGTGATGACAACCAAATTAAAAACCTTTGCATTTGGTTATAACTTTAAAAATTGATTGCACAAGTAAGTGATCAGTTCAATATTTTTTGCATTTAATAAGAGACCCTTTTATATTGGAGCATCTGTTCCATTTTAGATAATTAAGTTTGACAGGAAAAATTGATTCAGAAGGGCAGGTGATTCAGCAAATAATTCAAGCAGTGTTGTGTTCTGCCTCAAACCCTCAGGGTGGAATTCTCCCTTTTTGAGCAGCGCCTCTCCTGCTGGCCAGAATGGCGAGATCCCATTCCAGATTCTGTGCTTGGAGCCTCATTAATTATGCCCAGGTGAGTTCCCCTCCTTACAGGCCAACAGCTGACTTTTCCAGTCCAGCACACCCTTATTACACTCTCCACGCTCCTGTCTTCATCAGATCTTGCAGGGTGACAGCAAGCTAGAAGTAAAAGGCTAGCAGCTTCAAAAAGAAGTCTGTTCCTCGATTCAACCAAGCTCCTACCGAGCCCATCGCCTGTGAGGTGAGGTGCCCAAGCTTCGATTTCTACCTACCACATCTGGAGACTTCCTGTATCCCCTTCCAGGAAACAATGTTATTCCATGGACCCTCATGTCTGCGAGCTATTCCTGCAGCCTTATCAGGGTCCAGCCTCCCTCCCTTCAGTCTTCCCTCTGCCTTTCATTGTTCGTCGTCTTCATCCACCTCCTGCCCCTCTGCCTGCCATTGCGAGCCCTCGCTGCGTCCCCTTCCTTGCACAGTCCTTTATCCAATTTGCCCCCTACTTGTTTTTATCATGCATACCCCCCTTCCCCCCCGCACATACAAACCGACCTCACCTCGCACTCCACTCATGGGTGAGCTTCAGACCTTTATTGCGATAGCTGCATGCGTCCTGTAGCACAATGCTATCCAGACAGACACTGGTTTGTGGCACCAGCGGGAAGGAGAACCTTGTAGGATTGTATTCTACAATCCCAGGCACTGTACTGATCCAATTGGTGAGACAGAAGGGTCCATAAGTCCAGTTTGGCATGGAGATGGAGGGCAGGAACCTGTCTGACCTGAACAGTGCATCAACACTATGCCAGAGAGGCTTTGCTGCACTCGCCTCAAAGTGTCTTGACTGATCCTCCATTAACTCGCCATTAACTGGGAGAACTGCAATGTAAATGTTCACCGACTGAATTTTCAGCTTTTTGGCTCCCACTAGATTCTCCCCTCCCACCCACCACCAAACTTGCCGCAGGTAGGATGGGAGATTTCCACCCTCAGTTTCCAACCAGGGGAGTTATTCTTTCATGTAGTACCGCTTAAGCAGATTTAGGTCAATTACTTGGGGGGTGGGGGGGAGGCAGACGCCACTTGCGGCCACAAGATATAATTGAAGAAACCCACTATGCAAATAATGTCTGTCCGCCCCCTGAAAAATCGACATGATTTGTGTAACGCCGCTTGAACTGCTACACAAACAAATTTTGTTGCCCACAGTGGATCTGTAGACTATTTCTTATCTGACCCTTGAATTGGGTTCTAGAAACTTGTGCTAAACCATTAAATTGATTACAAGCCACCTATGTTCATTACTTTGTTTGTATTTTACTTTTATGCTGTCCACTTGGCACAATAATGAGGTTTCATTTCTCTGGGAGAACATGGGACGGGATTTTGCGAGCTTCCCCGCCAAAATTAGGATCGGCTTGGGGGCAAGAATGGGCGTCAAACCCGAGACTGGTTCTGACGGCGCTCCCACGATTCTCCGGTGAGAATTGCCACCAATTGCGCACACGCGCCGTCGACGTGGCACCGGTCGAGGGTCTTTGAAAGAACCCCCGCGGCAATCACCGAGTGCAGCTGGCCAAGTTCCCCACGGCCTGGTTCTCTCATGGTTCCACCACAGCCGCCCTAGTGGGGGTGGGGGATCATTCACCGGGGGCGGGGGGGTGGTGCTCCAGGTCGGCCAGGCTACCGTTCGGGGGCCACCGATCCGCGGGCGCGTGCGTCTGTGGGGGGGGGGGGGTCTATGTTTTCAGTGCCGTCCATGATGTGGGTCGGCCATGTTGCGCAGGGCAGCTGACACAGGCAGCCGCCATGCGCACGGGTGGACCCCCGACAGGAAGTGTGGGCCCCGTATCAGCAGCCAGAGCTGCGAGGAGCACTCCGGGGCCCTGCTAGCCCCCTGAAAATCGGTGAATCACCCTGCACTTTCTCCAGGTAAGTCCAGAGTGATTCGCATACGTTTGTTCGTAGGCATGGGGACATAGCCCCATTATTGGAGAATCCCACCCATGGACTTTGCCAGTCAGCCATTCTTTATTGGTACTTGAAACCATAGCCTTGTTGGAACTGATCCTTTTTAATAATGCCAATATATATTTTTCCGGCACTCCCTTTTGTCAAGAGTGTTTAGAGATTTTGGACAGATAAAGATATTAGAAGAATCTGCGATGCATCTACAGTTGCCTTTTGGATAAGTTTATGGTTTAATATCTGTTGTGGTACAAGGTTTTCTTTCATGTATCTCAAATATAATTTAAGCAACTTTAGATTTAGACCTTTCTCCTCCATTTTAAGTCCCTTTTTCAAAATATCCCATACATATCGGGCAGCACGGTAGCATGGTGGTTAGCATAAATGCTTCACAGCTCCAGGGTCCCAGGTTCGATTCCCGGCTGGGTCACTGTCTGTGTGGAGTCTGCACGTCCTCCCCGTGTGTGCGTGGGTTTCCTCCGGGTGCTCCGGTTTCCTCCCACAGTCCAAAGATGTGCGGGTTAGGTGGATTGGCCATGCTAAATTGCCCGTAGTGTCCTAAAAAGTAAGGTTAAGGGGGGGTTGTTGGGTTACGGGTATAGGGTGGATACGTGGGTTTGAGTAGGGTGATCATTGCTCGGCACAACATCGAGGGCCGAAGGGCCTGTTCTGTGCTGTACTGTTCTATGTTCTATATATTGCCTCAATGCAAACTCTCCTCCAACACCTGGCCAGCTGTCTTTTGTTCTTAAAGTTGTTACTTTTTGTTGCAATCTCTTACAGCTCTAACACATTCTCCCTTCCTTCAATTCTGCCAAAGTGTCAAAGGACGCGAAGCGTTAACTTGCTCTCCTAATAGATGCTGTCAGACTTGCTGAGTTTACAGATCTGTCGAGTAAGTTAAAAGGTGATTTACTAACTGACTGCTTTTTGAACAATCATGTCTTATGAAATACATGACGATTCTGCTGTTATTTTCTATATTTTCTGTGATTATTTTTCCAAATTTGAAATGCCAGCTGTGGTTCAGTTCGTCGAGCTCTTGCCTCTGCGCCACAAAGTTCTAGATTCAAGCCCCGCCTGAGCATCAAAATTAAGACCAATGTTTCAGTGCAGTACTTAGGGAGTCCTTACAGTGTTGTAAGTACTGTCTTTGGGATGAAACGTTAAACTGAGACTCCATCTGTCTGCTCAGGTGAATGTAAAAGATCCCATAGCATATTTCAGATAAAAGCAGGGGAGCTATCTTTGGTGTGCAGGCCCTGAATCAACAGTGCAACAACAGATTATCTGGTCATTATCACATTGCTGTATGCAAATTGTGCCATATTTCCTGCATTACAACAGTGTCAACACTTCAACAGCATTTCGTTGGCTGTAAAGTGCTTTCGGACAGCCTGAGATCATGAAAGGCAGTATACAAGTCTTTTTTTTCTCACATCCATGCTGACTCACTTTGAGCAGTTCATAGTTGTCCGAGTACTCAGCATGCTGTTCCTCAGAAGACATTCCAGTATTCCTCCCATAACAGAAGTTAAACGAATAGGTCCATGGCTGGAATTCTCCGGTCATTGTAATTCAATTTTCCCGCCAGCAGAGCAGCCCACCAGTGGGTTTCGCGGCGGTGTGGGGTGGTTACAATGGGAAATCCCATTGACAATCGGCGGGAAGGTAGAATCCCGTCACCAGCGAACGGCACGGGGTGAAGAAAGACATGGCTGGCAGATCGGAGAATCCCACATCCCATTTTTCTGGTTTCTCTGTTAATGATACCGTGATATAACGCTGTGACGTTGTACATGTACACAGTTTTTTTTTAGATATTTCTCTATTCCCACTGCATGTGTGCAGACTGGCAAGCCCATACAGTGCATTTGTAGCACAGTTTACTTGCTGTTTAGATATCTGGCTGCAATCTGAAAACTGAGTTGCAAGCTTGCTAGATTCATGAAGATTCATCATCCCAGGGGATATTTATATAAATGCATATCAACAGCAGATGACTTGTCTCCCAATGATAGATTTTCTCCTGGCTTCTGGCAATCTTTTAAGAAATGTGTAAAATTAACAAATTGTATATGTGCAAAAATTTAGCTGATGCCAATGGCGGAACATATGTTGTAATTGGAAGCAAGGTGACATAAATCTGAGCAGCAATTGCAACTTTTGTGAAAGTGTTTATTTCCAATCTCTATATGTCATGTTATCTTTTTTTATTTCTTATAATATGTGTCAGCTTTGAAACATTACTAATGTACAATTTTGAAATCATATAATAAACTTCAAACCATAAGAGACTCATCATATCGACAGTTGTCAAGGATCGTGGAGCAACTAATCACAAAGAGAAAGCTTCAGAAATAACATAATTGATTCACCCTTTCAATACCTGTCAACACAATTCTAATAGTACTTTTATGTTTTAAGAGTGGTCCCACAGGAGTGGAACTTGAAACAAAGACCCAAAACTTCTGTGCACTACTCATCACTGTTTACACGTCAATTCCAAATTGAGGCCAGGCATTGAATTCGCAAATCTTAAAGGAAAGGCATTTAGCTGTTTTTACTTTTAATTGGAAATCAAATTCAGCAGCTCACAACGATGTGACTCTATCCTCTTTCAAGTTTCTAAGGTTAGCTTATTTTATATTAATGTGATGATGAAATTCCTACTATCAAAGACATTTCATCAATATAAAACAGTGACAAAACATGTGCGCAAAGATTCCCACATTGCTTGTTTTTTTTAAATAAAATGTTTTTTATTGAGTTTTCATATTTTATATGCAACAAATTACAAATTATTAGAGAGAGAAAAAACACGCAAAAATTAGCATGTATATTTACAGGTAAGCATCTTCATAATAACAACTGTGGCTGCCCCCTTTAGCCGGCATACATATTTTACATTCCCCAATATGGCTGAGGCACATGTTTATAGGCATTTATTTACAGTTTGGTTTTGGGCCTTAGCCAGCCATCAAACCCCCATAACGAACCCGTAGCCCCCCCCCCCCCCCCCCCCCCCCCCCCCGGCTACCTTCCCCCGATTCCCGTCCATTTTCCCCTGATTCTTGGCCACCCGAGTATTCTTCCACTTGTACATTGGCCACAAACAGGTCCCGGAACAATTGCATGAATGGCTCCCACGTTCTGTGGAAGCCGTCGTCTGACCCTCGGATGGCGAATTTGATTTTCTCCATTTGGAGAGATTCCGAGAGGTCGGACAGCCAGTCTGCAGCTCTGGGCGGTGCTGCTGACCGCCAGCCAAACAGGATTCTACGGCGAGCAATCAGGGAGGCAAAGGCAAGGGCGTCCGCCCTCCTCCCCATGAATAAATCTGGCTGGTCTGAAACCCCGAAGACCGCCACTATCGGGCATGGCTCCACCCTCACCCCCACCACTTTGGACATAGCCTCGAAGAAGGCTGTCCAGTACTCCACAAGTCTGGGGCAAGACCAGAACATGTGGGCGTGGTTGGCCGGGCCTCTTTGGCACCGTTCACATCTGTCCTCCACCTCCGGGAAGAACCTACTCATACGGTTTCTTGTTAAGTGGGCTCTATGTACCACTTTTAGTTGCGTCAGGCTGAGCCTTGCGCACGTGGAGGTGGAGTTGACCCTATGCAGTGCTTCGCTCCAGAGTCCCCACCCTATCTCAATCCCCAGGTCGTCCTCCCATTTCATTCTTGTTGCGTCCAGTACGGTGTCGTCCCCTTTCTACCAGTCTGTCATACATGTCGCTACAGTTCCCCTTCTCTAGGATACTTGTGTCCAGTAGGTCTTCCAGTAGTGTCTGTCGTGGCGGTTGTGGGTACGTCCTTGTCTCCTTTCGTAGGAAGCTTTTGAGCTGCAGGTACCGTAGCTCGTTCCCCCCAGCTAGCCGAAATTTCTCTGTCAGTTCGTCCAGTGTTGCGATCCTGTCGTCCGTGTATAGGTCCCTGACTGTCAGTGTTCCCCCGTCCTGCCCCCACCTTTTGAAGGTGGCGTCAGTCAGTGCTGGTGTGAACCTATGGTTGTTGCAGATGGGAGCCTTGTCCGACATTTTGGTCAGGCCAGATTTCTGCCACAGTTGGTTCCAGGATTGGAGGGTGGCTGTCACCGCTGGGCTGCTGGAGTGTTTTTTGGGTGGGGATGGGAGTCCTGCCGTGGCGAGGGCCCGGAGGGAGGTCCCCATGCAGGAGGCCTCCTCCACACGCACCCACTCGGCTTCTGGCTCCTGGATCCACCCCCGTACTCGCTCGGCTGTTGCCGCCCAGTGGTAGAATTGTAGATTCGGGAGGGCTAGCCCCCCCTGGATTTTGTTTTTTGTAGGACCTTCTTTGGGATCCTAGCATTTTTACCCCCCCCCCCCACACAAACGCCATGATAAGTTTGTCCAGCACTTTGAAAAAGGCCTTGGGGATGTAGATCGGAATGGATCTAAACAGGAAGAGGAACCTGGGCAGTACGTTCATTTTGATCGTCTGGACTCTCCCGCGAGGGAGAGTGGGAGTGTGTTCCATCTTTGCAGGTCCTTTTTTACTTCCTCCGTCAGGCTGGTGAGGTTCCATTTGTGGATCCCTTTCCAGTCATGGGCTATTTGGATCCCCAGGTAGCGGAATTTGTGTCGGGCTTGTTTGAACGGCAGCCCCTTTAGTGCTGCCGCCCCCCCCCCCCCCCACACTTGCGGGTGTACTGGGAAGATCTCGCTTTTGCTCATGTTGAGTTTGTAGCCCGAGAAGGCTCCAAACTCTTTCAGGAGCGCGATGATTACGTCCATGCTGCTTTGTGGGTCCGAGATGTGGAGGAGCAGATCATCTGCATAGAGTGAGACTCTGTGCTCTCTGCCTCCCCTTCGGATCCCCCTCCAATTTTTTGCTGCCCTGAGCGCGATTGCTAGCGGTTCGATTGCTAGTGCGAACAGCAGCGGGGACAGTGGGCATCCTTGTCTGGTGCCCCTGTGCAGCTGCAAGTATTGGGAGTTGGTATTGTTGGTCCGTACACTCACCATGGGAGTGTTGTATAGGAGCTTTACCCAAGCGGTGAACCCTGTCACATTGCTTGTTTAATGCACCATTTCCAAAATGCTATAGGTTTGATGTGAGCAGGCTGTTAAACCCATTCCACATTTTGTGGATTATTTCTAGTTTTGAGAGGGGAGCTGACTGAACCACAGGGCGTGATTGTGAAATCTGTACACTCAAAATCTCAGGAGATAAAACCGAGCATTTCTTGACCTTTTGATTAACCAAGAGAATCGTTTCATATCACTGGAAAAATTGCAACCTCAACAAATTATTGAAACAGAGATTCACTATTATTTAAATGATGCATTTAAGAATGTTTTACACTTGTGGAAAATTATTTTCTTTTTGGATTGGATTTGTTGATTGTCATGTGTACTGAGGTGCAGTGGAAAGTATTTTTCTGCGAGCAGCTCAACGGATCATTAAGTACATGGGAAGAAAAGAGAATTAAAGAAAATACATATTAGGCAACACAAGGTATACAATGTAACTACATAAGCATCGGATGAAGCAGACATGGTGTCGTGTTAATGAGGTCAGTCCATAAGAGGGTAATTTAGGAGTCTGTTGACAGTGGGGAAGATGATTTTGAGACTGTTCGTGCATGTTCTCAGACTTCTGTATCTCCTGTTCGATGGAAGAAGTTGAAAGAGTGAGTAAGCCGGGTGGGAGGAGTCTTTGGTTATGCTGCCCGCTTTCCCCAGGCAGCGGGAGGTGTAGATGGAGTCAGTGGATGGGAGGCAGGTTCGTGCGATGGACTGGGCGGTGTTCATGACTCTCTGAAGTTTCTTGCTGCCCTGGGCCGCGCAGTGGCCATACTAGGCTGTGATGCAGCCAGATAGGATGCCTCTGTCTCTAGTGGCTCCTATAGTATAAGAGCTGTCCATAATAGTACTGACCTTAGATTGGAAGTATGTCCTCTACTCTGTGCTGCTCATCACCTTTTTCACCAGCGAAGTGCAAAACAGCTTAGAGTTGGTTGAATGAATGATTTGATTTGATTTAATTTGCTTGGGTTAGAGTTGAGGCAGGAAAAAATGCACTAACTATGGAAGGCCATTGCATAATTCATTGCTTTCCTCCAGGTGCCTGTAGACTGACAGTAGGAGGCCAGCCATGGGCACTATGCAGGAGCAGCCTGTCGACATAAAGTCAAAATACTTATTAAGGACTTGCTCATTTTCCAATTTTCAATCTTCAAAATTGAATATGCACTTGTTCAAAGCACTTGCACTAAGAGTATTGTCCTTGCTACCTGAGTGTTAATTAAATAAATGAACGTTAAAAAGCATCTGTGTGAAAGATTGCAGTTTTAAAATTTTTGTTGATGGTTAGACTTTTTCCAAATAAATTTAGAGTACTCAATTAAGGGACAATTTAGCGTGGCCAATCCACCTACCCTGCATATCTTTGGGTTGTGGGGGCGAAACCCATGCAAACATGGGGAGAATGCAAACTCCACACAGACAGTGATCCAGAACTAAGATCGAAACTGGGACCTCGGTGCTGTGAGGCAGCAATGCCAACCACTGCGCCACCGTGCTGCACTCTGAGGGTTAGATTTACTATAATCTAGTACGCTTTGCAGGAAAGTTGGTTTTAAATGACTTCAAAAAACAATTAACAAATTTAATGATCTTGTGTTATGTTTTATTGAATTCAAACATATCTTGAACAGTACCATTTGTATAATCTCTTGAACATTTTTTCAGTTTGATTGTCCAAATTATATTTATAAAGCCAGCATTTAATCAAGTTTTGTGAATAGATGTTGATTTCAGTTTGCTAATTTGAGTTGTATCCTCAGACTTAAAAAAAAATCTTTTTTTCTGTTACTCTACACAAATTTATTTTTCATTGGGTTTTTGTGTTTATTAATTCTCATAAGATTGTAACAGATACATTGGATGTCTTTGCATTTAGTGTGCAAGTTGATTGTAGTTAACCCTACTAATTGTGAGGGTGGCACAGTGGTTAGCACAATTGCCTCACGGTGCCGAGGACCCGGGTTCGATCCCGGCCTCGAGTCACTGTGTGGAGTTTGCATATTCTCCCCGTGTCTGCATGGGTTTCTTCCGGTGCTTGGTTTCCCCTCACAGTCCAAAGATGTGCAAGTTAGATAGATTGTCCACGTTAAATTGCTCTTTGTGTCAAAAACGTTTAGGTGGGGTTACTGGATTATGGAGATAGGGTGGAGGTGTGGGCTTGGGTAGGGTGCTCATTCCAAGGGCCGGTGCAGACTCAATGGGCTGAATGGCCTCCTGTACTGTAAATTCTATGATTCTGCGCACATCTCAGCCCCACATCCCAAAGATGTACAGGGTAGGTGGATTAGCCTCTTAATTGGAAACAAAACTGTACTCATTGTAGGTTAGTGTGTTTACAAGCATCCTTCTGGCTTTCAGCACATTTTATGTTCATTTTGTATATTTCTAATCCTGCGCAGGATTTCCAAAACATAGGATGGAATCTTGAACCAGCACTTGCTGTGCACAGGATCAGCGGTGAGGGTGAAAAATCTTGCAAGAATCATGGAACAGGATTCACGTTGGAAGAATTACATTCCGATTTTCCTCACCAGCGATATCACATGATTCATGCCCAAAAAGGGCATGAACCTCATTTTAATACATTTGAATTTAAATATTATTAGCTGACCCTCCCCCTCGCCAAATGATCCCCCAACTAAATTTTCATCATCACATCGGTGAGGTTTACACCAGTTTTGCCAGGCATGAGGCCATCAAGGGGATCCCTCTGGTGCACAAGAGATAAGTATAGCCCCCTGGAGTGGGGGTCGGGGGTCGGGGAAGAGCTCCCGATACCTCGGTGGTGTGGTTTGGGGGCTATTAGGCTGCAATGCGGGTCGGGGCACTAAAGTTTCTACGCCGATCTCTTTAGAGCTGTTTCCTGACTCTCTGAGGCTCCGCCCCACCAGAGTGACAACGTAAACCATGCCCACTCACTTTTCTTTTGACAAAGAGCCTCAAGATTCCGTGAGAAAACTTGTCTGAACAACTGGAGAGTTTCATGCCAATTTTCTGTATGAGTCTGGCACGTTGCCAAATTCTGATAAGATTCCTCCCCTTGAACTGCACTTTTTATAAATGGAAACATTTCAATAACGTGATCACCTTATTACTCGTAACATTTTGGATTGAGCCTCTGGGCATGGCTGCTTGTATTTGGAAACAAATCATACCCAAAAGGGATGGAGCAGTGGAAAATTAATCAAGGCATAATCAAGATGTTGTTTAAATAGATTTGGACCTCGACATTAGAAAAAATTTAACCCAGGCATCCCAATAAAAAAAATAATGACATGACCCAATTCTAGAAAGGTGATGAATGATAATGTGTTTATAGACATATGTAACATTCTGGTTGAAGCAATTAAATAAAATATCTCTGATGGCTCAGTGTTTAGGTGCACAAAGTGGATTTCAACTTTCTTCGCACATTGGGCAGCCAGTAGCACAGTGGGCCGCACTGCTGCCTCACAGCCACCGGAGACCCGGGTTCAACACCGCCTTGGGTCACTGTCTCTGTGGAGTTTATACTCGTGTCTGGATGTGTTTGGTTCGGTTGCTCCAGTTTCTTCCCACAGTCCAAAAATGTGCAAGGAAGATGGATTGCCCATGCTCAATTACCCCTTAGTGCCGGAATTCTCTGCCACCCGGGAATCGGCGGGGGCGGGAATCACGCCGCGCCGGTCGGCGGGCCCCCCGCGGCGATTCTCCGGCCCACGATGGGCCAAAGTCCTGCCGCTGTCAGGACTCTCCCGCCGACGTGGTTTAAACCACCTCTGGTGCCGACGGGAGCGGGCGGCGCGAGCGGGCCCCGGGGTCCTGGGGGGGGGGGGGGGGGGGGGGGATGGGGCGATCTGACCCCGAGGGTTGCCCCCACGGTGGCCTGGCCCACGATCGGGCCTGTGCTGTGGGGGCACTCTTTTTCTTCTGCCGCCGCCACGGCCTTCGCCATGGTGGAGGTGGAAGAGACCCCTCCACCGCGCATGCGCCGGGGTGACGTCAGCAGCCACTGACGCTCCGGCATATGCGCGGACTCACGCCGCCCGGCAAAGGCCTTTCGGCCAGCCGTGGCACCGTTCTGCGGGGCGCCAAAGGCTGTTTGCGCCAGTCAGCAGACCGGGGGCCACTCTGGCGCGGGCCTAGCCCCTAAAGGTGTGGAGTGGTTCTCGCCACTCCAGTACGCCGGGATCCCCCGCCCCGCCGGGTAGGGGAGAATCCCAGCCCAGGTCCCCAGGATAATGCGGAATATCAACCAGGTTCACACTTTTAATTTTAATTCGGTGATCACCTTTGTGGGTGCACACTTAACTAGAACAAGATCAAGGTCAATTTTGATGTTTTTCTACAAACAAAACCTGCTGACATTCCTTATCTTGACTCGAGGTACCAACCCCAAAGATTGCAGAACTAACAATTCATTTCCAAGGTACTGATGCTCACGATGCACAAATAAAATACATGTGTGTTCTAGTGCACACCTTCTCAGTTCAAACAGTTCAAATAACTGATTTCCATGTTTTCACGCTGATTTGTAAATGCACAAAGCAGTTTATGGCTCTGTTCAGGAAATCAAAGGCCAGCACAAGTAGTAGAGCTGTCGTCCTTGTCATCCCGTTTCCTGCACTTCGGCTCTGACCCCACTCCCCCTCACCTTCCAGAATCATTGTAGGGTTCCCGTGTCCTCCCATCCCACCAGCCTCTGTATTCAGTGGATCATTTCTGCCACCACCATTGTGATACCATCACCAAACATATGTTCCACTCCCCTCCCCTTTTTCACATTCCAAACGGAATTTCCCTCTCTAGAATGGAGACCTGCCTGACTGCCGAAGACATCTTGGGCTGCATTTTCCGTTTGGGACACCAAGTCCCCATGCCGGCGTGAAAACGGTGGTGTTTTATGGCAGGAAAACGGACGCAAAATGATCACCAATTTCGTGCGGGGGGGAGGGGGGAGAGCAGGGGCTGGCAGGGAGGCAGCGTAGAGCTCCCAGCTCTAACTGCCGCTACGGCCCAGAGCATTACCGGGTCCGTGGCCATGGATGCGCACGGCAGCGGCCTGCAACGGACACGCCGTGCTTCATGGCGGAGTTAGCCGGCAGACCCGGACTGCTGAAATAGTCCCACCCTTCGGCCAATCGCGCGCCCCAGACCGCCCCCCACCCACAGTGCCCCAGCCCCGAATAAAGCTCCAGGAGGCTTCCAGTGCGCCTGATGACTTCATCTGCAGAAAGTGCACCCAACTAGAGCTTCTCACAGACCGCATGGTTCGGTTGGAGCAGCAGTTGGATGCACTTAGGAGCATGCAGGTGGCGGAAAGCATCATAGATAGCAGTTATATAAATGTGGTAACACCCAAGATGCAGGCAAAGAAATGGGTGACCACCATAAGGGGCAGGCAGTCAGTGCAGGAATCCCCTGTGGTTGTCCCCTTCTCGAACAGGTATACCCCTTGATACTGTCGGGGGGATAGCCTATCAGGGGAAAACAGCAGCCAGAGCAGTGACACCAGGGCTGGCTCTGATGTTCAGCAGAGCGGGTCAAAGCACAGAAGAGCAATAGTCATGGGGGCCTCTATAGTCAAGGGCACAGATAGGCGCTTCTGTGGACGTGAAAGAGACTCCTGGATGGTATGTTGCCTCCCTGGTGCCAGGGTCCAGGATGTCTCTGAACGGGTAGCGGGCATCCTGAAGGGGTAGGGCAAACAGGCAGAGGCCGTTGTACATATCGGTACTAACGACAGCGGCAGGAAGAGGCATGAGGTCCTACAGAAGGAGTTCGGGGAGCTAGGCAGAAAGTTAAAATACAGGACCTCTAGGGTTGTAATCTCGGGATTACTCCCTGTGCCACGTGCCAGTGAGGCTAGAAATAGGAAGATAGAGAAGCTAAACACGTGGCTAAACAGCTGGTGTAGGAGGGAGGGTTTCTATTATCTGTACTACTGGGAGGTCTTCCGGGAATAGGTGTGATCTGTATAAGAAGGACGGGTTGCATCTAAACTGGAGAGGCATAAATATCCTGGCCGCGAGGTTTGCTCGTGTCACACGGGAGGGTTTAAACTTGTATGGCAGGGGGGTGGGTACCGGAGCAATAGAAGGTGTAAGCATTGAGGAAGAACTAGAGAATAGGGCTGGTATGGCTCTGACGAAGAGCAGACAGGGAGATGTTGCTGAAAACAGCGGGTCTGGTGGCCTGAAGTGCATATGTTTTAATGCAAGAAGTATTACGGGTAATGCAGATGAGCTTAGAGCTTGGATTAGTACTTGGAACTATGATGTTGTTGCCATTACAGAGACCTGGTTGAGGGAAGGACAGAATTGGCAACTAAACATTCCAGGATTTAGATGTTTCAGGCGGGATAGAGGGGGATGTAAAAGGGGTGGCGGAGTTGCGCTACTGGTTAGGGAGAATATCACCGCTGTACTACGGGAGGACATCTCAGAGGGCAGCGACGCTATATGGGTAGAGATCAGGAATAAGAAGGGTGCAGTCACAATGTTGGGGGTTTACTACAGGCCTCCCAACAGCCAGCGGGAGATAGAGGAGCAGATAGGTAGACAGATTTTGGAAACGAGTAGAAATAACAGGGTTGTTGTGATGGGAGACTTCAACTTCCCCAATATTGACTGGGGCTCACTTAGTGCTAGGGACCTGGACGGGGCAGAGCTTGTAAGGAGCATCCAGGAGGGCTTCTTAAAACAATATGTAGACAGTCCAACTAGGGAAGGGCTGTACTGGACCTGGTATTGGGGAATGAGCCCGGCCAGGTGGTAGAAGTTTTAGTAGGGGAGCATTTCGGGAACAGTGACCACAATTCAGTAAGTTTTAAAGTGCTGGCGGACAAGGATAAGAGTAGTCCTAGGGTGAATGTGCTAAATTGGGGGGGGGGGGGGGGGGGGGCGCTAATTATAATAATATTAGGCAGGAACTGAAGAACCTAGATTGGGGGAGGATGTTTGAGGGTAAATCAACTTCTGACATGTGGGATGCTTTCAAATGTCAGTTGAAAGGAATTCAGGACCAGCATGTTCCTGTGCAGAAGAAGGACAAATACAGCAAATAACGAGAGATAGTGTAGGCCTCGTCAAAAAGAAAAAGGAGGCATTTTGTCAGAGCGAGAATGCTGGGAACAGACAAAGCCTGTGTGGAATATAAGGAAAGTAGGAAGGAACTTAAGCAAGGAGTCAGGAGGACTCGAAGAGGTCACGAAAAGTCATTGGCAAATAGGGTTAAGGAAAATCCCAAGGCTTTTTACATGTACATAAAAAGCAAGAGGGTAGCCAGGGAAAGGGTTGGCCAACTCAAGGATAGGCAAAGGAATCTATATGTGGAGCCAGAGGAAATGGGCGGCGTACTAAATGAATACTTTGCATCAGTATTCACCAAAGAGAAGGAATTGG
This sequence comes from Scyliorhinus canicula, assembly GCF_902713615.1. Taxonomy (NCBI): domain Eukaryota; kingdom Metazoa; phylum Chordata; class Chondrichthyes; order Carcharhiniformes; family Scyliorhinidae; genus Scyliorhinus; species Scyliorhinus canicula. Next base: position 46,640,090 of record NC_052156.1, read on the forward strand.
TGGATGTTGAGTCTGGATAAGTGTGTGTAGATAGCCTGGGTCACATTCAGATCCAAAAAGACAAGGTGTTGGGCGTCTTGAAAAATATTAAGATAGATAAGTCCCCAGGGCCGGATGGGATCTACCCCAGAACTGAAGGAGGCTAGAGAGGAAATTGCTGAGGCCTTGACAGAAATCTTTAGATCCTCAATGTGTTCAGGTGATGTCCCGGAGGACTGGAGAATAGCCAATGTTGTTCCTTTGTTTAAGAAGGGTACCATGGATAATCCAGGCAGCTACAGGCCGGTGAGCCTTACATCAGTGGTAGGGAAATTACTGGAGAGAATTCTTTGAGACAGGATCTATTCCCATTTGGAAGCAAATGGACATATTAGTGAGAGGCAGCATGGTTTTGTGAAGGGGAGGTCGACTCTCACTAACTTGATAGAGTTTTTCAAAGAGGTCACAAAGATGATTGATGCAGGTAGGGCAGTGGATGTTGTCTATATGGACTTCAGTAAGGCCTTTGACAAGGTAGACTGGTACAAAAGGTGAAGTCACACGGGATCAGGGGTGAGCTGGCAAGGTGGATACAGAACTGGCTAGAAAGGTCATAGAAGGCAGAGAGTAGCAATGGAAGGGTGCTTTTCTAATTGGAGGGCTGTGACTAATGGTGTTCCACAGGGATCAGTGCTGGGACCTTTGCTGTTCGTAGTATATATAAATGATTTGGAGGAAAATATAACTGGTCTGATTAGTAAGTTTGCAGACGACACAAAGGTAGGTGGAATTGCGGATAGTGATGAGGACTGTCAGAGGATACAGCAGGATTTATACCATTTGGAGACTTGGGCGGAGAGACGGCAGATGGAGTTTAATCCGGACAAATGTGAGGTAATGCATTTTGGAAGGTCTAATTCAGGTAGGGAATATACAGTGAATGGTAGAACCCTCAAGAGTATTGAAAGTCAGAGAGGTCTCGGTGTACAGGTCACTGAAAGGGGCAATACAGGTGGAGAAGGTAGTCAAGAAGGCATACGGCATGCTTGCCTTCATTGGCCAGGGCATTGAGTATACGAATTAGCAAGTCATGTTGCAGCTGTATAGAACCTTAGTTAGGCCACACTTGAAGTATAGTGTTCAATTCTGGTCCCCACACTACCAGAAGAATGTGGAGGCTTTAGAGAGGGTGCAGATGAGAATTACTAGGATGTTTCCTGGTATGGAGGGCATTAACTATGAGGAGCGGTTGAATAAACTCTGTTCTCACTGGAATGATAGATGTTGATGGGCGACCTGATAGAGGTGTACAAAATTATGAGGGGCATAGACAGAGTGGATAGTCAGAGGCTTTTCCCCAGGGTAGAGGGGTCAATTACTAGGGGGCATAGGTTTAAGGTGCGAGGGGCAAGGTTTAGAGATGTACGAGGAAAGTTTTTTTTTTACACAGAGGGTAGTGGGTGCCTGGAACTTGCTGCCGGAGGAGGTGGTGGAAGCAGGGACGATAGGGGCATCTTGACAAATACATGAATAGGATGGGAGTAGAGGGCTACAGACTCAGGAAGTGTAGACGGTTTTAGTTTAGATGGGCAGCATGGTCGGCAAGGGCTTGGAGGGCCGAAGGGCCTGTTCCTGTGCTGTACTTTTCTTTGTTCTTTGTTCTCTGCCCGCAGATCGGCCCTCTGCCGACTGTGGCGGCGCTGGACTGAGTCCGCAGCCGCCACATCATGACAGGTGAGACCATGAGAGTCCCACACAGTTGGGAACTCGGCCAATCGATGATGGAAAATCGCGGGGCGGGCCTCAGTCAATGTAAGGAGGGTGTGGATATTGCCTGTGGCGTACTCTAGTCTACACCACTTTCCAGGAGACAGAGCATCGCAAAACGTCGCCACCCCCGATTTTGGCGTCATCAGGGATTCTCTGCCCCCTCGCCGAACGCGATTTCGGGGTCAGAGAATCCAGCCCCATGTTATTGTAAAGTAAAAAATGTTTGAGAGGACATGCTTCCATCTTGAGGCACCCTTTCTCTCCCCTGAAAAGACAGCTTGTTGCTTCTTTCGTGCTGGAGAGCGGTCTATTTGCTTTCCAGCTTTGCAAGCCCATCGGTTATCCATCATTTGTTGGCAAATCTGTCCTCTGGCTGTTAGTTGGTCAGTTCAGGAAAAATCAGGGCTGCGTGACTGTTACCCACACAGTTCGGGCCTCTGACCCCAATGAAACCAATGACCCCATGGTTTCTCATATGCTGCCTGACCTGCTGAATATATGCAGCATTTACTGGCTTTATTTCATATTTCCAGCATTTGCAGTATTTTGTTTTTCCAATACCAATAAAACTGTTGCATACACTGATCGAGGCCACTAAATTTATAAAGATGGTTTTTGTTTTCCTTGTATATTGAGCTATGTTTGCACTCAGTTCAATTTCATGTCTCCTGGAATGGATGATTGCTCTCGCAGGCTGCTGCTTCTGGCTACTGTGGCCCAAATTGCTTCTATGTTCCAGTTCATGTCTGCTGGCCTGTGACAGTCCAAACTGTCAATTCTCATGAATCATGTCTGGTATGTATATGTGCAAAACATAATGGCAAATCCATTTTTGATATGGCTGTTTTTTGTCATGAATGAAAATCCGAAGTGAGCTGATACATATTGATTACATATAATTACAAAGTATAACATCTTCAAAATAGAATTTTAAGTGGGATTTCCGCACTGCAGCAAAACCTGAATTCCTTGTATTGCTGTTCTTTATGTATTTCTTTTCCCATAGTGCAGCTCACCTCAGTTGATGTGTATTGAAGTCACCATACAGCCTGAAAAGTTTTATATGTACATTAATGCATTGAGCCTGTGTCCCCACACTATTTCAAGGGGATGAGTTCATTTTATTGTATGATGAGATGAGCTGGTTAGTTTTGATTTAGTCCAGGTAAGCATCAGTGTCATCTCCCATCTTATTCTATATGTGGAGACCGCACTCTGTAGGTGAATAGTTCAGATTTAGCTCCCAATAAAATATATTATGTTGTGTAATATCTTGTTGCTCATTTGCTTTCTGCCAAGATGGTCATATACTCGATGTTCAGTAACACTCAAAATCTTCAAATAAAGCAAATACTGTTTATTGAGTGACGAAAACAATTTAACTGCATTTGTTTTCTCTTTAACAGCTAAACTGTAGATTAAATTAACAAGACTAAATATATATTAACTATGATTAACGGCACCTACACACTGAGCTATCTCTCTGTACCTCTGGTCACTAGTCACTCCAAACACCAAGAGGCGGAAACTCTCCTTGAGTTTATCTTTTATACCCATTCCTGGTGCTGTTATCTAGTGGTTGTCTAGTTGTTATAACTGTATGTCAATCCTTTACATACACACAGATATGCAGATCACTACATAAAATACAGGTTGTTTTTATGACAGAGTGAGAGATTACAGTTTACTAAATTCAATCTGGTTTTACTCCAGTAACAGTATAGACGTTTTTTAAACTTCAGTTATCTTGGTTATCACTTAGATCAAAGCTATAGATTGTTTATTTGTAGATTAAATGAGAAATAATGGTGCAGCAGAACAAAAAAAATTATAATTGTGTCCTGATCAAGATGCCATGAGCACTGAGCTTTGATGTATGGTAATGGAGGTCTGAAGAAAACTCTTAATAGGTGTGTTGCCAAGTCCACCTACCCTGGACAAATCTCTCTGAATTTGATTTGTACTTTAAAAAAAATAATTTTAGAGTACCCAATTCATTTTTCCAATTAAGGGGCAATTTAGCGTGGCCAATCCGCCTACCTTGCACATCTTTGCGTTGTGGGTGAACAGACATGGGAAGAATGTGCAAACTCCACATGGTCAGTGACCCAGAACCGGAATCGAACTGGGACCTCGGTGCCGTGAGGCAGCAGCAGTAACCACTGTGCCACCATGCTGCCCCTTGATTTGTACTTTGAATAGAGTCACAGATGTTTTACTTTGAATTCATTTCTGACTGATAATGCTGCAGAGCATCATTTCTAAAATTTCTGTGTTGTGTGATGAAGACTTTAGTGAGGATGTAGAAAAAAGTACTAGAATTGTTCTAAGGATCAGGGGCTTCAATTACGTGGATAGATTGAAGAGCAGACAAGGTTGAGAGGAGGTTTGAAAGAGGTGTTTAGACCCGTCAGGGTAGTTGGAGAGAAACTGTTCACGTTGGCAGTAAGCTCTATAACCCGAGGACACAGATTTAAGGTGATTGACAAAAGAACCAAAGGCAACATGAGAAAAGGCTGCTTTTGTGGAGCAAAGTGGTTAAGACCTAGACTGCACTATGTGAAAGAATGGTGAAGGCAAATTCGATCTGAGTTTTCAAATGGAATTCAATAAGTACTTGAAGGGAAAATATTTGCAAGATTATAGGGAAAAAGCAGAACAGTGGCACCAGTTGGATGCTCTCAGAGCCAGCATGGACTCGATGGGCTGAATAGCCTCTTCTGTGGTGTAACTATTCTCTGATTCGATGATACCCTTGACATGGGACCAAATAAAATTCTAACTTCCAAGTATCAATGAATAAATAGTTATATATGAAGAGGTATTCTATCACATTCACCGTGATTGTGAATATTTCTGTCATGACTCTCTTATAGGCTAAATGGGATTAAGTGGACACAATCTTTGCAAGGTAAATAAAATGATATTTGCAAACTATAGGTGTCCATCACATGACCAAGTGTCACATCACCTAATATTATGTGATGTAGCCTCCCATGAATACATCCCACCAGTAGCAACCCTACCGTTAGTGTGGGTGAAAATGAACATTTGGACAAGTGTGACTGCAATTCAGCTTCAAAGGTATAATCACATTGTACTGTGCATAGTCAAATTAATGGTCCACGTCAGCTCCCAGAGCCATCTGATAATATGGTGCAGTTTTCATGCTACACTTTATGTTTTCTTTATTATCTGCATTTTTGAAGCTGACAAATCAGGAAAGGTTAGTTCAAGCATTGATTTTTAATGCCAGTCGGGTTTATGCACATATTATCTGCAGTATCTTATTTGAATTTCATCCATCAGCCTGTACCCAAGTCATGGTTTGTCAGTGTGACATCAACCATTGATTTAAGTTCAAGAATGGTGAAATGCCTGCGCCTATTGACAAATTTGTCTTGCAAAATTTTGAATCAGCATTTTATTGACTTCCAGAGCTTCCTGAGAGGTCACTAGGAGTACCTTGTAGATCATTTGTACTATACTTAGCATTCTAAATTCTTAATTTGCTCAACAAACATGGGTTGTATCTCAGTCATTATAAACTGAGGCCAAAGATCAATGATAAACTTGATTGTGTTTGGCTCAGATCATGGAGCTTGTATAAATGAGCATTAATATGGGGCCTCACGGTAGCATGGTGGTTAGCATCAATGCTTCACAGCTCCAGGGTCCCAGGTTCGATTCCCGGCTGGGTCACTGTCTGTGTGGAGTCTGCACGTCCTCCCCGTGTGTGCGTGGGTTTCCTCCGGGTGCTCCGGTTTCCTCCCACAGTCCAAAGATGTGCGGGTTAGGTGGATTGGCCATGCTAAATTGCCCGTAGTGTAAGGTTAATGGGGGAATTGTTGGGTTACGGGTATACGGGTTACGTGGGTTTAAGTAGGGTGACCATTGCTTGGCACAACATCGAGGGCCGAAGGGCCTGTTCTGTGCTGTACTGTTCTATTCTATATGTAGTTGAGCACAGAATATTTGTGAACCGAAACTGGCTACATGGAAATACTCAATGGAAAAAAAAAGGACAGTGAAGTTTTTTTTTTAGCTCCTTGGACATTTATTCTCTCTAAAACTAGAGGATACTTTCTAATGTTTTACAACTAGAAATTGGGATGACCAAAGTCATTGGCCCAGATTTACGCAGAGTCAGGACAACTCCAGAGCCATATAAAATGGTGGGCTGGACCTTATTTGTGAATGGGTATCTTTTTTTTCTCTCAGCAGTTCTGTACTTCATACAAGATATATGGGCATTGAAAAGGCATGAGCTGGCATTGAGTTAGCATGGGCAGTATGAGGGATCATGGGGAGTGGTTGGGGAAGGGGCCTGAGTTGACACTAACTTGGCACAAAGAGCATAAGGAGCTATGGGGGTTGGTGGTAGGGGGAGGGGGGGGGGGAGGTTGGCAGTGGCATGACTTGGCTTAGAGTGGCCATGGAAAGTATAAGGGTCCATGGGGGTGGGCGGGGTATGGTGTTATGAGGGGTCAAGGCTAGAGGGCCTAACTTTTCTAATACAACTGGCACAAGGTTTCAGATAATTGAATCTGAATGTTAACACTGGAAAGATGTCCACAGTTGGAGTGAACCATGCGTTATAAAATTGATTATTCAGCAGGTTGTAGAGAACAGGCAGAATCTACCAACTTTTTTGTCCATTGGTGCTTCAAGAGGTTTTGCCACGACTAACCCCACCCCACCCCACCCCACCCCACCCCACCCCACCCCACCCCACCCCACCCCACCTCCATCTCCATCTCCATCAATTTATCTGTCAGCTGCTGGCTGAAGGCCACTTCAGCAACCCACTTGTCCCAGGAGAATAGCACTATCTAGTTCAATGAAAGGCACCACAACAGTTAATTTTCTTGTCAACAAGCCAGTAACATTTTTGGGATCATTAAAATAGATTTTTAAAAATTTCACCTCCAGTCCTGAGACTTTTTGTTGGTGGAACAATACTCATCCTCTTTATAAATTAAAGATCTGAAAAGTGTGTCCCAAGATGCACATGCATCATGTCTGTGGCATCAAAACATATGTTACTTGCTGTACGCATACTCCTGTTGTGAATTTGATGTCCCAGCATCTTGATATATGACACTTTAGTATTCTATTTGTTTTTTTAAGACCCTAATCATTTTGGCCGAAAACATTTATTGATGATTTAATATCAAACATCAACTTTAATTATTTACCTGCTTCTGCTAAATCATTGGATTTATTTTATTTCAGTACATCTGTATTCATAAGATTTATACATCAGTTTTCATTTATGGCCCATGTCAGTGCTTAGATTTTGAATCACATGGTTGTATTTCCAATTATGTTTTCAAGTAGACCAATTCTACATATAAGGGGATGCAGTCTACTAATTGCTTTGTACTTTGGGTTTTCCACTCAGGAGCATGTACAATGAGATCATTAAGAAGTCCAATTTACTGTTGAGGGCTTGTCATTTTATAAATCTTTAAATGTTGTGAGAACAAGCTTCTCTCTCTGGAATCTCATGTAATTTTCTCTATTATATTTATCAATAAAGCAATTTTTAAAATTGCCTTGCTTATTTTGTTAAATTTTAATGATGTTCCAAATGAAAGCTTTGAGATGAAAAAGCCTGGGAACTGCACAAATTCATGATGGGAAATGCTCAATACTGCAGATGGCATAAATGAGCAATTGCATCACCAAAAGGATTTAAGATACGTTTTTCTTAAAGCTATTATACAACTGTACCTGCTTTGCACCACATATTTGAAAGTCACAAACTACTTGCGAATATAAGTATAAAAGACATGGTTGTCAGTGTAATAGAGATGATCTTTAATTAATGTGAGATCTGTATAACTCATTACTTCTGAATTTTGGGAGCAGTCATCAAATAGTTAGTGTGTCCTGGTCAGATATATCTTCCCTTTCCCACAAATTGTATTCCTACTCTTGTGGCATTGAAATGCATAAGCAGTGGTATGTGCAGTGTACTTTGTTGTTAAGGGTGTTGCTGCATGGTTTGTGCACCAACACTTTGTTTTAAAAACCATTGTTATACTCCTGACAATAAAACCTGAAAAACTGCAAATAATGATCTCTCCCACATAACAAAATAGTGCATGGCATAGGGCTAGTTGATGTACGCACACACTTCTGCTCATGCATTTTTGAGAAAATAAATACTGCTACGAGCTACCTCTGTATTCTCATCGCCTGAACATAAATGCTTATTTTCTCATGATTTCCTACTTAAAAATAATTTTGTATACAATTGATTTTATTATTAATTTTATATTTAATGTATAATATAATTAATTGAATCAATCTTGGGTTCTTGGGCAGATTATAGAAAGGCATCTGTGCTTTTCACATACACCTGTTATTTGCTGTTGGTTTTCCTAAACACCTTGAGCAATTTGGGTAATAAAACATTTGAAGGAAGAAAAGTTAGAAAGGTTTCTCTCAGGAACAACTGTAACAACTGTTACATTACAGTGGTGTTCTCCCTCTGCCACTCAAAACGTAAAAAACAGATCGACTCATGTTTTTGTTAGATGATATTGTAATATTGTAGATACCTTGAAGGATTTTTGATGATACATGAAATCGTATGTCCAACCTCCATAATGTCATTAACTGAAAGTTTAGGCTGTGCTCACAGACACCCCACGTGACAACAAATACCCATACATTCTGTAAATTCTGAATTGACCTGATCAGCCACCTTCGGACTTATGGAAGACAATCATTCCCATTAATAAGGAATAGCCAGTAGGCCATGTCCATTTTTAAAGTAATAAAATGGTTTTGTTGGTCAGGCTAAGCTTTTATTTTATTCTGAAAGTAGGCATTTAATGTTAACCTGTTTCTGAGTATTCAATTTTAATAGTACTCAGCAAATATGGTTCAAATTATTGTAAATAATTTGGAATACTGCTTAAATTATTTACGTTTTAAGTACGCTGATATTATTTCAGAAGAAAATTGGTTCTGGGAAAATAGGAGACACCATTGTTAAATATTCCTCTTTATTCAATTTGTCAATCCATTTTCATGAAGATCAGTGTGACATAGACCTTAGGAGAACTTTGTCAAGACTTGTATTTTTTAAACTATTATGCAGCAACATAATGGAAAGCTGCATCAAAAAGTGTTTATAATATTGTATGATTTGGCAAACTTTAACCAAAAAATAACAGTTCTGTTAAATATAATTAATGTTCATTTTAGACGAACAAAAATAAAGTGAGCTGCCGCACAAAACTTTGAAATACCACTTTTTGTTGAACTAGGTGCCTACTTCTCCACCACTCCCCCCGCCCAACCTGACATGGCATCTCTAATCATTGTCCTTTAGTTTTTAGTCCTTTCATATGTCCTTTCAGATGATTTCTTATCTATTCCAGTTTTTCACCATAGCTCGCTGAAATATTGAGTTAAATTATTGGCCTTGGTTGAGTTATCAGTTCCTCAAATATCAAAGGGGATTAGTGAGACAAGGTTCTTTCCTTTCTGAAGCAATGCTGTCTCCTGTTAATAAGTTTTTTGTGCAATTCATCCTCCCAAGTTTTCTCCTGATAATTGATTCCACAATTTTACATGATTGAAATATGATAAGTTTTCCTGTGTACTATATTTGAATATACTAATGTGATGGTACCCCTCCCAAAGTCCATTGGCTCTTTCAAAATGATTGCCAATTCTTCTCACTTTATTATGCTATGAGAAAGCCGCCACCTCTGAGGGATTTCTTTGTTTCTGGCTCGTTCAATTTGTCTCAGACATTTGCTACTTTTCTTGATGGAAAGCATGTTGTTCATGTTTATCCTTGTGCATACTTTAGGCAGGATGTTTCCTCTTGTGGGAGAATACAAAATTAGGGTCACTGTCCATTTAAGGTGAACTTTTTTTCACTCAAGAGGGTCATGAGTCTTTGGGACACTCTTCCTGAAAAGGTTGTGGAAGCAAGAGTCTTTTACTATCAGATCAGCCAAGATATTATTAAATGGTACAGCAGGCTCGAGGGGCTGACTGACCGACTCCTGCCCCTTGTACGTATGTAAGTAATCGTTCAGAATATTTACTATTTGACGATGTTGGGAGAATGCAACTAAAGAAATGCAAATTACTGTATACAAATTCCAGTTTCAAGATCATTGCATATTTTAATGTTCCCACCCATTTCTGACTGACTTTGTCAATTACTATTTTTTTCATGATAAATTAGGAAAGTATTGCCTTCACTTTTGTATTAAGAATGTTTTCATCTTGGGGCAGCACGGTGGCCTAGTGGTTAGCACAACCACCTCACTGCGCTGAGGCCCCAGGTTCGATCCCGGCTCTGGGTCACTGTCCGTGTGGAGTTTGCACATTCTCCCCGTGTCTGCGTGGGTTTCGCCCCCAGAACTCAAAAATGTGCAGAGTAGGTGGATTGGCCACGCTAAATTGCCCCTTAATTGGAAAAAATAATTGGGTAATCTAAATTTATTTTTAAAAAAAGAATGTTTTCATCTTTTAGAACTGGAAAGCCGTAACAGTAGGTCAATTAGTTCTACTTTTCCTCCTCCACTCCAAGGAATTGATACAGCTACGTAACTTTATGTATGATGTAAAGTCGTAAAACCATGGAGGCCTGTTAATTCAACCAAATGAGACGGGGTGGGAGGAGGTGAAATAGCTTTAATGTTGGTGATTAAATGTGATAGTACTGTGTAAAGATGAATAATTGAAAACCTTTCAGCATAAAAACGTTAGTTTATTCTTGGTTTCACTGTAGTTTCCTGAAGAAAACTGCGGCGACAACCAAAGGAGAAAAGAATATATTTGGGTTTTCAAATCATAAAAATCCAATCTGAGCTGTTGTGTTTTTAACAAACTAATTTTTAGCTCTGTGTGACAAAATTAGGCACCGCAGTTTTCACAAAGTTGGTGTGGGGACCTCGAGAGGTGGTAAAGACAGTTGATTGAGTTTTGGCTTTTACTAATTTTTTCTTCTGTAAATTATACAGCCTCATTATCCAGTGCTAAAGATACAGTGGATAATAACAGTTTATCTGAATTTATCTGATATTAAACACTACCTGTTGTTCTGATAACGCGACATTTGTCTATCATTTTAGCATGGTAGAAATCTAGATCCAGAAACGCAGTGGGAATATGTCTGCTATATCTCAACGGCTCTGTGCCATCGAACCAATGGGTAACTTGAATTTGTTTAAAAGTACAAGACAATATGATTAACTGACATATTTTACTTAAATGTGCTACAAATTGGAGACACAATATAGAGGGGGTTTTTGTTCTTAGTTTTAAAATCAGTGCATCAAATTATGTGAAAATTGCCTTTTGTAGTCCAAGAAAAATCAGAATTTATAACCTAAATAGTTTTATTCTTTGGAGGCATACTTTTGATGTTTTTGTTCTTGAGTGTATCATAGAAATTTTACAGCATAGGTGGAGGACAGTCGGTCCATCATGTGCATGCTAGCTGACAGGTAGACATTCAGCCGAATCGTACTTCCCAGCTCTTGGTCTGCATTTCAAGTTCATATCCAAATACTTTAAAAATATTGTGAGCTTTTGCCTTTATAACCCTTTCTAGTCAGTGGTTTCCTGATTCCCCACACCCTCCGCGTGAAAAGATTTTCCATTGAATACCCTCTAAACCTCCTACCACTTAACCTAAATCTATGCTCGCTGCTTTTGGACCTCTCAACCAAAGGGACTGGACCTCGTGATTTTATACACTTGAAATAGGTCTCCACTCTATGTTACAAAGAAAACAAACCTCAGCCTGTGCAAACCTTCCTCATGTCTAAAGCACTCCAATCTAGGCACGTTAAACAAGTGGAATTCTTCCATAATTTGGCCGAGTGTGGTAGCGGCATGAAAAGCTTTCCCACCATAGGCGGGACTCTCCGTTCCCCTACGCCGATTTCGTAATCGGCAATTGGGCGGAGAATCCCTTTTTACGATGGAATCGGGGACGGTGCCTGTTTTTGGATGCTCCGCGTCCCCCCCCCCCCCCCCCCCCCTCCCCAAAACAGCGTCATCGAGGAGGGTGCCGCACTCCATTGGGACGGCCTCAGGTCGTTACCTGAGGCCCTGGCCGCTGGTCCACCCCTGATGGGCCGAGTTCCCGACTGCGCGGTTGACTCATTGTCTCAGGAGTCGGGAACCCAGTATGGTGGCTGCGGACTATGTCCAGCGCCGAAAATAGTCAGGTGGGAGCCGTGCTGCTGGCAGGACTGGTGGGGAGTGCCCCGGGGGTGTCCAGGGGGGCACTATCTGGCAGGTTGGGTCTGTGCACGGCCAGCACCATGTTGTACGGCGCACACACTGCAGGATGTCGCAGTGCACATCCTCTACCCACAAACAGGGAGGAGGCCAGCAAGCAAGGAGTCGAACTCAGCATGGGAGGAGGTGGCAGACCTAGTAAGCACCAGCCCCGTGCAGAGTACGACAGGCATCCAGTGGAGGAAAAGGATGATTAATGTGAATGATCTCCATTTTGCCAGGGTGAGTTACTCCTCCCGTCACTCTCAACTCTCACACTCCCAACGCCCATCACACATCCACAGGGAGAACACTCACTGCCAGCTCAAGGGACACCCACTCTCTCTCCTACACGCATCTTCAACCCTCCTGCGGGCCATCTCATCACCTCTCTGCTCCCACTCACCATCCACACATGCCAAGCACCCTTACCATCTGCCCTGGCATGCAGCCTGCTTAAACCATCTTCATCTGTTTTCATGCAGGACAAGCTGGCTCACAAATAACGGGAGAAATCCCAGCTGGGCAGTGAAATGCCAGAATTGAAGGTGTTCTCAAATTCGAGGAGAGGGCTCTCCAGTTGGCCGAGGAAGAACTCGACTGCTCCTGTGCCAAGGGCGAGGTGGGTGCCAATAAACCAAGTGAGGACTCAGAACACCATCATCCATCACACCAAACTGACATGAGTCACGTCTCCTCTATCTGAAAACCCTTGCCATGCACTAATGAAATCTCCCTTATCTCATAGGCAGATCAGGGGAGTTGCCAGGCAATCCACAACCAGGCACAAGGGTCCATCTCGGAGATTATTATGTCAGATGACTTCTTAAAAGTGGAGATTGAAGAACCATCACAGCTTTCACCCACACCCTCCACCAGCGCAAAGACACACACCTCGGTGGAGCCTAGTATTATAGAGGCCTTGAGGTCACAAACTGGTGAACACCTCACTCTCTCTGACCCACAGCAGGCAGAGGCAGGGATGTTCCAGGGTGTTGACAATTGGAAGACTGTTGGAGGCTAGGAACCTGCTAGGCCTAGTCAGATGATGTGCCTGCAGACTCAATCATGCCTCAGTTGCTGGATCTCCAAAGGCAAAACCAGGAACATCTGGAAGGGATGTCAGCTATACTCCTCAGATTGGAAGACCGGATGGAGAAATCCAACATCTTCTGTCCAAGGGAATTGTTCTGACACTCTGAGATAATCAAGTCATTACAGCGAGGATAGTTGCTGTAGTGGGGACCTTGGTGCTGAGTTCTGTCTTGCACCGGTGCAGAACATGCACTCCATGGTGCAGGGCAATCACTCTATGGTACAGGAACTTATGGGCATCCACGAGTGCCAGCTCCAGAGGACGCAGGGCTACTCAAGCTCAGTCCAGCTGCCAAGAAGGAAGCCAGGGGTCCTATATAGAGGAGGAAAAGCTGGCGTGCAGCCCAGGGGCATTCACTCTGAAGACTCCGGGAGTGTCCAACCGATCCAAATCCCCTCTTCCTGTGATTGATACAGCTCCAGCCCCAGAGGCTGAGGAGGGTGGCATTGTCATAAAGCAGGACTACAAAAGCGGGCCGAATCCACCAATGTAATCACTGATAATAGGACGTGGCAGACAGCAGGCTGCCTCTGCTGGGGATACAGCAAGATGTAACAGGATTAGAAATGTTAAGAAGCTCTAGTAGCACAGCATGGGCACTCATTGCAACCTCTCTGTGGCTCCTTGTTCTGATGAGATGTCTTCCTGTAGTGCTGCTCTGACAACTGCGTTCCTGTTCCACAAAAAGGCTGCTCTGTTCAGAGCTGCCTCCATCTGCTCTCTGCAAGGTTGCCAGCACATTGGTGGAATCCCCTCAGTGACAGAACACATTAGACATGTCTGTTTCTTATTGAAATGAGGATGTCCCCCAAAATGTTCAGGGCTACTGTCATTCTACCCAGTCATTGCCGATGTGTGTTCTCTGCACATTTGAACCAGTGGCAAGACAATAATGAAAAGTGACTCCTGGCCTCTGGTGACACTGAACCCCAAGGGCAAAGATAACTAAGGAGGAGCCTAGATCAGGAGGGATGAAACTCTCTGCGTGACATCACCATGATATAACCCCGGTTATTTAGAGTAAGCGAGATGCCTTCATCCAGACAAGGGGTCAAACCTCTTTGGTCAGAAACCCATTGTTCCCATTGCAAATCATTATCCTCCTGCAAGGTAGGACTATGAGCAACCGCTCCCACACCAGGAAATGGGCCTTATCAGTGAGGGTGTATGCTGCCAGCAGTCAGATGGGAGAACGATTTTCATAGAAGGGCTTTCAGGGTGATGGGATGTGATCATTGACCCTAATCATCACCATCCATGAATCGGGCGGTGATGAGCATGTCCTGAGCTCTTCTGCCTGTTCTGGCCATCGCCACTGCTTGATGGCTGACCTCCTTGCCATCTCGTTGACATGCTCATCTGAGGAAATATGCCACTGCTCCATCTCCTACTCGGGTAGTTCCTCACCCCATTGAAGGGCCAGGATGTGAAAGGAGGGCAGACGACCACTATGCATGATGCCCTCTGCGGACTATACTTCAGGGCTCCACCAGACTGGTCCAGACTCTGGAACAGAATTTTCAGCATCCCGATCACCTCTCCACCGAAGTGTAAGTAGCAGCATGAGCCTCATTGTGTTTCGTCTCAATTGCATTCTGTGGCTTCCACATAGGCGTCATCAGCTATGTCCTCAGTGGGTATTCCTTGTCCCTCAGGAGCCAACCCTGTAGCCGCTGTGGTACCTCAAAATTGTCAGGAATCTGAGAACTTCTTAGGATGTAGGAGTCATGCACACTCCCCGGGGAACCTAGCGTAGACTTGGAAGATACACTTTGTGTCTAGCTGACTAGCTGAAAATTTAGGAAGTGGTAGCCCTTGTGGTTGATGAACTGCACTCCTTCATGCCACGGAGATCAGAGAACTACATGAATGCAGTCAATGGCACCCTGCACTTGTGGAAAGCCTGCAATCTGGGTGAAACCCATGGCTCTTGCATCCAGGTCGAAATGGATGTTGTTACGACCTCCCCGTGGAGAGTGCGTTGTCACCTACTTGGTGTGCTTGTGAGAGTCTGCAAAGGTTACCCAAGGAGCCCTGGAAGGAGCTAGCCATGTACAAGTTTTTTTTAAAAAATAATTTTTATTGGAATTTTTTGAAAAATATATATCAACAAAACAATAATAACAATAATAGTAATAAACACCCCCCAGCACCCGTAACAATGCATATAAAAAACCTCCCCCCCCACCTCCCCCAACCTCAATAAACAACAAAATAAATTAACAATAAGCAAATTAACTGAAACACTATCACCCTAAACCCCCCCCCCCCACTTCTCCCACCCCCCCCCCCCCCCCCAGGTTGCTGCTGCTGCTGACCTAGTACCTTACCTTATCGTTGAGCCAGAAAGTCGAGGAAAGGCTGCCACCTCCTAAAGAACCCTTGTACCGATCCCCTCAGGGCGAATTTGACCCTCTCCAGCCTAATGATTCCCGCCATGCCATTAATCCAGGTCTCCACGCTCGGAGGTCTCGCATCTTTCAACTGCAGCAAGATCCTCCGCCGGGCTACTAGGGACGCAAAGGCCAAAACATCGGCCTCTTTCACCTCCTGCACTCCCGGCTCCACCCCAACCCCAAATATCGCGAGTCCCCAGCCTGGCTTGACCCTGGATCCCACCACCCTCGACACCGTCCTCGCCACCCCCTTCCAGAACTCCTCCAGTGCCGGGCATGCCCAGAACATATGGGCATGGTTCGCTGGGCTCCCCGAACACCTGACGCACCTGTCTTCACCCCCAAAGAACCTAGTCATCCTAGATCCGGACATGTTGGCCCGGTGCAGCACCTTGAACTGGATGAGACTAAGCCTCGCACATGAAGAGGAGTTCACCCTCTCCAGGGCGTCAGCCCATGTCCGCTCCTCAATCTGCTCCCCCAGCTCCACCTCCCACTTAGCCTTCAGCTCCTCTACCGATGCCTCCCCCACCTTCTGCATTACCTGGTAGATGTCAGACACCTTCCCATCCCCGACCCACACCCCCGAAAGCACCCTATCCCTTACCCCCCGCGGGGGCAGCAAAGGGAACCCCTCCACCTGTCGCCTAGCAAATGCCTTGACCTGAAGGTACCTGAACATATTCCCCGGGGGGAGTTCAAACTTCTCCTAAAGTTCACCAAGGCTCGCGAACCTCCTGTCAATAAACAGGTCTCCCAATTTCCTAATGCCCGCCCTGTGCCACCCCAGGAACCTGCCATCCATGTTCCCTGGGACAAACCAGTGGTTGCCCCGCAGCGGTGCCTCTACCAAACCCCCCACTTCCCCCCTGTGTTGCCTCCACTGCCCCCAAAGTTTGAGGGTAGCCGCCACCACCGGGCTCGTAGTGTACCTCGTTGGAGGGAGCGGCAGCGGCGCCGTTACCAGTGCCTTCAGGCTCATGCCTCCACAGGACGCCATCTCCATCCGTTTCCATGCTGCCCCCTCCCCCTCCATTACCCACTTACGTACCATCGAGACGTTAGCCGCCCAATAGTACCCAGAGAGGTTGGGCAGCGCCAGCCCCCCTCTATCCCTGCCCCGCTCCAAAAAGACCCTCCTTACCCTCAGAGTCCCGTGCGCCCAAACAAATCCCAGAATGCTGCTGTTCACCCTCCTAAAAAAGGCCCTCGGAATGAAAATGGGGAGGCACTGAAACAAAAACAAAAACCTCGGGAGCACCGTCATTTTAACGGACTGTACTCTACCCAACAACGACAGCATGTCGCACCTTTTAAATTCCTCCTCCATCTGCTCCACAAACCTAGTAAAATTGAGCTTGTGCAGAGTCCCCCAGCTCCTAGCCACCTGAACCCCCAGGTACCTAAAACTCCTCACTGCCCTCTTTAGCGGGAGCCTACCAATCCCCTCCTCCTGATCTCCCGGGTGTACGACAAACAGCTCACTCTTGCCCAGGTTCAATTTATATCCCGAGAAACTCCCGAACTCAGCAAGAATCCCCATCACCTCCGGCATTCCCCCCACCGGGTCTGCTACATACAATAGCAAGTCGTCCGCATACAGCGACACTCGGTGCTCCTCCCCACCTCGCACCAAACCCCTCCACCTCCTCGACTCCCTGAGAGCCATGGCAAGAGGCTCAATTGCCAGCGCAAAAAGCAAGGGGGACAGGGGGCATCCCTGCCTCGTCCCACGGTGGAGCCTGAAGTACTCGGACCTCCTCCCGTTTGTCGCTACACTCGCCATCGGGGCCTCGTACAGCAACCTCACCCATTTAATAAACCCCACCCCAAACCCGAACCTCTCCAGCACTTCCTACAAGTACCCCCACTCAACCCTGTCAAAGGCCTTCTCCGCATCCAATGCCACCACAATCTCCGCCTCTCCTTCTGCTGCCGGCATCATTATCACATTTAGCAGCCTTCGCACGTTAGTGTTCCACTGCCTCCCCTTCACAAAACCCGTCTGATCTTCATGTATCACTCCCGGCACACAGTCCTCTATTCTAGTTGGCAAGATCTTCGCCAGCAACTTGGCGTCTACATTCAGCAGTGAAATCGGCCTGTATGATCCGCACTGCAAGGGGTCCTTATCACGCTTCAGGATCAGGGAGATTAGCGCCCGAGACATCGTCGGGGGCAGAACACCCCCCTCCCATGCCTCGTTGAAGGTCCTAACCAACAGGGGGCCCAGCAGGTCCGCATATTTCTTATAAATTCAACCGGGAACCCATCCGGTCCCGGCGCCTTCCCCGACTGCATGTGGCCAATCCCACTGACCAGCTCCTCCAACTCGATCGGCGCCCTCAGTCCCTCCACCTGCTCCTCCTGTACCCTTGGAAATCGGAGCCTGTCCAAAAAACTCTCCATTCCCCCTCCCACCGCGGCGGCTCCAACCGGTACAGTTCCCTATAAAAGTCTCTAAAGACCTCATTGACCTCTGCCCTCTGCCGCACCACATTCCCCACTCTATCCTTCACTCCACCAATCTCCCTAGCCGCGTCCCGCTTACGAAGCTGGTGCGCCAGCATCCTGCTCGCCTTCTCTCCATACTCTTAGACCGCTCCCTGCGCCTTCCTCCACTGTGTCTCCGCCTTTCTGGTGGTCAATAAGTCAAACTTGGCCTGCAAGATACGCCGCTCCCCCAGCAATCCCTCCTCCGGGGCCTCCGCGTACCTCCTATCCACACTCAACAGCTCCTCCACCAGTCTCTCCCTCTCCCTCCTCTCCCCCCTCTTCCGATGGGCTTGGATGGAGATCAGCTCCCCCCTAATCACTGCCTTCAGAGCCTCCCACACCATCCCCACCTGGACCTCCCCAGTATCATTGACCTCGAGGTACCTCTCGATACATCCCCGAACCCTCCTACACACCTCCTCATCAGCCAACAACCCCATGTCCAGACGCCAAAGTGGGCGCTGGTCCTGCACCTCCCCCATCTCCAGATCCACCCAATGCGGAGCATGGTCAGAAATCGCAATAGCCGAATACTCGGCCTCCTCCACCTTCGGGACCAGTCCCCTACTCAAAACAAAGAAATCAATGCGGGAATAAACCCTGTGCACATGGGGGATGCACCTCCAGGGATGCACTCCTCCCATCTGGTCCATAAACCCCCTCAACACCTTGGCCGCCGGCGGCCTCCTGCCTGTCCTTGAACTAGAACGATCCAGTAGGGGATCCAGCACCGTATTGAAGTCTATCTCTCTCTCTCTCTCTCTCTCTCTCTCTCTCTCTCTCTCTCTCTCTCTCTCTCTCTTCCCCCCCCCCATGATCAAGCCTCCCTCCTCCAGGCCAGGAATGCGGCCCAACATACGCCTCATGAAACCAGAATCATCCCAATTTGGGGCGTACACATTGACCAGCACCACCCTCTCCCCCTGCAGTTTACCGCTCACCATCACATATCTGCTGCCACTATCAGCCACAACCTCAGACGCCTCAAACGCCACCCTCTTCCCCACCAGGATCGCCACCCCACGGTTCTTCGAGTCAAGCCCCGAGTGGAAAACCTGCCCCACCCACCCCTTCCTCAGACGGACCTGTTCCGCCACTTTCAGGTGGGTCTCCTGGAGCATGGCCACGTCCGCCTTCAGCCCCTTCAGATGCGAAAACACCCGGGCCCGCTTAACCGGCCCATTCAGCCCCCTCACGTTCCATGTAATCAGCCGGATCAGGGGGCACCCCGCCCCTCCCTCCCCCGTTGACTAGCCATAGCCCATCGACTGCTCGCCCCTGGCCAGCACCCATTCGGCCCGTTTCCCACGGCGATAGAACCTCACCCCGACCCCCCCCCCCCGACCCGCACCAACTCCTCCCTGGCCACTCCAGCAGCAACCCGGTATTCCCCCCCCCCCCCCCCCCCCCCCCCCGCCCAAGGCTAGGACCCCTCCAAGCCGCGACTCTCCCTCCACTGTACTCCCGTGAGCCAGCTGACTTCTGTTGACCCCGGCAGCTCCCGCTCTAACTCCGACCCCTCCCGATATGAGGACCCCCTCCTCCCCTGCATCAGCTCCTTGGCATCGCTTCAGCGCGGGAAACCCGGTCTAATAACCCGCCCCTCGCCACCAGCTCCACCCCCTCGTACCAGAGAGAAGCCCGCGCTTTCACACTGCCCCACTCCACCAACGCAGCTCCCAAACAGCAGTCCCAACCCAACCACCAACTCCGTACAAACAAAGACACAGATCAACCACAAACCCCAGTACCTCCCTTAAAACACAAAACCATAACCCACATCGTCCGAAAGCGAGAGAAAAAACAAACAAACAGAATAACCCGCTACAGCATAAACAATAGTACAGAAATAGAAAAACTTCCCCAGCCCCCAATCTCTAGTTCGAGTCCAACTTTTCAGCCTGCACAAAGGCCCACGCTTCCTCCGGGGACTCAAAGTAGTGATGCCGGTCCTTGTAGGTGACCCACAGGCGCGCAGGCGGCAACATGCCGAACTTCACCTGCTTCCCATAGAGCACCGCCTTCTTCCTGTTAATCCCGGCTCTCCGCTTGGCCACCTCCGCACTCCAGTCCTGATAGACACGCACTACCGAATTCTCCCACTTACGACGCCTCACCTTCTTGGCCCATTGGAGAACACACTCCCGGTCACTGAACCGATGGAACCGCACCAGCACCACCCACGGGGGTTCATTCGCCTTAGACCGCCTGGCCAGTACTCTGTGGGCCCCCTCCAGCTCCAGGGGCAGATGGAAGGATCCTGCCCCCACCAGCGAGTTCAACATCACGGCCACATAGGCTGGCAGGTCCGACCCCTCCAGCCCCTCCTCGTGGCCCAGGATCCGCAGATTCTTCCTCCGTGACCGAAGCTCCATCTCCTCGAACCGATCTTGCCACTTTTAATGAAGCCCCTCGTGTATCTCCACCTTCCCCACGAGGGCCGAAACCTCCTCCTCGTGCTCAGAGGCCTGCTGCTGCAACTCGAGTATCGCTGCACCCTGGGTTGTCTGGGTCTCCAGCAGCTTACTCGTCGTCACCCTCAGGGATTCCAACAACTCCCCTTTCAGCTCCGTGAAATAGCGCAGAAGGGCCGCCTGCTGCTCCTCAGCCCACTGCCTCCACTCCTCAGGGGCTCCACCGGCCGCCAATTTGTCCACCTTCCCCCGCTTTTCCAGGGGAGCTGCTGCCGTTTTTCTCCTCGCCCCACTTCGAGTCCGCACCATAAATCCCAGGGGGTTTTGCTCCAGACCCCTTTATCCACCGGGAATCGTCGAATCAGCGGCGTTTGGGGCCCTTAAAAGAACCCACATGTCCTATTAAAGCGGGAGCTGCTGAACGTGCGGCTTAGCTCCGCATAGCCGCAACCAGACGTCAGCCATGTACAAGTTGAAGTCAGCTGTGACATTCAACTCTGCCAGCTGCAGTTTCCCTCCAAACCTTTGCGGTGCCACTTCCTGCAGAAGGGTACATGATTGAACCACCATGTCCCTGTATAGGCAAAGTCTTTGCTGATCCTGGTTCTCACTCATCTGTAGGAAGGTCAGCCGCCATCTGTCGAGCCTGGATCGTGGAAGCGCCTCTGACTGATCGCTCTCTGGGGTCTCTCCTGTGGCAGCGGAGCAGGCCTTGCCACTCCTTCCTCCTCGGGCTTCTGCTCCTGCCTCTGGAGACCCAGACTCCTCTGTTGACGTCTTCTCTCCTCTCAGTGTGCCAGAAGAATGATGGCCTTCTCTTCCTCAAGATAATCACGGCAAAGGAGAAGAGAGAGAGAGTTAACAATGACCTTTTGTCTTCAAGGGTTGACCTTTTGCCCATTCACCTTCAGTCGCTGCATCTCAACAAGAAGACAGTTTAATGAGGACACAAGGAGTCCACATGGATTTATTTACACACGATATATACACTGCCCAGTAAATCCATACTGAGTTCCTGTTCTGGCTGATGCCTTACTGGCCGAGCATTTATGCAGAGGTTAATAGAAATCCCCAGCCCCTAGCGAACGAGTTCATATTCCAAAAGGAGCCACTGGGTAGATAATCATTCCCATCCCATCGGTCCTGTGAAGGCTATTTATTACAGGCAGAGGCCTAGCAGCTGAAGAATGTAATCTTAGGATGGGGTCAGTTTCAAACTTGGCTTTCTTCCCCCTCTGACGCTGATTCTTCCCTGCTTCAGGGCCCAACTCTTTCCACCCCGCTTCCTGGCATTGAGGCCTTTGTCCTCTTCTCCATTGTCCCTTCAGTACCTTCAGCCCCTGAGCCTTCAGTTTTCTGTCCCAGTGCATTGGCTCCTTCTACACCGGTGTCTCTGCAGGGTAATCCCCTTGCTGGGTGACCCCTTCTGCTGGGGGACTCCCTCTGCTGCTGATCCCCCTCTGCTGGGTCACTCCCACTGGCCAAGCAGCCTTGCCAGTTGCCCTCCTATCCCCCTACACCCCCCCCCCCCGCCCCATCCCCACCCACCTCTGATCCAGTCACTGCTTCATACCCCAACCGACTCCTGGCCCCCTTCGCTGATTCACCATGATTCAAAAGTGATTTGAACCTCTTGTAATATTTTGCGCTCCCATCGCCTTTCATGCGAACTGGAGTGCAAAATCCCAGCTATAAAGAAGATAATTAACCAAAGTCATTGAGAAGCAGGATTGAGGGTTAAGGAGGTATTTTGCAACATTTTGCAGGGAGGTTTTGGGAAGATTTGTTGCTTCCTGAAGGTTAGGTGCGGTTACTGGGTTACGGGGATAGGGTGGAGGTGTGGGCTTCATTAAGGTGCTCTTTCCAAGGGCCAGTGCGGACTTGATAGGCCAAATGGCCTCCTTCTTCACTGTAAATTCTATGATTCTAAGTATAGGATCAATATGAAAGAGAAGTCCATGATCTTATTTGGAGCAGGTTTGTTGATCGAAAAAAAAAATGAGAGGTGAAAAATGAGGCATAAATTTGCTACCTGATTCAAATGTCAAGGTTTTGACAGTTTTTGATAGGACAGATGCATGGGTGATTAAAACTAGAGGTCACAGTTCAGCCATTCAAGACTGAGGTGAGAAGAAATGTCTTCACTTGGAGAGGGTTGTGAGTCCTCACGATCACCGCCCCCACAAAGGACTTTGGATGCTCAGTTGATGAATGTATTCATACTGAGAAGGACAGATTGTTGGGCACGAAGGGAGTTGAGGGATATGAGGATAGTGCAGGCCCTAGCCTATTTGAATGGTAGAGCATACTTGAGGGGTTCTATTCCTGCTCCTAGTTCTTAACTGTTAATTGTCTGATGGTAAAATGTAACACAGCTCCCAATGCGTGCAATTTTACTTATTCTCCCTTTAAAGGAAAAGTTACATGTTTGAAGTCTGCCTTGGTATTCTCTGGGTAAAATGGTGCTTGTAATTCCCATTCATGGTCTGAGCATTTTGTAGTTAGCGATGTGCCTGTACTGTCCAATATCTGTCCATGGGACAGTGTGCGTATACAGTTGTCTAAAACCAGATGTGCTCAGGGTCATGACTCCGTGGTGGGTCACGACTCCGTGGTGGGTCACGGGCGGGTGTCGGGAGGGTTGCAGAGCGATCGGTTGCGGTGTTCCCGATCGCAGGAAGAAATGCCCAATGTCCCCTACCGGCATTTTAAAATGCTGGTTGCGACCGGCTTTCAAGAATGTTGGCCGTCCTGCGCATGCATGCTCCGTCAGCCGAGTGTAACAGTGCACAAGCCCAGAGCTCTGTGGGCAGATCACCTTCTCCGTACATCAGCGCGCTGTTCCAGGAGCAGATTTATTAAAAAAAAGATTAGTCTTCCTGCTGAGAGCAGGCCACGCCCGGTACACTGATACCCGGTGTTCTGGGCGTGAAATTACTGAGGACAGTTTCCTCCATTTTGTTGCTACTAGCAAGCAAGCAGCAGGGCTGTTTGAAGAACTGAAGATTGATCTTTTTGGACTAAAGAAGAGGGGGCCAGAGATACGAGCAGGCCAGGATCTCACAAGTGAATCTGCTGGAGAGGGTTTCACAGGAGAGTCCTTGTGTGAGCTCCAGGCCCTTTGATGAACAACCTGTACAGAAACTGTGAGGATCAAGCCGGCTTATCTGTCACATTAAAGGTAAATGAAAATGGTGGGTCGTGAAGGTCGGTTGGATTGGGTCGTGAAGATCGGCTGGCATGGGTCATGAAGGTCGGTCGGCTTGGTTTGTGAAGGTTGGCCAGTTGGTAAAAATGGGTACCCGGAAAAATAGTTTGAAAAACACGGAGGTAGAAAACACAAACAGGCCGTTCAACTCAACCAGTCTTCGCTGCCACTTATGCTCAACTCAAGCTTCCTTTCAACCTAATTCATCTAACTATAATAATAATCTTTATTGTCACAAGTAGGCTTACATTAACACTGCAATGAAGTTACGGTGAAAAGTCCCTAGTCACCACATTCCGGTGCCTGTTCGGGTACAGGGGAATTTAGAATCCAAGTTACCTAACCACACATCTTTCGGGTCTTGTGGGAGTAAACCAGAGCACTGAGAGGAATTCCACGCAGACACTGGGAGAAGGTGCAGACTCCGCAAAGACAGTGACCCAAGCCGGAAATCAAACCTGAGACCCTGGAGCTGTGAAGCAACAGTGATAACCACTGTGTTACTGTGCCACACTGGCACTGTCCTGGTGCTTTCCCCATGCTCTGCTCTCACAGCTCACCTGGTACTCACTGGTGCCCTCACCGTGCTCCTGTCTTCACTAAGCTCCTGCCAAGGATAGACAAACTCCGCAGTAAGATGCATCAAACCATCTTACTGATGATATCTGTAAATACCTGCTTACTTAAAAAAATTGAAAACCATCCTTTTTATATGTAGCACTTCGCATTGACTATCATTTAATATTTTTGACTAAATTGGGCTGTCCTCGATTACCAATGCATTTGAAAAGGGGACCTTTAACCAAAAAGGTTTGAGAACCACCACCAAATTTGTTTACATAGTGACGATCTTGTATTAATATCTTCTAATTTAGCTCTTTCCCACTATTGGAGATATTCCCTCTGTGTCTATTCTGCCAAAAACGTTCATAATTTTAAAGGCTTCTATTAAGAGAGTAAAGGTTCCACCTGTTCCTGATGGTTATAAACTCAGTTCTGATATTATCCTTGTAAATATATTTTCCACCCTCTTCAATACCTTCGTAATTTGTTCATGGTTTGTGGCTGTCTCTGGCAAGGCAAACGTTGATTTCCCAACCCTTATTGCCTCAAAAGTGGTTGTGAAGTGACTTAGTGAACCGAAGATGGAGTCCTTGCATTGAAGATATACTCAGAGTTTCATGAGGTAGGGAGTTCCAGGATGTTGATTCATGACGATGAAGAATATCTTTGTCAGGAGAATGAGAGATTTGGAGCGGAACAATCAGTGACTGCTCTTCTGTGTGCCTGCTTCTCTTGTTCTTCTAAGTGGTAGAGATAATCTTTTTAGTATAATATGGGAACCAGCATTTTATACAGTTCTCCAAGTGGGGACTAACCAAGATTTAGTAAAGGTTTAGCATAAGTATTTCTGTTAAGTAACCAGATATTTGACATGCATAGACACGAGAGTGAGGGATTGGTGATGGAATATCAGTGAAGTATGATTTAAACATAACCCTAGTTAAGGAGTGTTTGACACAGATCTGGCAATGACTGATGTAGCCACCTGGGGTGGCCACGTCCCGATTTCAAAATGGACACTCATGAGGAGTGTAGGGAAAATTGGCCAGCTACAGGGAACACAAGCAGGTGCAAGGTTTCCTGTGTATTAAGATTTGCAGAACCCAGACAGAACCAAAACAAATAGCCATTTACATATTAATGAGCGATCTCCAGAAACAATCCGAGACATTGAAACAATCGGGACCAAGACAGACTCCCCGGCGCCAGTGGGAGCTAGGACAAAGGCAGGCCAACGAACACCTAGGGCCCGCCCAACGCTCAAGAAACAACTCCAGTATTGGAGAAAATCAATGAGAACGATTGAGACCTGGTCCAATTAATTGGGACCAAGTCCGGGCCGCCCAAAAGGGCGCGAAGTCCCTGGGACCTATAAGATAGCGTCCCCAAGTTCAGTTTGTTCTTCTTGGCTCTTGGCTCTCAGCGAGGAGAGACCGGCCTAACAGCTGCATCAACCAAGTAAGTCTCACATCAACGCACGCTACGAGATAGACGCTCCTAGCTACTATTCCGTACCAGCTCGAAGCCAGCAGAATCAGAAACGGACAAAGGTCGCCATTGTTCCTCTGACCTGGTGGGCCATTCGAAGCTAAGTATAGGCTTAACCAGTAATAGTGATAGTTTAGTAAGTAGAGTTTTATGCATGAGTAGTGATTGACTGTGTGTATAATAAATGTGTATTGATTTCAAACTTACTAACTGGTGTATTGAGTTATTGATCAGTACTTGGCTTTGAACCTCGTGGTGGTATCAGAAAGATACCTGGCAACTCTAGAGCAAAGGTTATTAAAACAGAGAAATTAAGGAAAAGCATCATGAGCAACACTGATGACTTGGCTAGATACTTACTGTATCTAGTTGTTTAAGAATCAAGAAATCCAATCAAACAATTAAGTGAATTGACAAATGATACAAGCTGTCATGTTGTGGATGTCTTGTGCTCTGATCATGTTGCACCTTGAATACAGCATTATAGCTATTGGGCCATAAAATATAATGCTAATATTTGAGAATGATATTTTGAGTAAAGGTCAATAAATTAGACACTCCTTCCTTGATACGAGATGAGTGAAAGGAAATCATATCGATTTGATTAAGGTTTCAATTGGAAAAGAGACGTGAACTATAGATAGAGCACTACTTCAAGCTTAACCACAACTGCAAACAAGGGACTTTGTCCTTCTTTGGATTACCATCAAGAAGGACCTATTCGGGGCAGCACGGTGGCGCAGAGGGTTAGCCCTGCGGCCTCACGGCGCTGAGGTCCCAGGTTCGATCCCGGCTCTGGGTCACTGTCCGTGTGGAGTTTGCACATTCTCCCTGTGTCTGCGTGGGTTTCGCCCCCACAACCCAAAAAGATGTGCAGGCTAGGTGGATTGGCCATGCTAAATTGCCTCTTAATTGGAAAATGAATTGGGTACTCTAAATTTTTTTTAAAAAAGAAGGACCTATTCATAGAAAGCAGTATTTACTTACCTGGACTGCCAGGTGAACAAGTGGGAAGCAAAATTTATGTAAACTACCAGGAAGAAGTTAGAAGCCATGGGCGGGATTCTCTGCGAACCGGTGGGGCGAGCCACTCCGGCGCTGAGGAGTGGCGTGAATCACTCTGGGGGGGGCCACCCCAAAGGTGCGGAATCCTCCGCACCTTCAGGGGCTAGGCCGGCGCCTGAGTGGTTTGCACCGCACCGACCGGCGTGGAAGGGGCTTGGCGCCACACCAACCTGCGCCGAGGGGCCTACGCCGACCGGCGAGTTGGTGCATGCACGGGAGCACCAGCGTGTGCTGGTGTCATCCCAGAGCATGCGCAGGGGGGCTTCATCTTCGCATCGGCCATCGCGGACTGTTACACCGGCTGTCGCGGAGGAATAGAGTGCCCCACGGCACAGGGGTTGCCCGCGGATCGGTGGGTGGCGAGCGCGGGCCAGGCCACCATGGGGGCACCCCCCGGGGCCAGATCCCCCCGCGCCTCCCGGAGGCCACCTCCAGAGCCATGTCCCGCAACGGTAAATTCCTGTCGTAATTTACGCCGGCGGGAGCGGCCGAAAACGGGTGGCCACCTGGCTCATCGTGAGCCGGAGAATCACCGGGGGGGCGCTGCCAGTGGCCACCGACCACGTGGCATGATTTCAGCCCTCGCCAAATCCCCAGCACCAGAGAATTCGGCAGCCGGCGTGGGTGGGATTCACGCCGCGCCCCCCCTCCCCCGGCGATTCTCCAATCCGGTGGGGGGTCTGAGAATCCCACCCCATAATTAAAGAAGAGGTCAGAAACCATGGATTTTTGTTGGAGGATTAACTAGTTAAGCAGAATGACTAATCTGTACCTCTGTTTCTTGCTCTAGCGGTTTGGATCAGTAATTGGCTAGCTGAAGGAAGACAGAGGGTGGTGGTTGATGGCAAATGTTCATCCTGGAGTTCAGTTACTAGTGGTGTACCGCAAGGATCTGTTTTGGGGCCACTGCTGTTTGTCATTTTTATAAATGACCTGGAAGTGGGTGTAGAAGGATGGGTTAGTAAATTTGCAGATGACACGAAGGTCGGTGGAGTTGTGGATAGTGCTGAAGGATGTTATAGGATACAGAGGGACATAGATAAGCTGCAGAGCTGGGCTGAGAGGTGGCAGATGGAATTTAATGCGGAAAAGTGTGAGGTGGTTCACTTTGGAAGGAGTAACAGGAATGCAGAGTACTGGGCTAATGTCAAGATTCTTGGTAGTGTAGATGAACAGAGAGATCTCGGCATCCAGGTACATAAATCCCTGAAAGTTGCCACCCAGGTTAATAGGACTGTTAAGAGGCATATGGTGTGCTAGCCTTTATAAGCAGGGGGATTGAACCACAAGGTCATGCTGCAGCTGTACATAACTCTGGTGCGGCCGCACCTGGAGTACTGCGTGCAGTTCTGGTCACCACATTATAGGAAGGATGTGGAAGCTTTGGAAAGGGTTCAGAGGAGATTTACTAGGATGTTGCCTGGTATGGAGGGAAGGTCTTACGAGGAAAGGCTCAGGGAATTGAGCTTGTTTTCGTTAGAGAGGAGAAGGCTGAGAGGTGACTTAATAGAGACATATAAGATAGTCAGAGGGATAGATAGGGTGGACAGTGAGAGTCTTTTTCCTCGGATGGTGATGACCAACACGAGGGGACATAGCTTTAAATTGAAGGGTGGTAGATATAGGACAGATGTCAGAGGCAGTTTCTGTACTCAGAGAGTAGTAGGGGTGTGGAACGCCCTGCCTGCAACAGTAGTAGACTCGCCAACTTTAAGGGCATTTAAGTGGTCACTGGATAGACATATGGATAAAAATGGAATAGTGTAGGTCAGATAGGCTTCAGATGGTTTCACAGGCCGGCGCAACATCGCGGGCCGAAGGGCCCATACTGCGCTGTAGTGTTCTATGTTCTATAGAAGTCAGGAATCGGGAAAAGTTGCAAAGAAACAAAAAATGGGTATGTTTAATAGGACATGTGTTTGGTAGGGCAAGCAAGAAAGATCAATACAGTCTGGAAGTACTCAAAACTATGAATTTAGTTCGACTAGCTGACTACCCATGTAAGGTAGGCAAAGGCAGCTTAACCTGCAACAGAGTAACTAATTCTAGTGCCAGGACAGAATTACCCAATGATTCAATTCCACTGCTGTAAACCAGGGAAAAGAGGATACATCACTTGTTTTTAAAAATAATTATTGTTTTTATTGAACTTTAATAACCGGACGAGAGTTCTGGGAGTTGGTTGGAGATGTATTTGTTTGACTACTTGTCTATTGGTATGGAAGAAACAACTATTAATTCAGCACAATTCATGTCACAAATTCTTTCAAGGCACTACACAGGAGCATTATAAAACAAAAATATGACACAGAATCACATAAGAGACATTAGGTCATATGAATTAAGACTTGGTCAAAGAGGTGGATTGTAAAGACCGTCTTAAAGGAGGCAAGCAAGACATAGTGAGGGAATTCCAGAGCTTGGACCCTGGACAACTGAAATCATGGCTGCTAATGGTGGAGCAATTAAAATTGAAAATGCTGAAGAGTCCAGAATTAGATAAGCACTAATTCTTGCCTCTTCTTTTAAAAAAAAAAGAAGTGGAATCTCTTATTATTCTCCCATGGATTAATACTGGAAAACTAAGGGATAGAGTATGTCTCAATGCAAACCATCTTGCGCACATGATTTGCACGTCGGCCGCTTAGAATTCTTTGGGTCTTTGACTTTATAGTAACTGTAGTGAAAAGATAATGGACAATATGTGACCAGCAGTTTCCTTTGTTGATAAAATAATCCCACAAAACTTCAGTCTTCTTGTGTTCAAGGCAGCTCGCCAGCCTGACATCTGTTCTCATGCATAGTACACAAAGATATGTTGGGTCATGGATTGTGTGCCTGTTTAAAAAGTGAAGTTGCAGTGATGCCTGAACAACTGTATGGATTTTGCATCGTGGGGACTTTTCAATGTCCATGCTTTGCAATCTGAATGATCAAATCTTGTGAAATTCTTTGGCAATCCACAGCATATTACTAAACATGAGGGAACTTTTGCAAAGTGTAGTATTAAATAATTTATAGAACACATTGCTGTAAATAATAGAACTGGTATGATGTAACTGGATGGATAAACCAGATGTCTGGACTAACATTCCTGAGAATGAGGATTCAGATTTCACCATGGTAGTTTGGGAATTGAAATTCAGTATCTTATATATTTAAAAAAATTGAAAACACTTAATATTGATAAAAGCAAATGACCATGAAGCGGTTGGATTGGTATAAAAATGCAACTGGCTCACATCTTTTAGTGAAGGCAATCTGCTGCTTATAGCCTGATCTGACCTCTATGTGACACCAGTTCCACATAAGAACATAAGAAATAGGAGCAAGAGTTGGCCATTCAGCTCATAAAAGCCTGCTCCGCTATTCAATAAGTCCATGGCTGATGTGGGCATGGCCTCAGCTCCACTTCCTGCTTGTTCCCCTGCCCTTACCCCATTAACTAACTTATAAATCAAAAATCTGTCGAACTCAGCCTTAAATATCTTCGATGACCAAG
The DNA here is from genome assembly GCF_902713615.1 of Scyliorhinus canicula. Lineage (NCBI taxonomy): Eukaryota > Metazoa > Chordata > Chondrichthyes > Carcharhiniformes > Scyliorhinidae > Scyliorhinus > Scyliorhinus canicula. The sequence goes on from NC_052156.1 coordinate 46,670,334, forward strand.
CTTCAAGCTCCATCTGGGGTAGAGAATTATCTACCTCTCGAGGAGAGAAATTCCTCATCATCTTGGTTTTAAATTGTGGACTTCTTAATTTGAGACTGTGGCCCCCAAGTTTCATATTCCCTGATGAGGGGAATCACCCTCTCAACATCTACCCTGCCAAACCTGCTTAGAGTTTCTATGTTTCTGTAAGATCATCTCATTCTTCAAACTCTAATTAGTTCAGTCCCAATCAACAATACCTTCCCTCATAAAACAACCCTTTCATCCCAGGAATTAATCTAATGACCCTTCTGTGAAATGTCTCCCATACAAGTGTGTCCCCTCTCAACTAAGGAGACCAGCACTATAGGCGTGATTCTTTGGCCTCGCCCGCCCGGAAATTCCCGCTTGAGGTCAATGGTGCTTTACATCCCGTCCGTGGTGATCTTGAGGTGGGCGCGACCAAAGAATCAGCCCTATATGTACGCAGTATTCTAGTTGTGGCCTCACTTATGCCATGTCAGTTGTAGCAAGACTTACCTGCTTGCTTATTCCATCTCCCTTGCAGTAAAGGCTAACATTCCATTTGCCTTCCTAATTATTCATTGGGCCTACAGACTAACCTTTTGTCATTTATCTACAAGATCCAGATCCCTTTGCAGTGAAGCATTCTATTACCTCTCTATTTAAATATTATTATGTTTTTCTATTCTTCCTGTCACATTGGATAATGTTATATTTCCCCACGTTGTACTCCATCTGTCACATTTTTGCCCATTCACATAATCTAACTATTTCAGACTCTGGGCAGGATTCTCTGTTCGGGAGTATTCCCGCCACAGTAGAATCTTGATCTCCTCTGATGCTAGAAGAAGGGCCCAGTATGCAATTCTCTCTCCTTTGCTCTGCAATAGTATGCATGGCGGGGAGCTCGTGAGATTCCATCGGAATTCTAGTATTGAGCAGCTATTTTGAGCAGGCCCACGGTCCAGTGGTGGGCCGGGCTCCCCACAGACAACCACACAACACAAAGTCCCCCCCCCCCCCCCCCGCCCCCTGCCCCCTGCTGACAAGTAGGGGCATCCTCCCCACCATTACTATGGGAATAATGGATCTCCCCTGCCCATATCACGCACACCTGAGGGTTACAGACCCATACCCCCATCAGTGACCCCCATCAGAGACCCCACCCATGACACCACATCGGAGACCTGCCGCCATCAGAAAATCCTGCCTAAAAGCTGAAGTGCACTCCAGGCAGTAGGTTGAAAAATCATGGCATTTTCACGCCCTTTCCTAATATCTGCCATCTCAGGCAGAGGTGCTCAAAATAGCAGTTGTTACAAGTGTCAGAGAATTTCTTGAGAGCCCAGTAAACTTCAAAGGCCTTGAAATCATTTGACAGCCTTTGAAATGCAGATCTTCAATTCAATTTTGCACACCAATACATTGCATTAACCAGTGAGTGACAGTTTTATTACTCCAGAAATGGCTGTCTGTGGATTGTAAATTGATCGTTCCCTTCACGGTTGAATGCATCTATTACCTTGCTTTGATGCTAACTACAATGTTTATAAACACTTTGCAATGATTGACAACCCCTCACCATATCAAAGGCAATTAAGTGCATCCTGCTGTGAAGCACTTAGCTGCTTTTGATGTTTTGAGGATCTGTCAATCATAGCAGGAGTGGTGGGGAGGGGATCCCCCGATTATCTTTGGGGGGCACCTACCATACGCACTTACCCCCTTGACCCACCGTGGGGTCAACCGCATCAGGGCTACACTTGGAAATACCTGCACCAATCCACGCCCACGTGAATCCCATCTGAGAGACCTGGAGCATTGCAGGGGTATGGACAATTGGGCTTCCAGCCTGTTAATTGGATTCAAATGGGTCATTTACAACCAATTGCATCCTCCCGGCAGTGTGTGGCATGTAGCTTGCTGCCACTGTCGGCAGGGGAACCAGAGCAACGGAAGGGCGGCAATCCCATTTTTAGCCCGGTGCTCCACTGGATTGAGAAACCTGGGGCGAAATTCTCTGAAGACCTGCGTGACGCCCATTACCGGCGGGCAAAAGCGGCGCCGGTGACTCCGGCGTCAGGGCCTTCTTTTAAGCCCTAAATCTCCGTTCCCGAAAGGGCCAGCAGCGGACTGACGCTATACGCGTCAGTTTCACCCACTGAGGAAGTGGCGCGTCGGTTGATGTCGGGCGACATCAATTCTGCCTCCCCACCCCCTGGGCCTCTTTCTCCTCCCTCCCCCGTTCTCCTCCCTCCCCCGTTCTCCTCCCTCCCCCTTTCTCCTCCCTCCCCCTTTCTCCTCCCTCCCCCTTTCTCCTCCCTCCCCCTTTCTCCTCCCTCCCCCTTTCTCCTCCCTCCCCCTTTCTCCTCCCTCCCCCTTTCTCCTCCCTCCCCCTTTCCCCTCTCCTCTCTCTCTCACATTCTCTTCATCCTGCCCTTTGTTCCAGAGCTATTTGATCCCCCTGTGCACTGGCACAGATTTACAGTGCGGTTTAGGTTCTGTGTTTACCCCAGGTGTGGGGGCGGGGAAAAGAGGGAAGGTTTGGCATTCCTCAGGGGCACTGCATTGAACCACCCCCACCCCCCTCCCAAATCATCCTCCATCTAACCTCATTTTAATCTACATGTCGATTGGTTTAACCAGGTCAGTCAAGGCAAACTTGAGGAGGAGTTTATAGAATGTATCCGCGATAGTTTCCGAGAACAGTATGTAATGGAACCTACGAGGGAACAAGCGGTCCTAGATCTTGTCCTGTGTAATGAGACAGGATTGATTCATGATCTCACAGTTAGGGATCCTCTCGGAAGGAGTGATCACAATATGGTGGAATTTAAAATACAGATGGAGGGTGAGAAGGTAAAATCAAATACTAGTGTTTTGTGTTTAAACAAAGGAGATTACAATGGGATGAGAGAAGAACTAGCTAAGGTAGACTGGGAGCAAAGACTTTATGGTGGAACAGTGAAGAACCTTCCAAGCGATTTTTCACAGTGCTCAGCAAAGGTTTATACCCACAAAAAGGAAGGATGGTAGAAAGAGGGAAAATCGACTGTGGATTTCTAAGGAAATAAGGGAGAGTATCAAATTAAAGGAAAGAGCATACAAAGTGGCAAAGATTGGTGGGAGACAAGAGGACTGGGAAATATTTAAGGGGCAACAGAAAGCTACTAAAAAAGCTATAAAGAAGAGTAAGTATGAGAGTAATCTTGCTCGGAATATAAAAGCAGACAGCAAAAGATTTTACAAATATATAAAGCAAAAAAGAGTGGCTAAGGTAAATATTGGTCCTTTAGAGGATGAGAAGGGAGTTTTAATAATGGGAGATGAGGATATGGCTGAGGAACTGAACAGGTTTTTTGGGTCGGTCTTCACAGTGGAAGACACAAATAACATGCCAGTGACTGATAGAAATTAGGTTATGACAGGTGATGACCTTGAGAGGATTGTTATCACTAAGGAGGTAGTGATGGGCAAGCTAAAGGATGGAATGCATTCCAGAGTGCTAAAAGAGATGGCTAGGGAAATTGCAGATGCACTAGTGATGATTTACCAAAATTCACTAGACTCTGGGGTGGTCCCGGTGGATTGGAAATTAGCAAACGTGACACCACTGTTTAAAAAAAGAGGTAGGCAGAGAGCAGGAAATTATAGGCCAGTGAGCTTAACGTCGGTAGTAGGGAAGGTGCTGGAATCTATCATCAAGGAAGAAATAGCGAGGCACCTGGATAGAAATTGTCCCATTGGGCAGACGCAGCATGAGTTCATAAAGGGCAGGTCGTGCCAAACTAATTTAGTGGAATTTTTTGAGGACATTACCAGTGCAGTGGATAACAGGGAGCCAATGGATGTGGTATATCTGGATTTCCAGAAAGCTTTTGACAAGGTGCCACACAAAAGGCTGCTGCATAAGATCAAGATGCATGGCATTAAGGGTAAAGTAGTAGCATGGACAGAGGATTGGTTAATTAATAGAAAGCAAAGAGTGGGGATTAATGGGTGTTTCTCTGGTTGGCAATCAGTAGCTAGTGGTGTCCCTCAGGGATCCGTGTTGGGCCCACAATTGTTCACAATCTACATAGATGATTTGGAGTTGGGGACCAAGGGCAATGTGTCCAAGTTTGCAGATGACAACCAAGATGAGTGGTAAAGCAAAAAGTGCAGAGGATACTGGAAGTCTGCAAAGGGATTTGGATAGGTTAAGTGAATGGGCTAGGGTCTGGCAGATGGATTACAATGTTGACAAATGTGAGGTTATCCATTTTGGTAGGAATAACAGCAAACGGGATTATTATTTAAACAACAAAATATTAAAGCATGCTGCTGTGCAGAGAGACCTGGGTGTGCTAGTGCATGAGTCACAGAAAGTTGGTTTACAGGTGCAACAGGTGATTAAGAAGGCAAATGGAATTTTGTCCTTCATTGCTAGTTTAAGACTAGGGAGGTTATGCTGCAATTGTATAAGGTGTTAGTGAGGCCACACCTGGAATATTGTGTTCAGTTTTGGTCTCCTTACTTGAGAAAGGACGTACTGGCACTGGAGGGTGTGCAGAGAGATTCACGAGGTTAATCCCAGAGCTGAAGGGGTTGGATTACGAGGAGAGGTTGAGTAGACTGGGACTGTACTCGTTGGAATTTAGAAGGATGAGGGGGGATCTTATCGAAACATTTAAAATTATGAAGGGAATAGATAGGATAGATGCGGGCAGGTTGTTTCCACTGGCGGGTGAAAGCAGAACTAGGGGGTATAGCCTCAAAATAAGCGGAAGTAGATTTAGGACTGAGTTTAGGAGGAACTTCTTCACCCAAAGGGTTGTGAATCTATGGAATCCCTTGCCCAGTGAAGCAGTTGAGACTCCTTCATTAAATGTTTTTAAGGTAAAGATAGATAGTTTTTTGAAGAAAAAAGGAATTAAGGGTTATGGTGTTCGGGCCGGAAAGTGGAGCTGAGTCCACAAAAGATCAGCCATGACCTAATTGAATGGCGGAGCAGGCTCGAGGGGCCAGATGGCCTACTCCTGCTCCTAGTTCTTATGTTCTTATGTCCTTATGTCTTACCTTTTAACCTAGTTTTCTAGTCTACTTAGCCAACTCTGGCTCAATACCTTTCTAATTCCCTTTAAATTTAAGACACTCGTTTCAGACGGAGGTTTTGTACCCTCAAACTGAATGTGAAATCCATCATGTTGTGATCACTCTTGCCTCGAGGATCCTTTATTATGAGAAAATTAAAAATCCTGTTTCATTACACTCTACCAGGTCTAAAATATCCTGTTCCCTGGTTGGTTCCAAAGTGCATTCTCAGACTGTCTTGAATGCAGTACTGAATATAATAATAATAATAATATTAATCTTTATTGTCACACGTAGTCTTACATTGCAATGAAGTTACCATGAAAAGCCCCTAGCCGCCACATTCCGGCGCCTGTTTGGGTACACGGAGAGAGAATTCAGAATATCCAAATTGCCTAACAGCACGTCTTTCGGGACTTGTGGGAGGAAACTGGAGCACCCGGAGGAAACCCACGCAGACACTGGGAGAATGTGCAGACTCCGCACAGACAGTGACCCAGCCTGAGACCCTGGCGCTGTGAAGCCACAGTGCTAACCACTGTGCTACCGTGAAAATCTCACATATTCAACAGCCTATGAAGCTATTCTCTTGCATAAAACCAGGGCAATCATGATGGGTGATGAATAGTAGCCTTGCCAGTAGTGCCTATATTCCTGGTATTAAAAAAGTATATATAATTGTGTACAAGTTAACAAATAAATTGACATAACTGTGAATGCCTGATGAGGATACTTTCCAATCTTTGATACCTTATTAAGTAGTAAAATGCAATGCTGATCAGTAATTATCTCTCAAGTTACTACCACGAGGGAGTTGTCCTGTCTATGATCAGGTTAACTCACAATTCATAATTTTGTAGTGGAGATTGCAATGTTGAAAAGGAACAAAGCAGCCGAGGGAGGTGTCTGCCAGCACCAGCCGCTGCTTTGGGATAGCAGGCAGCATAGTCAAAGACCGCTCCCACCCAGGTTATTCTCTCTTCCAACCTCTTCCATCGGGCAGAAGATGCAAAAGTCTGAGAACACGCACCAAGAGGGTCAAAAACAGCTTCTTCCCCATCGTTACCAGACTCCTGAATGGCCCTCCTATGGATTGAACTGATATCTCTATGCATCTTCTTTACTGTTGCAGCACTATACTCCCTCCGTATGCTTCACCCGATGTGTATGTCTGTGTATTTACATTGTGTATTTATCGTATGTCCTATGTTTTTCATGTATGGAACGATCTGCCTGGACTGTAAGCAGAACAATACTTTTCACTGTATCTCACCGTGACAATTAATCGAAATCAAATCTGAATCAAATCAGAGGCAGTGTTGTCAGTCAGATCAGCTACAGGGCCCGTCCCCACCATCTAATTGATGGGCCCAGAAAATCCCTTTTCCGAATTGGTCAGCTGTCACATGACTGTGGCCACCTGGCCCTTCCTACCAACTCGAGAATCCCACCTACTTCTGGATATGTTGCCGGAAGCCCCATCTCCTGGACTAAATTCAGCTCACTGTCTCAATACAACCCGTTTTGTCAAACAATAATAGACAATCTCAGATAAATATATTCTAATCTATATTTAATCATTAACTTCTACATATTTTGAATTCAGGCCAAATAAAAGAATTAAAATCAGTGACTCATTATTTGGATTATATGCAATAACTACAGGAATCAGTTGAGGCAAATAACTTTCAAAGGGAATCGGAATACTACAAGAGAAAATGGAATCGAAAGATATGCTGAAAGGCTGAGCTGAGACAGATGGGAGAAGACATGTGGAGATGAAATATCGGCGTAAATTATACCTGTCCCTATTCCATACATCCTATATAACTCTGTGTAAAGTGGAAGTTATGCTTGCCATTATGGAAAATTAAGACAAAATGAAAGGGGATTTTAAAAAAAAGAATGTTTTTTGTCTGTAATATTCTATCTAAAATAATTTCTATAGCTTTCCATAGGATATATGCACAAGAACTCTTAATTGGAACACCTCAGAACATGGATGATAAGATTTTCTAGTTTCTAACTCATGTGGTGAACAGAGTGTATGGAAAATTGGCAGTGCTCTTCTAATTGCACTTAGGCATGTGGTATTATTTGACGCAGTGTTGTTTGACTGCACCTGTGGAAAAAGTTCACACATTTCATTAAAGAGTGCCCTGCACTTGGCCCGTCCTCTCTTCCTAAATGCACTTGATGTATGGCGGATCTGAGGGAGAGCAGTAGATGTGGGATATCATAATATGTATGTTTCATTGTACTTTCCATCCTGAACTGCCATTCTCTATGAGGTCTTGCTGAAGGTAAACTATCATGGTATAGTTTGAAAGCAAAGGAAGTAGATTAGATGTTGGTCTTTAAACTAGTCTTAAGGGCCCTGATGTGCTCCTTCACCAATGTAATTATTATTTTAATTGTGGTCGTCCTTCTCATCCGGGATAATTATGTCTTCTTCTGAAGAATATGAATACATGGGCATTCAAAAATTATCACTGTCAATCGGTAGAATTATTTTATTCATTGACTTTCGATTTTCCATGAACTGAAGATATTCTAATAGTAAAACTTTATCAGGAGACAGAAATCCAATAATTAATTTGCTTTAAGCACAGGAACTGATAATGGACAATGGACACGATACATAAGAGTTCATAGAATCATAGAATTTACAGTGCTGAAGGAGGCCATTCGGCCCATTGATAGACTTCACCAAATATTATTGTCAAGTATATTTATTGAAGTTGTGAGAATGTCTTTAATGTGTGCTTTTTAGTCGGCATGTGCCAAAATTTAAAACATTTTCAGCAGAACTGGTACAGCCAGAGCCAATGTTGGCTTCCTTGACAGGAACCTTAGTGTGAGCAACATTTCTTTATTGACACTTGAGTGGGGAGGGGGCTCATGTTATTGTATTTCTATAAATATTTTATTTTTCTGTTATGGAACTTTGAGAATGTTACTAAAATTGTAAATCCTTAGTCTATATTTGCCCTGTTTGAGAGTTTACACTCGAAACATTGCTAATGACCTGCAATGAGGCCAATCAAAGGACCATATAGGTCAGATCATATCCTTCATTTCACAGACCACAGTTTCAGTGAAATGTCACCAGACAGCAAAAAGATTACTCTTGGATCAGTATCTTAAGATTTGCAAGTGTTTTAGCCAGCCCTAAACATTTGCCCTGCGAACTTCAGTGGTGATTTGAGAATTCTGTTTCGCTTGATGGCCTTTGGTCAGGAAATATATTTTACAAATTTTTATTCCGAGGAGATTAACTGCATGAATAGCCAATGATATCGTTGGCATTCTGGTAATTTAATGTTGACAATGGGGGCTTGAATGTGGACCTCATGCAATTGGTGAAAATGCTAATATAAACTGGTTGATTTGCTATGGTTGGCATCCATAAAAACCAGCGAGAGTAAACGAACAAGAAATGTTAGAGCAAACTCAAACAAGCTCGACAATTATATAAAAAGGGAGAGAGTAACTAAAGTAAACTTTGGCCTTCAAGGATGAGACTGGGAAAGTAATAATGAGAAACTAGGAAATGGCAGAAACTTTGAACGAGTATTAGTGAACGCATTGGTTGTAATCTTCCAAAATTCCCTAGATTTTGAAAATACTCCAGCAAATTGGAAAACTGCAAATGTAATGACCCGATTCAAGAAAGGAAAAGGACGGAAAGCAGGAAATCATTGACCATTCAATCTCGAGAGATTTGGGATGCTCAGGACATCTCGAGAGATGTAATGAGATCTCGCAAGACGTCGAGGTCTGGATCTCGCCCGTACTAGGCGGGATCTAGATTTGCATATTTAAGTGCGCAGTTAGGCTCACTTATGTATGTCTGCACCAAAGTCTCTCCAGGGGATCAATCACCCAAACCTGGGAGACCTCGCGTGGACCAGGTGTAATGACACCTGGACTCGTCTGCCAGGCCATCGGAGGCCCCTGGGCGATCAGACTCTGGGCACCAGGCAGTGCCACCTAGGCACTCTGACAGTACCGCTCTGGGCCCTTATGTGGTGGGGTGAGGGGGACGTGAGGGCCCCCTAACAATTAATTTGAGGCGTTGGAGGGCTTTCTGGAGGCCCCGAAGGGGGGGTTCAGCGATTGGGACGGCATTTTAAAATGCCGCCCCGATTTCTTCCTGTATTGATGAGCTGAGCTCATTAGTGCAGGACGTGAAGTAAGGCGGGACATTCCTTGCCAAGGCCAGAAAGAAAGAGCCCCGTTTGATAGTAGGGTCGTTCTCGGCGCTGCAGGTGCAGGCGCAAACACCCTGCTAAATGTGCCCAAAATGGGACTCTGTTTTTTCCCGTTAAATCAGGCTTGAAATGCAAGTTAGTGTTTGTGTCAGGGTGCAAAGTGAAGGAGATGGAATGATTGAAGGAGGGTGTTCCACAAATTAGGGCTGAAGAAATTGAAGCTACTATTATCCGGCGAATGCTCTGTAGGAGGAGGATGCAGATCAGGCATTTGAGGGGGAAAAGGATTCATAGAATCATAGAAGTTACAGTGCAGAAGGAGGCCAATTGGCCCATCGGGTCTGCACCGGCCCTTGGAAAGAATACCCTACTTAATCCCACGCCTCCACCCTATACTCGTAGCCCTATCAACCCACCTAACCTTCTGGACACTAAGGGGCAATTTAGCATTGCCAATCCACCTAATTTACACATCTTTGGACAGTGGGAGGAAACCGGAACACCCGGAGGAAACCCACATAGTCACTGGGAGAATGTGCAAACTCCACACAGACAGTGACCCAAGGCCGGAATTCAGAAGGAAATTTAAGGGCAGAAGAGATTGCAGCTGTAAGGTGTGATGATGCGGAGCTAGTGGTGCTGGTTTAGTTGCACCTAATGGCTCAGTATGTAGAAACATTTAGATTATCAAATAGTTAAAAAGAAATAGTTTTATTTTGGAATCCATTAATTTTCTCTCTTTTATCTTGACTTTTTTATCCCTCACTCAAAGAATTGAACATTGTGGACATCGTTGAAGGGTTTAGTTGCGAGGAATGATATTAGGTGTTGGATTAATGTGCATACAGCAAAAACTGAATGACTCTTTGTTAATAGTTTTCATCAAATTACTTTAAGCTAGCTCCCTTAAACTGTGAAAAACCATAAATCTCTAAGGTTATTCCTGTGATGATGCCATGAGAATATATTGTTTACAGTAAAAGAAAATCAAGAGAGAGAATGGAAAAAAGTCAAGTGGGAATTCTAGCCAAGTTTATAGAATGACTTGTTGATGTTGCTGTTTTTGTTCCATTTTAGAACTTTTTTGCTTTGCCTACTTATTTTCTTTTACGATGGAACAATAGTTGCAGTCAGTAGATGCTCCCTAGTTCCTCACTCAAGATGCAATTCAGAACAATAGGAAATAGGAGCATGAGTAAGCCATTCACCTCCTTGAGCCTGTTCCACTATTCAATTCCCATATCTCCTGATGTCTTTGATATCTAGAAACCTATCTCTGCCTTGAACATATTTCATGAGCATCCACAGCTGCCTGGAGGAGAGAATTCCAAAGATGCACCACCCTCTGAGTGAAGACATTCCTCCTTACCTCATCCTTAAATGGCCTACTCCTTATTCTGAGACTGTGTTCCCTGGTTCTCAACTCACCAGGCAGAGGAAACATCCTTCCTGCATCTGCCTAAGTTCTCCATTTAGTAGCCTGGATAGAATATCAGCTCTCTTTTTGACCAGAGAGGAACATCACAAGCGAGCCGAATCTTGAGATTTGATTTCATCACATGCACACTTCTCACTAACAAATAATGGAGAATGATCAGTAATTAGAGCAATGGATGTTGTATCCTTCATCACTCACCCTAGTCCAGAGGCACAGTGATCTCACAACTCACCTATGGTTGTACCAATTGGTATGAGTACAGAGGATAGGTTAACCCTATGGTCTCTAAGGTTTGATTTCACAGGCAATTCCAGAGAGGTTAATTTTCATTCTGAGGATTTAGAGTTTGTAACAACTGATTTCAGTACAAATATGAAGGCAGTGTTATCTGAGATTTCAAACTTGTGGTTCCCTCAAGTATGGACACTTTTTTTCTCTCATTTCAATTGTTATGAATACAAAATTTGAGTGTTGCTCACTTTCAGTTTTTAAACATTTCTGTATAGCCAGATTTAAAGAAAATAAATATGCTCAATAAAGGAAACTTTAAAAGTGTATTGGAAAAAACACTGCCTTTCTTGAACAATTTACTTCCATTTTAATTGATCTGAACAGTGCAGAAAAAATGAGCAGGGCCAATCCGCTTAACAAGCCAACCAATTTCCACACTAGTTTTGACTGTCAACATCCTTCAGCAAGACATAGAGGCTTTAAGCTAAGGCAAAGTGATGAGCAGTATGACTTCTGAAAACCTGAACCAAAGAAATGTAAATAAGAAATTACATATGTGCATGAGCCCAAATCAGAGTATTTGAAGCAGAAGTGTTAATGCTGCAGCATTCTTATGAGCTGCACTCCACATACACATAAATTAACACAGTGAAACTAAGAATTTTAATGCTAGGTCCTCAGGACCATTCTTTGATATCATGTAATTATCTCTTGCCCAACTAGCAACAAAGAGCTTCATTAAATGTTAAAATGATGGACAAAATACAAATTGCCATCTTGCAGAGTGTTAATAGTTCAAAGCATAATGACCACAAGAACCATGTAATTATTGTAATTACCCATCTGTGCCATTTTGCTCAAAGTGACATAAATGATGTAGTTAACTACTATATTAATGCTGCCTAAATGTTTTTTTATCTTAATACGTACAATTTCAGACAACTTAATGTATTTTGTACTTATTAAGGAGTGCAATCTGAGCTATTAGAAAGCAATTCTGAATAAATGAAGGTGGTTTTACAATTGAGAGCATTGCAACAGGTAGTTGTTTGAGGCTGATACATGCCGAGAGAACTATCCCGTTGTCAATGTACTAACATCAGCTTATCCTGTGTAATTTAAAAATATTATTTCACAGTTTTGTGCCTTCACTACCATCACTCCAAATGACTGTCTTTGCTAAAACTACTATACATTGGGCCAAACAGCAGAGTAACTGGCCATTTCAGATATTCTGCTCGACCTTTAGCTTTTTCTTACAGGTATATTATCACTCCTAAACAAAAGCAGAAAATGCTGGATAAACTCAGTTGGTCTGGAAGCATCTGTGGAGAGAGACACAGAGTTAACGTTTTGAGTGCATATGACCCATATGACAGTTCTGTAGATGAAACATAGGAGTCGAAAGGCTAATTCTGTTTCTCTCTCAATAGATGCTGCTGGACCTGCTGAGTTTATCCAGCATTTTCTCTTTATATTTCAGATTTCCAGCATCAGCTGTATTTTGCTTTTATGTATTATAACTCCTGTTACTTTAAATGAATCAAACTATTACAATTCCAAGTGATAGTGTTCCAAATCATAGAATTGACAGTGAAGAAGGAGGCCATTCGACCCATTGAGTCTGCAGCGGCCCTTGGAAAGAGCACCCTACTTAAGCCCACGCCTCCATCCTATATCTGTGACCCAATAAACCCACCTAACCTATTGGACACTGAGGGGCAATTTAGCATGGCCAATCCACCTTACCTGCACATCTTTGGACTGTGGGAGGAAATTGAAGCACCCAGAGAAAACCTACGCAGACATGGGGAGAAATGAAATGTAAATCGCTTATTGTCACGAGTAGGCTTCAATGAAGTTACTGTGAAAAGCCCCTAGTCGCCACATTCCGGCGCCTGTTCGGGGAGGCTGGTACGGGAATTGAACCGTGCTGCTGGCCTGCTTGGTCTGCTTTAAAAGCCAGCGATTTAGCCCAGTGTGCTAAACCAGCCCGAAAGTGCAAACTCCACACAGTGAAGTTTTTGTAAAGGTTTTGAACAATAATAAACTGCCTCACCTGATTCTGCTTTGGTCTACCCTTTGAGTACTATACACAGGGGTATGGTATATGATCGCTGTAAGGCTCATGTAATCCCATTATTATCTGAATAGTCACATTCTTCAGGTGAACAGATACATTGGACAGGAAGAAAGTGTGCAAGGATTTATGTAGCATTGGGCAGCACGGTAGCATGGTGGTTAGCATAAATGCTTCACAGCTCCAGGGTCCCAGGTTCGATTCCCGGCTGGGTCACTGTCTGTGTGGAGTCTGCACGTCCTCCCCGTGTGTGCGTGGGTTTCCTCCGGGTGCTCCGGTTTCCTCCCACAGTCCAAAGATGTGCGGGTTAGGTGGATTGGCCATGCTAAATTGCCCGTAGTGGCCTAATAATAAGGTTAAGGGGGGGAGTTGTTGGGTTACGGGTATAGGGTGGATACGTGGGTTTGAGTAGGGTGATCATTGCTCGGCACAACATCGAGGGCCGAAGGGCCTGCTCTGTGCTGTACTGTTCTATGTTCTATTTGTTGACATTAGATTCTTAATTTCCTATTGTATATCATAGGATCTATGGAAACAAATATTAATTTTCATTGCATTGCAAGTATCTTTTTTGAATAATGAACACAGGCAAGCCAGATCACGACCCTAAATGAGACACATATTCAGTAATCTTGTGTTTCTGGCAGTCACAAACAGGTCCACAAAGCCCTCAATCCCTGCCTGTTGCCACTCTCAGAAACCTTGTGTCCAGCCCATCCGGTGCAAATCTGTGATTGCGGAAAATCGATGCCCATACCGAGGCACCTTCCATCCTCAGATGCTGCCGCCACTATCCCCACACCTGCAGGGTCGGCACCACCACTGGGCTGGTGGAGTACTTGACCGGTGAGAACGGCAGAGGCACCGTCATCAATGCCCCGAAACCCATTCCACTACAAAGGCTGCCTCCATCTGCCCCTACGCCGACCACTCCCCACTACCCACTTCCTCACCATAGCAATGTTCGCTGCCCAATAATAATTCATTGTTTGGCAAGGCCAGCCTGCCCCCCCCTCCCCCTCACCCGTTCCAACAGCATCTTCTTAACCTGTGGGGTTTTCCTCCTCCTCACAATGGTGGCATGGTAGCACAGTTGTTAGCACTGCTGCTTCACAGCGCCAGGGTCCCAGGTTCGATTCCCGGCTTGGGTCACTGTCTGTGCGGAGTCTGCACGTCCTCCCAGTGTCTGCATGGGTTTCCAATTGGTGCTCCGGTTTCCTCCCACAAGTCCCAAAAGACGTGCTTGTTTGGCGAATTGGACATTCTAAATTCTCCCTCCGTGTACCCGAACAGGCACCAAAGTGTGGCGACTATGGGATTTTCACAGTAACCTCATTGCAGTGTTAATGTAAGCCTACTTGTGACAATAATAAAGATGATTAATATTATCGTATAAACCTTGAGATCAGAGTATTGACTTTCATGAAGAATGATTTGGGGACGAAGATTGGTAGGTTCTGAAAGACAAATAAGAGCTTCGGAAGCACTGCCATTTTCACTGTCTGCATCCGCCCGCCAGCGATAGCGGCAGCACCTCCCACCTCTTAAAACCGGCCAAACTCCTCCAAAATACTCAAAAAATCCTCTAATGCCTTTCATTGGGTCCAAAGCAACAGGTCATCCGCATACAGCAAAACCCTGTGCACGACCCCCCCCACAGCCCGCACAAAATCCCTTTCCAGCTCCTTGATGCTCTTAAGCGCCATTACCAATGGCTCTATTTCCAAGGCAAAAAGCAACGGGGAAAGTGGGCAACTCTGCCTTGTCCCCAGTGGTTAGCACTGCTGTCCCACATCGCCGAGGTCCCAGTTTGATCCCGGTTCTGGGTCACTGCCCGTGTGGAGTTTGCACTGGCTAGGTGGATTGGCCACGCAAAATTGCCCCTTAATTGGAAAAATGAATTATCCGCACACTCACTACCGGCGCCCTGTGCAACAAACGAACCCAGTCTACAAACCCCTGCCCGAACCGAACCATCCTGACACTTTCCATAAGTACTCCCATTCTACCCGATCAAAAACCTTCTCTGCATCCATTGCTACTGCCACTTCCATGTCCTGTACCTCTGGGGGCATCATTGGCACATTTAGTAGTCTCCGAAAATTCGGCAACAGTTGCCTGATCTTTACAAATCCTGTCTGAGCTTCCCCTATCTCCATCTGGCACATAGTCTTCAATTCGTGACACCAGGATCTTTGCCAGCAATTTAGCACCCACATTTAGTAATGGTATCGAGCGATAGGACTCACACTGCCCCGGATCTTTATCCTTCTTTGGTATGAGGGATATGGGCGCCTGCGGAAATGTAGGGGGGAGCTCCACCTTGTCCCTCGCCAGCAGGGGCCCCAGGTTTTCTCCCCCCCCCCCCCCCCCCCCCCCCCCAAATGTCTTTTAAAATTCTACAGGAAACCTATCCAGGCCTGGGGCCTTCCTTGCCTGCATTGTCCCCAAGCCCTCCATCACCTCTATCAGTCCAATGGGGGACCCCAGCCCCTCCACCAGGTCCTCCTCCACCGATCCAGGAATCGCCACATTCCCACCCGAGCCAGTGGCTCCGATTCATAAAGCCTACTGTAGAATTCCTCAAATACCCCATTCATCCCACACCGGGTCCAGTACCATTCTTCCCCTCCTGTCCTTCACCCTTCCGATCTCCCTTGCCGCCTCCTGCTTCCTGAGTTGGTGGGCCAGCATCCTACTTGCCTTTTCCCCGTACTCATACACTGCCCCTCTGGCCCTTTGCAACTGCTGTACTGCCTTCCCCATGGACACCAACCCGAACTGAGCTCCTGTCTCTGCTTCAACAATCCTGTCTCCGGGGCACCCGAATACCTCCTGTCCATCCGCAGAATCCCGTCCACCAATCTTGTCATCTCTGCTTGTTCCACCTTTTTTCTATGTGCCCGGATCAATATGAACTTCCCCTAACCACTGCCTTGAGCGCCTCCCATAGAGTGGCGGCCGAGACCTCACCTATATTGTTCAGTTCCACGTACTCCCGAATGGCAGCCCTCACCCCCTCGTACGCCACCTCATCCACTAACAACCCTATGTCCAGTCTCCATTGCAGGTGCTGCCCCCCCCCCCCCCCCCCCCCCCCACAGTGCACTTGCAAGTCCATCGAATTCAGCGCGTGGTCTGAAACCATGATCGCCGAATACCCCGAATTGTCGTCCCCGCCAGCAATGTCTTGTCAAAAATCAATCCGAGAGTACACTCTGTGCACATGGGAGAAGTACGAGAACTCCTTCGCCCTCCGCCTAACAAACCTCCACGGATTCACCATCGCCACGCGCTCCATGAACCCCATCAGCTCCTTCCCCACCGCTGACACCCACACCGACCTCAGGCTTGACCGGTCCAGACCTGGTTCAATAAGCGTGTTAAAGTCCCCTTCCCCCATAATCAACTATTGCGAGTTCAGGTCCGGGTCCACCCATCTCATGAACTCCACATCATCCCAGTTTGGGGCATAGACATTTACCAAAAGCACCAACTTCCCCTCCATCTTCACTCACCACCCCCCCGTAATCTGCCACAATATTTCTCCCCCAAAAGCCACTCGTTTGTTTATCAGCACCCCCCCCCCCCCCCCCCCCCCCGAATG
Organism: Scyliorhinus canicula; assembly: GCF_902713615.1. Lineage (NCBI taxonomy): Eukaryota > Metazoa > Chordata > Chondrichthyes > Carcharhiniformes > Scyliorhinidae > Scyliorhinus > Scyliorhinus canicula. Next base: position 46,686,980 of record NC_052156.1, read on the forward strand.
AAAGACTTGCCCTACTCACCCTTTCCTTAGCCTAGTCTAATCCCCGATCTTCAAGAGTGTTTCCTGCAAAAGGCCACATCTGCCTTCAAGCTCCGCAAGTGCATGAACACACGCAACCGCTTGACTGGCCCATTCAGCCCTCTCACATTCCTTGTGACCAAACTGGTTGGGGTGAACCCCGCCTACCCCTTCTCTGCTGATCAATCCTTTCTTGGGCCAGCTCCCGGCCCGTGTCATTCGACCCTCCAAGCCCACCCTCAGATGCCCACCTTTTCTTGCTGTGCCACAGCAACCACACATTTGTAAGCAGCCCCCCTCCCCCTGAAGAACAAAAATCCTATATCCCGTGAACTAGCCCGTCCAGGTAGCCTGGCAGCCCCCGCCCAAGGCGCCTGAGCCTCCTACTCCCCCACTAATTCCTCCCCCCCCGCGCTCGCATAACGCCATAGAACAAACAACAATGGAACAAGAAAAAAGGTGCACTCACCCTCAACACACATCCTGCCACCGAACCCAACAAAACGTTTCGAAGGAGAGAAGCTCTCCAACAACCAATAAAGAAAAAGCAAACAAAAGGGCAGAAAAAACAAACACGCCTCACTCCTCCTCCACAGTTCAATGTCACCTTCTCCTGCCAGTCCGTTGTCTCTTAAAAACTCCATTGCATCTTCTGATGTCCCAAAATAATTATCTCTGCCGTTATAAGTTATCCAGAGGTGGGCCGGGTACAACATCCCAAACTTCACCCCCTTCTTAAAGAGAGCAGCCTTCACCCGATTGAACCTGGCTCTCCTCTTCACCAGGTCCACTACCCAGGTTTTGGTACACCCGGAGCTCTTTACCTTTCCAAGTGCACTTCTTTGTTTGCCTTGATCACCTCAATATCTTCTCCTTGTCAAGGAATTAGTGGAGCCCTCAGCAGCTTCTTCAAAGCGCCCTGTGCGTGCCCGGTCAACCTCCAGGGTCCGGTCGAAGGCCCCCTCCCCGATAAGCTTCTCCAGCATCTTGGCTACCTATGAGCCAGCATCTGCTTCTTCGATGCCTTTAGGCATCCCCACGATTTCAGATTTTGTCTCCGTGAACGAGTTTCCTGGTCCTCCACCTTCTCCTTTAGCCGCTCTGGGTCTCCCGCATCATTCCAATCTCTGTTGCCAACGAGGGAAGCTGCTCCTCGTGCTCCGCAATGCCTTCTCCACCTTCTGAACGGCCTGGTCGTGGGACTCTAGCCTCTGTTCCACATGATCAATTACCGCTTTGAGTGGTTCCACCGCCTTGGCTAGGTTTCCCTGAGCTTCCCTCCTCTGCCGGTTGAACGTCTCATTTCAGAATTCCATCGGTTGCTCTGTTGACCACTGGGCAGGCAGGGCTGACCCTTTTCCGCCATCTTCACCTGTGGCGCACAAAGGTTCTCCTGCTCCAACTGCTCCCTTCTTTTCGACCCACTCCTGGTCTGTGGATCCATCCATCAGTGGAGTTTAACTTTCCTTGGTCACTTGCACCTTTTTTCACCTGAACATCCGCCCAACAAATGGGCGAAGGGACCAAAAAAGTCGCCTCAACCGGGAGCTGCCAAATGTGCGACCGCTCACTCGATGGTACCACCGAAGTCAACTTACCTGCGTAAATACCTTTGTAGTACGGATCAATTATGTTTGTTATTTTGGCAGTGTTGTTACAAAAGTGAATATTAGCATCTGTAAATAAATTGCTTTCAAGTAGTTCACTTCTGGAGCTCAAATTGATTGAGCAAATCTAGCCCCATTCTGAATGCTAGATCAGTATGGGGTTACCATGCTCTGTTAAAGCAGGAAAATCCCATTAAAAAATATATATATTTTGCTGCTCGTGACATTTTCTCCAGGACATTCAGAAAATATTGTGGAGGAGGCATTAAATAAAAATTGATTAATTTTTGTCTTCTACAAAGGGAGGAGAAATTTGTTTGCTTTTGGGGCATGCTTCAGTGATATCAACAAAGAACGTTATGTGTGCCATTAGCAGCTTGCCCCAGGGCAATCAAAGTAAGTCTATGCAGTACCACTAGAAAATGATTAAATGGTTGTGAGTGAGAATATCACAGCATAATTTCACCCTTTGATCAAATAAGTACTCTGTCTTGAAAACTTTTTGAAGTGAAAATTAATTTGGAAAGCTTACTGAATTTGCCCTGTGCAGTATATGCTTTGCAGTATATACTTAATAACTTACCGTGTGGAAAGTACATTTGATACATATTGTAATTTGTGTAAGTGTGATATTTTCCGTATTTTGAATTGACAGTAGTAGTGAGAATACTGTGAACTTTCAGTGTGCAGTGCAGCTCAGAATAAAGTTATTATTGTCGCTGACAATCTAACGTGTGTGCTGCTGGCTCTCAAAAGGGCTGACTCACTTGATGGGAGTCACATGCAACCACCAATGAAGAAAACATGTCTAAAAAGCCCAAGATACAACATTTGCCTCTAATTACTCACATATTGTGTGATCCTCTGGTAAGAGGTCCCCTTTGTCTGATCTAAGCCACTAGTTTCTTTTTGTAGAGTTTGTAAAAGGAACTAACCCTGTGCTGTGATTATGGAGGAAGTTTATGTCGGAGGTATCGCTGTTCTCAGACTCCGTGTGGCAAAATACAAGAGCTTCAAAGTTTCATGACTTTCTTCCACCAATTACTAAACCCGCAGAGGAAGGCGCACCGAAAGATATCCCTGAGAGATTCAACCATGACATTGAGTTACAAAAGCAGACTTTATTCATAATTATGTCCAGTTAGAACACACTGGGGAGGTTCAGGTAGAGTGCAAAAGGACATCCAAGAAGTTCTTTATGGGTCTGCTTTGGTTTTATGCTTGATGATCTTTTTGATATTTTCAGCAGCTTTGTACACCATCATACACAGTTGTGTACCTCAACCACAACCTGCCCACCCAAATCCAATGCTGGGGAGCTCAGAAGTTATGGCCCGTTATTAACTTGTCACACGGTAATTGGCCAGTGATATCACTATTTCTGAGGAAGAGGTTGAAAGACAAGTTGTCTCGTCCTGGCTCTGAACCAAAACTGTCCTTCCCTTCCAGCACCCTCCCCAAACTCAATTTATTTCCATCATCAACAGTGTTGTCGTTGAGAATAATACAATTTAAGAGCAATAGAGTGCTTACATGTTGCCGACCATTGCTTTCACTATTTAGGAAACTTCTTCAAAGCAATACATTCAGTGAAATAAATTGTAAAATAAATTTATCTTCAATAAACTATTATGTTATTTTTGTCGTCAATGGACTAGACACTTTAATTAAGTGTTGTTTGGATCCTTGCAAGTAATTGCGTAGCTCAGATTGGTAAATTGAGTTATACCAGGCTCCGGTGGTGAGTGTATCGACGAACCGGTTGAGGTCAGAGTACTTTAGACTATATCGTGGAACGAGGCAGGGGTGCTCTCTGTCCCCCCTGCTGTTTGCTTTAGCAATTGAGCCATTGGCCATGGCACTGAGAGAATCTAGAAGCTGGAGGGGTTTGGTCCAGGGGGGAGAGGAGCACCGCTTCTCACTATATGCAGATGATTTGCTTTTGTATATTACGGACCCGGTAGAGGGGATGGGGAGGTTATGCAGACCCTCGGAGTTGGTAGACTTCTCGGGGTAAATGCTTAATGTTGGGAAGAACAAGCTCTTTGTGGTGCATGCGCGGGGCCAGGAAAAGAGGTTGGAGGAGCTGCCGCTCAAGAGGGTGGAGAGGGGTTTTTGGTATTTAGGTATTCAGGTGGCCAAGAGTTGGGGGGTCTTGCATAGGCTCAATCTGGCGCGGCTGGTGGACCAGATGGAGGAGGACTTTCAGAGGTGAGACACGCTTCCACTCTCCCTAGCGGGTAGGCTGCAGTCTGTCAAGATGACGGTCCTCCCTAGGTTTTTGTTCGTGTTTCAGTGCCTGCCCATTCTCATCCCTAAGGCCTTTTTCAAAGGAGTGAGCAAGAGTATCATGGGATTTGTGTGGGCCAATAAGACCCCGAGGGTTAAAAGACTGTTCTTGGAGCGCAGTCGGGGGGGGGGGTTAGCGCTGCCGAATCTGTGTAGCTACTACTGGGCAGCAAACGCGTCGCTGATTCGGAAGTGGATGATGGAGGGAGAGGGGTGGCATGGAAAAGGCTAGAGGCGGCGTCTTGTGTAGGCACTGGCCTGGGGCACTGGTGACGGCACCGTTGCCGCTTCCGCCGACGGGCCTACGAGCCTAGTGGTGACGGCGACGCTGAAGATTTGGGAGCAATGGAGGTGGCACAGGGGGGAGACGGGGGCCTCAGTTTGGTCCCCGATACAGAATGACCATAGGTTTGCCACGGGCAGGATAGATGGTGGGTTCCGAAGCTGGCACCGGGCGGGAATTAGAAGGCTGGGGGATCTATTCATTGACGGGACTTTTGCCAGCTTAAAGGCACTGGAGGAGAAATTCGGGTTACCCCCGGGAAATGCCTTCAGGTACATGCAGGTTTGGGCGTTTGTTGGGAAGCAGATAGGAGAATTCCCGTTTCTGCCTGCCCGAAGGAAAAAGGACAGGGTGATTTCGGGTGTGTGGGTCAGAGAGGGTAAGATCTCGGAGATATACCAGGAGCTGCAGGAGGCGGAGAAAGCCTCAGTGGAGGAGTTGAAGGGCAAATGGGAGGAGGAGCTGGATGAGGGCCTGTGGGCTGACACCCTGGGAAAGGTCAATTCCTCCTCATCTTGCGCCAGGCTCAGCCTGATCCAGTTTAAAGTGTTACACAGGGCGCATATACAGGGGCGAGGATGATGTGTGAGGTGTTTGGGGAGCACAGCAAACCACGCCCATATCTTCTGGGCATGCCCGGCGCTTGCGGAGATCTGGAAGGGCTTTGCAAAGGTCATGTCCAAGGTCTTGGACACTCGAGTAAAACCGAGTTGGGGGATAGTGTTATTTGGGGTATCAGAGGATCCGAGACTGCAGGAGTCGAAAGAGGCAGGAGTTCTGGCCTTTGCCTCCTTGGTAGCCCGGAGAAAGCTCTTGCTATTGTGGAGGGACGTGAAGCCCCCAAGTGTGGAGGCTTGGATCAATGACATGGCGGGGTTTCTTAGGTTGGAGAAGATAAAGTTTGCCTTGTGAGGGTCCTTGCAGGGGTTCTCCGGACGGTGGCGACCGTTCCTTTACTTTCTCGCGGAACATTAGGTGGAAGTCAACAGCAGCAGCAACCCCCGCGGGGGGTGGGGGGGGGGGGGGGGGGGGGGGGCTGATTTATTTTCTTTTTGAAAGGGGCGCTTGCCTTATTTTGTTTTGAGTTGGGTGTTAATTTGTTAAACTGTTTATCGTTTAGAGGGTTAAGTTCTGTTTGGTTGGCATGTTGCCCTTTTCTCTTTGTATTATTTTCCTTTTTGGAGTGTTCAGTAAAACTTTTTGAAAAACTTTGAATAAATACATTTTTTAAAAAAAGATTGGTAAATTGATTTGAAAGAGTGACAACTTTTCATCAATTGTTAACTTGCCATGTAAAATAACATTTTTAATACACTGATACACTTACGTGTTAGAGCCTCAATTACTGTTGATTGTCGATCACAGTGTACAAGTCAACTGGCATAGAAGACACATTTTTTCAGTACCAAAAGGTTTTTGCAAAAACACAGCATATAAATTGACCTCCTCTTCGCAGCTATGACATTTTATACTTGCATGAGTCGTCAACCTCAGTTTTTCACCCCAGAAATGCATGTCTTGCTTTATATTATAACTCGGTGCATGGGATCAAGCAGGCAATACAGAGGGCGGGATTCTCCAATCTCGCGGCAGAGTGTCCACGGCGTCGTAAATGCCGTCACATTTTACGACGGCCTGAACGGGCCGCTCCCACGTCTAATTCTGGCCCCGACAGGAGGCCAGCATGGCACTGGAGCGGTTCGCGCCGCTCCAGCTGCAGATCCCAGCGCAAACTATGCGCCGCGGGATTCGCGCATGAGCAGTTGCGCCTGCGCCAACGAGGCATGCGCAGTGGTGCCGGCGCCAACACGCGCATGCGCAGCGGCTTCCTTCAATGTGCCGGCCCCGACGCAACATGGCGCAGGGCTACAGGGGCCGGTGCGTAGGAAAGGAGGCCCACAGCCACAGACGCCGGCCCGCCGATAGGTGGGTCCTGATCACGGGCCAGGCCACATTGCAGGGTGTGTCCCCCCCCCCCAGGGGTCATTGTTCCCCCCCCCCCCCCAGGGGTCGGACACTTCCCCCCCCCCCCCCCCCCCAAACAGGCCGCCACCCGACCCTTACACGCCGAGGTCCCCCCAGCCCAGAACAGTTAGAACGGCACCGGCGGGACTCGGCTCTTTTCCTACGGCCGTTTGGCCCATCCGTGCTGGAGAATCGGTGGGCCGGCCACGTAGATCGACCCGCGACCAGTGCCGCACCAACCACGCTGGCGCCGATTCTCTGCACTGCGAATCGCGTGCCGGCGTCAGGGTGGCATAGCCCGTTCGCGGGGATTCTCCGGCCCAGCGCAGGGCTGGGAGAATCCTGCCCATGTTGTATTGCACAGGAGATGCCCACACAGAATAGACTGTCCATGGCATGGCGAATGACGAACACAAGTGGATTCTCCAGCTAAAAAACATTAAGTATGAAGATGCTTTCATGTCACAAGTCGGAACATTTGCTAACTCGTCAAATAACTGTGCTGCAGCGAGGAATCCAGTGTTAGCGAAAAACTGGTAGAAGATTGGAAGGAGGAATCCACCCTGCAGAAGATGCCAACGCTCAAATTCACCAACAGTACAGGGGTCAGCCCGTAGCCTGATCTTGAGAAGCATGTATCTGAATGGGTCCTGTTATTATGCTTAATCACCACCATAAATGCAATATATATATATATGCAAGTGGACCAAATCAAACCCTGAGTGCAGCAAAGGTTTCAGACCAACAGGTTGTTGGTGTAGCTGCTTGATGGAACAAAACTGTTTAGTGGTGCAACTGGCCCTTTCCTTATGCACCCCACCCCTGGACTGACCGCCTCCTCCGGTCCTACATATGGGAACATCACCACCTGGAGGTTCCTCTCCAAGTTACTCACCACCCTGACTTGGAAATACCTTGCTGTCATAATACTGTCGGTGGGCCAAAATCCTGGAATTCCCTCTATAACAGCACTGTAGGTGTACCAACTGCACCTCAGGGACTGCAGCGGTTGAAGGAGGCAACTCATCAACTCTCTAAAGGGCAACTAGGGATGGCGTACCAATGCTGACCTAGCCAGCGATGCCCACATCCTGTAAATGAATATTAAAAATGTAGGACCGAGATAATTGGAGCTTGTAAGTAAGGTATGATGATAATCAAAGGGGATTTTAACCTACATATGGAAGAAAAAAGAAAGATGATTTGACAAGGAGCGATGATTCTGAAAATGAAATTAACCAGATCTGATCCAGATTAGGATCCGTCCAAATTTCATGAACTTTGTGTGTCGAATGCTGAAGACAATGAATTTGGCAGTTTTAAAACATATCTTGTTTTTAAAGGTATCTTTGTACAATTAATTCATTTGGACAGCGTGGTAGCACAGTGGTTAGCACTGCTGCATCACAGCGCCAGGGACCCAGGTTCGATTCCGACCTTGGATGACTGTGTGGAGTTTGCACTTTCTTCCGTGTCTGCATGGGTTTCCTCCGGGTGCTCCGGTTTCTTTCCACAGTCAAAAGATGTGCAGGTTAAGTGAATTGGCCGTTCTAATATTGTCCAAAAAGGTTAGATGGGGTTACGGGGATAGGGGAAGGGATTGGGCCTCGGTAGGGTGCTCTATTGGAGCAAGGGCTGGTGCAGGCTCGATGGGCTGAATGGCCTCTATCTGCACTGTAGGGATTCTATAATAAACAGTGCAATATTAATTTAGTATTAATTACTGGTGCTACTTTTTTTTAACATTTCAAAGTGACGACCACCCTCATCCAAACTAGCAGTTCATATTTTACACTCAGCATAAAAGTTGGCCCTTTCTTTTGGAAGGATTTCAAAGATCAGTTTATATGCCAAGATCTATTCTTTATATATTATTGGTGTAAGGACGATAACTTAGGTGCCTTCCATGAGATAAAAGAATCATATTTAAAATTTCTTGGTTGTCAAACTAATAATTCTTCCAAAAATATAGTTTTTATTCATTCAAGGGCAAAGGATGTGGTCTTCACTGGTTCGGCCAGCATTTATTGCCCCTCCGTAATTGCCCCTGAGAAGGTGATGGTGAGCCTTGAACAACTGCAGTCCATGTGGTGTAGTACGCCCACATTACCGTTAGATAGGGAGTTCCAGGATTTTGACCCAGCGACAGTGAAGGAAGGATATATTACCAAATCATGATGAGTGACTTGGAGGAGAATTTCCAGGTCGTGGTGTTCACATGTATCTGTTGCCTTTGTCTTTCTGGGTGGTAGTGCCGCGGGTTTGGAAGATGCTGCCGAAAGAGCTTTGGTGAGTTCCTGCTACATCTTGTAGATGGCGCACACTGCTACTACATTGTGTCAGTGGTGGAGGGAGCGAATGTTTAGAGTGGTGGATGGGATTCCAATCAAGCAGGCTGCTTTGTCCTGGATGGTGTTGAGCTTCTTCAGTGTTAATTTCAGGATTTGATGAGACATTTGGCATTACAAGAGAAGGCTTGAAACCTTTAAATACCTTGGGCAAAACTCAGCCTTAAAGCTAGAGGAAATTTACATTTTTTTAAATGCTCCAAGATTGAGAGTGTTTCCCACTTCGCGGAGTGTATTATAGGACATGATTATATCAGACGTCATTTGCGATGTAATCATGCCGGTTTCCAATATAGGGCAAGCGAGTGGGTCAGAAAGTCGGGAACTCTACTGTGGTGGGATTCGGAACTGGAACTCCAGAGCATTGCTCTAGCTTTGTGGTTTAATCAGTTCAGTGACCTGTACCACTCGGCCAGAGGAGGAAGCAAATCTTGAATCTGTAAAACGTTGTACAACATCAGTATAATCTGCCTGTTCCAATTCTTTTTTAAGTAGAGTTGTCAAGGAAACTACAAGAACAGCAGCCTTTTATATTATTGTCCATTGGTTCTGTTAGATACAGTGGATAATTGATTCGATTTAATTTTCGTAGTTGAGTTTTATTCAAGTAGTTATAAGCTGGTTGAGCAAAGCAGGCGCTCCCAATATATCTATAACATAAATTCTGATGCTTATTTGGTCCATATTGAACAAAATTTCAGCTGCATATGTATTTACATCGGTGTTTAATACCCTGTATTTCCTGGACGTTTTCGATTATAAAATCAAGGTTATATCTTAAGTATTTTCACCAGGTTTGATTGTCGGAAATCCTGAAGGAAACTCTCAGGTTTTGAATCTGTCACGTTACAATGTACAACATTCTGCAGCTCAAACCACTATTTCCATTAAAGCCTTCTCTTGATTTTTTTCTTTTGATTTCCCCTTTTTTTATTCCAGGCACTTCACAAACAGTAATGTCAGAAACTACTACTGTTGACCAAGTGGAAACAAAATGTGGAGTGGTTTAACAGATTTCAATGTAACAATCTTTCCGCTCTGGTTGCAATCTGAGATTGAAGTGTCATGGGTTTTTGCTGTTCTATTCGGCTTTTTATTTTTCTTTCAACAGGTGATCAACTGAATAATTTCAGGTTGCGTTTATCTGGAAGATACCACCCTTTTTTGGTTTTTGGATGCAGAGCTGATATTTTTCGACCCTGCTGCATTCAGCATCGTATTTTTGTTGACATGTCTCAGCAAGTCCCAAATGCTCATTTTTATAAAATTAATGGTTCATGATCTGAAGTTTCATTTTAGACTTGCAGTGTGTTAGCCATTTCTTTGAAATGGAAATCTGGTCCACCTGTAAAATAAATGCAAATTTGCATTATTATTTTGATTATAGATGATGATGAAAGAAGGTTTTTAGATACTTAGTCAGAATAATCAGTAAATATTAGCAGTGCTTTGACCGTAATTGTTCTAGGAACCTTCCAGCAAAATAATTGTCAGCTTGACGTCGTTGGTAGTAGAAGGTCATTGGTTCAAGCACCAATTGAGCGTATAATCTAAGCTGACACTTCAGTGCGTGCGGTATTGAGGGAATGCTGCATTAATGGAGGGACTGTTGTCAGATGAGATTTTTAAACTGAAGTTCCATCGCATGTTCAGGTGAGCGTGCTGAAGGAAGAATAAAGTATTCTCCCAGTGCCCTGGTTAATATTTCTCCTGCAATTAACTTCAACAAACTAAAACAGGTCATTCATCACTCTTGTGATTGGCTGCCATATTTTCCTATTTCACCAAGTGATAGCTTCCAAAGTAATTAATTACTTTTGGATGGGAAGAACCGAGACATTCTTAGAATATCTTTTACTATATGGAAACCCATTTTCATGAGAATTCTATTCTGCAAACAGGCAACACAGTTTGTTCTCAAAGATGAAACAAAGATGGCAACTTCTGGGTGCTGACGTCTGTGAGGGTCTAACTGCAGACTGCTCTATTTCGGCAGTCTGATCCAGCTGATTTACTGGTATGACAGTGAATATCGTTTCATGGGGTGATGAGAAAGCTGTTGTCTAAGAGAGGGCAACACATGCTACTATCATTTTGCCACTGCCTCACCTGTTTAAAACAGGGGTCTGCTGCCTTCTGGTATACTTCAGCTGAAAACAGTACCTTAAAATCCAGTCCCACAGGCAAGCAGCTGCCTTGTGTCTGGTTTTGTTGCAATAGAATGCAATTCTATTGTCGTTGTGCACATTGCAAAATTTGTTTGTAAATATACAGTCAGGTGATGTGCTTGGATTTTTGAAAAATAAATAGGTAGCTTTAATCCTTCGTTGCCTACACTTCAGTGGCCAAATATTTCACATTTTTGAACTTACACAAATGTTACAACAATAAAACTGATCAAACTTCAATATTAGCTTTAATGCAGTGGCATTGAAAACACAGTCTGATGTTTGTTTATGAAAGGTTACTCCTGTTATACTTAAATGTATTTAAGCTTTCATTTTCAATTATTTAAATATCTAAACATGTCAACGTTTTTTTTTCATTTTTATTGGATGTGGGCATCGCTGGCTAGGCCAACATTTGTTACCCATTCTTAATTGTCCTTTTCAAGGTGGAGCTTTCTGGAACCGCTGCAGTCCATGTGGTGTAGGTACACAGTGTTGTGAGGGAGTGATCTCCAGGATTTTGAGTCCAGAGTCCACACACAACTGTTTGGTGCCGTCTGGTTTAGGTACTATCAGTATGGGTGAGCTCCATTGGCTGCAACCCACTTCAATTATGCCATTTTTAAGCATACTCTCAATCTCTTTGTTACCTTGTGCCAATTTTAATGGGTTAAGTCTGTATGGATGTTGTTTGATTGGAACAGCATTTCTCATATCTACAACATGTGTACCCATTTTAGTACTTCCCAATTTATCTCGACAAACTTGCACATGTGATATCAACAACTCTTTCAGGTCAGTCCGTTTTTCCTCTGGAAGGTAATTCAACAATTAACCCAATTTTTAAGAACATCCTCATTTTCCAATTTAATTTGAGGTATGTCAAATTCACAGTCATCTGAATTTGGTTCATCATTTTGAGTTAAAATCATTAAAACCTCCTCCTTTTGCTCTCCTTTCCTTTCAAAGTACCTTTTAAGCATATTCACATGACAACACTTGGTGAGATTTCCTTGTATCTGGTGTTCTTCCCACATAATTCACCCCTCACTTAATTTCCTTTCAATTTGATAAGGTCCACAAAACCTTGCTTTTAAAGGTTCACCTACCACTGGGAACAATACTAAAACTTTATCTCCACTGACAAAACTACGAACTCTGGATTTCTTGTTCGCTACCCGTTTCATCAACTTTTAAATGCTGTCCAGCCAATTCACCTGCTCTATTTAATCGTTCCCTAAAATTTGACACGTAATCCAATAATGTAAGTTCTGATTTCTCACTTACCAATTTTTCCTTAATCAATTTAAGTGGTCCTCTTACCCGATGACCAAAAATTAGTTCAAAAGGACTGAATTTGGTTGACTCATTAAGTGCATTCCTAATTTCAAACAGTACGAATGGAATTCCTTTATCCCAATCATCTGGATAATCATGACAATAAGCCCTCAACATTGTCCTTAATGTCTGATGCCACCTTTCTAACACTCCCTGTGATTCTGGATGGTACGCAGTTGATTTAAATTGTTTTATTCCCAAGCTATCCATAACTTCTTTGAATAACCTTGAGGTAAAATTTGATCCTTGATCCGATTGTATTTCTGTGGGTAGTCCATATCCAGTAAAGAATTTAAGTAACTTCTCCACAATCTTTTTAGCTGTAATATTGCATACTGGAATGGCCTCTGGAAACCTAGTAGACACATCCATTATAGTTAAAACATATTGATTCCCACTTTTTAGGAAGCGGTCCTACACAATCAATTAGGACCCTTGTAAAAGGTTCCTCACATGCTGGAATGGGTATTAAGGGCGCTGGTTTTAGCACTGCTTGAGGTTTTCCTATCACTTGATATGTGTGACATGATCGACAAAATTTAACTACGTCTTTATGTAGTCCAGGCCAATAAAAATGTTTTTGGATTTTAGCTTGAGTTTTCCGTATTTACAAATGACCTCCCACTGGTACCTCATGTGCAACTCACAACAACTCCTTTCTATACCCTACCGGCAATACTACTTGATGAACTTCTGCCCATTTTTCATCTGCCTGCAGATGTAAAGGTGTCCATTTTCTCATCGAGACATCACTTTTGCAGTAATAAGACTCCGGTATACACTCAGATTTCTCTTCCGTGTATGCTTTCTGATTCATCCGGTTTATTTCTATATCTTTCTGTTGTAACTCCGCCAATTTTCCTGAACTAAAAACATTTGCCTCATCCTCCACCTTTTCTTTTCCAACCATCTGATCGAAAATCGTTTCTAATAATGGCACTTGACCTTTATCTTCACTCTCTGATTTATCCTCTTGTCTTAACCTGTGACTTTGCAACCTTGTTACGACACAATCTGGAAAAATTTCAGGATACTCGTCCTTCAACACTTCAGTTGTCTGATTTCCCACTGGCTTATCAACCACAGTAAGCATCACTCCCATTTGTGATCCAGCTTTATCATTTACCCAAGATCAACTGTATTCCTGGACAAGATAGTTTCTCTATTACTCCTACTACCACTTCACCACTTTTCACTGGATTTCCCAACCTTTCCTTATATAATGGAATACTACTCTCACCCTGAATTCCACATATTACCACCTTTTCTGGCAATATTCTTCCCAAACTACATAACTCCTCATCTCTTACCATTAAAGATTGACTAGCTCCCGTATCTCTTAAAATTGTGACTTCTGTACCTGCTCCTCCTGATACACATGAGTAAACTTTACCCACACAAGTAAATTCTTTAAAGAGATCTGGCACCTTCTTATCAATCACCTCTTATAGAATAGATAGAACAGTACAGCACAGAACAGGCCATTCGGCCCTCGATGTTGTGCCGAGCAATGATCACCCTACTTAAACCCACGTAACCCGTATACCCGTAACCCAACAATCCCCCCATTAACCTTACACTACGGGCAATTTAGCATGGCCAATCCACCTAACCCGCACATCTTTGGACTGTGGGAGGAAACCGGAGCACCCAGAGGAAACCCACGCACACACAGGGAGGACGTGCAGACTCCACACAGACAGTGACCAAGCCGGGAATCGAACCTGGGACCCTGGAGCTGTGAAGCATTGATGCTAACCACCATGCTACCGTGAGGCCCCTCTTGATTAGGCTCTACAATCTTTTGCACCTCTTTCAATTCACTTGGGCTTTCCTTTACCACTTTAACAAACCCCACTGTCTTATCCTGTTTTACCACATCAGCCTTCCCAGTGCTTTTCTTCAACCACCAACACTGTGACTTGACATGGCCTAGTTTATTACAGTGAAAACATTTGAAATTTTTCATGTCTCTTCCACCCTCCTGGATTTATTTTTTAGTCTGTGGTACACTCCCCTATTATCTCCCATCAGATCACCTTTACCTTTATCACTTGAGTATTTCTCATGTCCCCAATTTCTATCCCTCACAGGCTGAAACTGATGTTGGAAACCAAGCTTTGATTTATGAACTAATTCAAATCATCTGCCATTTCTGCTGCTAATCTCACAGTTTTAACCCTCTGCTCTTCCACATGAGTTCTCACTACTTAAGGAATTGAATTTTTAAACTCCTCCAAAGGCATAATTTCTCTGAGAGCTTCATACGTTTGGTCTATTTTCAAAGCCTTTATCCACCTCTCAAAATTACTCTGTTTGAGCCTTTCAAACTCCATGTATGTTTGACAAAATTTGTTCCTTAAATTTCTAAACTTTTGTCTGTTGGTTTCAAGCACCTAAGATGGATTTTTTCACATCCTCATACCTCCCAGATACCTCCTCCGGTAGTGATGCAAACACTTCACTAGCCCTACCTATCAGTTTTGTTTGAATCAGTAATACCCACGTGTCCTGTGGCCATTTCATTTGTTTAGCCACCTTCTCAAATGAAATGAAAAAGGCTTCTACCTCCTTCTCATCAAACCGTAGCAATGCTTGGACATATTTAAATAGATTCCCACCAAGCCTTCGACTTTGACGCTCTTTAGAACATAGAACAGTACAGCACAGAACAGGCCCTTCGGCCCTCAATGTTGTGCCGAGCCATGATCACCCTACTCAAACCCACGTATCCACCCTATACCCGTAACCCAACAACCCCCCCCAACCTTACTTTTATTAGGACACTACGGGCAATTTAGCATGGCCAATCCACCTAACCCGCACATCTTTGGACTGTGGGAGGAAACCGGAGCACCCGGAGGAAACCCACGCACACAGGGGGAGGACGTGCAGACTCCACACAGACAGTGACCCAGCCGGGAATCGAACCTGGGACCCTGGAGCTGTGAAGCATTTATGCTAACCACCATGCTACCCTGCTGCCCCTTTATCCTCATCACTATCTTCCAACTGTACTTTTCCCTTTACGTCTGCCAATTTTAACTGACTGTCATGTTTCATGGCCATTTTCCGAAGTTCAAACTCTCTCTCTTTCTTTTTCCTTTCTCTCTCTTTCTCTCTCTATATCCCTTTCTCTTTCTTTTTGTTCTGCTCGGGTGATTCTTTCTGTTTTCCTTTCTTCTCTCTTTTTCTTTTTCCTCTCTATCTCTTTCTTTATCCTCTCTCTTTCGTATTCAAGCTGCTTTAATTCTTTCTCATGTTCCATTTGTTTAATTTGTAACTGAATGAGTCCAACTGTATCTCATGCAATTTTAAATTCTGAGCCACTGCCATAATTACCTCATTTTTTCGCATTTTGTCAGGTAATGTTAACTGCAATGTTTTGGCCAAATCTAAAAGTCTGCTTTTAGTCTCTGTCCATAAGGTACTGCGTGTGACCGTCTCCACCCCCAAAAATTTCAGAGCCTCTGAAAGAGCCATTGTCCACAACACACTCCCCACTTAAACTGGAATACCACACCTGAAAAGCAACCACAATATGCTCACCCCTCACTGTCTTTAAATTCACTAAGGCAATCCAATAGATAGACTTTTATTCCGGATAAGCCCCCAATTTGTTATGGGCCATGGTTTAGAGAACTCCAAAGTGTATCAGAGAGTTCACCTGACCCACAACATTTAATAGATTGTGGTATGGGGAGCACATGGCCCACTCTACAGGTGTGATGCAGCAGAACTTTAAAAATGATTTTAAAAACAAAACAATGTTTATTCTATGAACTCAGTTATCGTTTTTAAAACATACAGAGAACATCTTAGCAACCATCAATTCAAATACACCCCCCAAAGAATACAACACTCTAACTAATCCTTAATAAGTTCCCAAACAACATCCGGACGACAAAAGACCCTTTTTAACACAGAGATCAGGTTTAAATTCACTACTGAGAATGGTCATCACTCTGAATTCACCAAATGATCAAACGATAGTCTTTACATTGCAGAGAGGACAATATTACATCTTCCTTGGCTGGATTCAGTTGCAACACTAAAATGAAACCAAACAACACAGTCACACCCAAGCATTTCTCAAAGTGATACTAAAAGCTGACAGACAGCCCAGCTCCACCCACTCTCTGACAGTAAAAAAAACACCCATTTCTTAAAGGTACTCTCACTGCAGATATTTATATACACACCCATTTATAAAAACTGATTTCTTAAAGGTACTCTCACATGACAATACACCAGAAATATTTAAAGGGAATAACATTTTCCGTCCATAAAAGGTACCCGTTAAGTCTCAAGCTTTGCTTTTATAACATGATAAAAAGGATTTGTATATACTCTGTTTTACAGTTGCTGTCAAAATGGGCAATTGCGAAACAGACTGTGTACTGCTCTCTGCAGCTGAATTGAGGATTGGGTTTATTTTAAATTGCGCTATTTGTCATTCAGAAGGTAGTGGTGAATTACCTTCTTGAACCACTGCAGTCCATACAGGTATACACCAACAGTGTTGTTTGTTGGGGTACGTGGGTGGCGGGGAGCGGGGAAGTTCCAGGATTTTAACCCAAAGACAGTGAAGGAGTGGCCTTATATTTACAAATCAGGGTGACTCGAAGGAGAACTTGCAGATAATGGTGATTCCGTGCGTCTACTGTCCTTGTCTCTCTAGGTGATAGAAGGTTGCGGGTTTGGAAGGTTATGTCGAAGGAAGCACGGTGGCACAGTGGCTAGCACTGCTGCCTCACACCAGGGATCCGGGTTCAATTCGAGCCTTGGGTAACTGGCTGTGTGGAGTTTGCACGTTCTCACTTTGTCTACGTGGATTTGCTCCAGATATGCAGGTTAGGTGGATCGGCTATGTTAAAATTGTCCCTTGGTATCCAAAGATGTGCAGGTTAGGTGGGGTTACTTAGATCGGGATGGGCCTAGGTATGATGCTCTTTCAGAGGGTGGGTGCAGACTTGATGAGCAAAATCGCCGCCTCCTACACTGTAGGGATTCTATGGATTCTGTGAAGCATGTAACTCAGAAATACAAGAATTACTGTAACCTCAAGTCCGGTGTGGTTCATGTGTCTTGTTTCAAAAAAGTTCAATTTATTGTGAAGGATATTTAACTGAACTCAGGCAGATTTGGATTTATATTGTTGAATTTTGTCACAGTAATTCTGCCGGTGATATTCATTTTGTAACCGTTTACATAATAACTATGCCTTCGAATGAAGGTAGACTGTTAACCGTTTTGTTAGTGCATCATAGTTGGTGTAAGAATTGTAACATTTAATATAAGATTTTGATGTGTGGTTTTACCATCCAATATGAAACTTCTATAATATTTCATGAGGGTGAAAGTTTGTTCTGTTCCATTTTTAATTTGGCAGTTTTTGTGATATGAGGCTGGAACTGCATAAAACAGTCTCTTTTCCCCAAGAAAGATGGGTATTTCCAGTTCTCATTTAAGATATTTAGTTAGAGTTAACATTTATGGTTAACATTTTGCTTAAAATTTCTCATGCAGAGGTTGAAAAAATTCATTCAGTGAAGGTTCAGCAGAATAACATTTCCATGCAACGGAAGTTATTTTCCAGATTATATCCCACTGTAATGGATCTTCCCACTGTGAGAAACTGTGGAAGTTATTGGCACTGCTAAGCAATTTTCCACTACTTAGTTAAATTTAAATTTTCACACATGGAAATGGAAAATTTTCAATCCTATTTATTTTGAGTATTCTGAAGTAGAAATTAACTAACTTCGGGAACAATTCAAGTACTATTATTTTGCATCTGATATTACTTATCAACATTGTTCAACTATGAAGAAAAGGTGAATATTGTCAAATCTCCCAAAATGCAGTGTACCAATCTTGTAGTTCAGATATTCCTTTACTATAATGTGATTGCAGGATGCTCTTATCTGTTGTGTTGAGTTTAGAAGTTATATAGGGTGCGATTTAATGGAAAGGTTTCTAAGTGTTATTTGTGGCGGCTTTTGCAGGGTGTTACCTGCTGGCTCTGCTGGCAAGTTCCCCACCGCTATCTAAGGACGCTTTGGGCGCTTTGGCCGGGTCCACTGCAAGATCGCCACGGGCAGGATGTGCACCGTGTAAAGGGCCATTGACCTCGGGCGGGAATTTCCAGTCACCGGGCAAGCGTGGCCCGAGAATCTCGCCCATAGTTACTTCTTTTAGGGCCTGAAGAGTTTCTCTCTGGTTTAACCCACATTGAACTCCGAGATTGGGCCTCCATTTTGAAAGGGTGCCCCAATCTCTAAGTGAGCTTGTGGGTATCCCAAACACCCCACCCAGGGGCAGTGTCACCCTCACATACTTGGACAAGATCCCAACCTCCCCCCCCCCCCCCCCCCCCCGCCCCCCCAACACCCCCTTACAGGATGCCCACATTTAAACGCTAACCTCTGAGGTTCCTTCTTATCTGCCCTGCATCCCCAACCTTCATACCCCCCCCCCCCCCACCCCCCCATTCCTTTCCTGGGCCTTCCCTGACCCTCAGCAGTGGCACATGAGCACTCTTGCACTGCCACCTTGGCACTCTTCCAGTGCTCTTGTCAGCTTGGCAGTGCCGCTCGAGAACCTTGACAATACCAGTGTGTCAGTGCCGAGGTGTCCATGTTCTAGCGGGCGGGCCACCAGGGGCCTCCGATGGCCTCTGAGACACTCTGTATGCCATTCTGCCTGGTCCAAATTTGTATGGACCAGTATTAAACAGTGCTCAGCTGTGGTCTCCATGGAGAGGCTAGTAGATCTCAGGAGGCCAGTAGATACTTGGTAAGTAGGCCTTAAGTAGGCTTAAGGCCTAGTTACATGAGCATGGTTTGATCCCACCCATTATGGGTGAGATTTTTAAAATAATAAAATAAAAAAAATAAATTTAGAATAAGTAGCATGGTGGTTAGCATAAATGCTTTACAGCTCCAGGGTCCCCGGTTCGATTCCCGGCTGGGTCACTGTCTGTACGGAGTCTGCACGTCCTCCCCGTGTGTGCGTGGGTTTCCTCCGGGTGCTCCGGTTTCCTCCCACAGTCCAAAGATGTGCGGGTTAGGTGGATTGACCATGCTAAATTGCCCGTAGTGTCCTAAACAGTAAAGTTAAGGGGGGGGTTGTTGGGTTACGGGTATAGGGTAGATACGTGGGTTTGGGTAGGGTGATCATTGCTCGGCGCAACATCGAGGGCCGAAGGGCCTCTTCTGTGCTGTACTGTTCTATGTTCTATGTTCTAATACCCAATTCATTTTTTCCAATTAAGGGGCAATTTAGTTTGGCCAATCCACCTAACCTGCACATGTTTGGCTTGCAGGGGTGAAACCCACGTAAACACGGGGAGAATGTGCAAACACGACACGGACAATGACCCAGAGTCGGGATCGAACTTGGAACCTCGGCGTCCTCTGGGCGAGTTTCTGATCACAATGCTCGCTGGACTTGGGATAGATCCTGTGATGCATTGTAGCTGTCAGGAGGCCCGCGGGAAGCTTCACCCATGATCTACCGGCCATGTCGCGCTCCCATTGGGGTGCGACATGGACAGTAGATTGTGCCCATAATGAGAATTTAAGGCTGAGATTCTCTCTTCCGTAATCTATTCTCCCGCCAGTGGAAAATAGTGACAAGTTGGTACTGCCGTGAGGAGTGCCGCCGAGGAACAATTCATGGTATGCAAATTAGCCAGCATGCTTCCCAGGGGCATCCGGCCTGAGTCTGGAATCCCCAGTCGTCAACAGATGGCAGCTAAAAGACCCACTGTCTGGTTTCTGGATGATGACGTGAATAGGATGCTGGATGCCATCAAGGAGAGGAGAGGAGAGATACCTTCTTCCCCAAGGGTGGGGCAGAGACAGCAGCAAGTTATAATTAACAAGGCCTGGTAGGATGTGGCAGAAGAAGTGAGTGCTGGCAGCCACACCAAGAGGAGTGACATTCCAGGAAAAAGATGAACGATCTGCTTCAAATGGCTTGGGTGAGTAACCACCTGTGTTCCCCTGGCATCACTGCCGTTCTTGACCCTGCACATCTTTCCCCAACCCCTATATGCCAGTAACACCTCATCTGCCAGCAAATCCCTTAGAATGCACACTCCAGGAACCCCAACATATGTCCTGCCACCTTTGGCCAGGAGCCTTGCCCACAAAAGCCACCAGCTAGAAACCCCTGCCTTAGAACTGGCTTGCCGGCGTCTCACTACGCCCTTTATGTCCTTTTTTAAGGGCAACAAAGAGTCCACACTCAGTAGGTCATAATAAAACTTACTTTATTTTACAATTAGCATTATATACAGCTCCAGTAGTTCCCTACTGAGTCTTCTCTAGTTGGTGCCTTGCTGGCTGACTCTATTTATACAAGGACAAGTATTGTTAAGGGTCCCCTGCCGCCTTATCGTAGGTGCTCGTATTCTGCAAGATCCACGGGGTAGTTAATCATCCCTACCCCATAAGAATTGTGCGGGTTATAACATGTCACCAAGGATACAGCTGGCCATAATCGGAGAGAGCATCAGAAGAAGGGCGAGGGTATCGCAGAGATTCGGGTCCACATCCCTTTTGAAAAAAGGGCTCTGGATCTTGTGAGGGAGGCCAAGGAAAGAGCAGTGGATTATATGGAGTTCAGCAAGTGGTGCGGAAGTGAGAATCTAATCTAACTCGGATATCCCTATCTTAAGTGAATCTATTCTCTCCCACAGACCTGTCCTTCCCAAGATCTGAGCCTATGTCTTTTGTCTTCCATGATCCCCATCAGACGAGGCAGGGCCATCTGGGGTCTCAGACCCTCAGAACGCCTCAGAGTGAAACTCCGGGGAAGACCCCAACTCCTTGGCACTGCTTTCACTGTACCATCCAGCATCGCAGAGACTATCACCTCGGTGGGAACTGTGAATGATCAGACTCCTGGGTCACCCTCTGGTGAGCACCACACACATGCCGCAGCACATCAGATGGAGGCAGGGACACCTGAGGGAGTGGATGGTCGGAGGGCTGTCTGGTGCCAGGGAACAGCTGCTTCCAAGACATATGTTGTACATTTGGAAAAGGTGATCCCATCACTGGTGCAGATGCAGAATCAGAGCCAGAATCTACAGGAGGGGGTGTCAGCAACATTCCAGTGCCTGCAAGAAGAACCCGAGGAGCCAAATCATCTTCGGGCGCAGGAGATGTTGCCGACAATCTTGCTTCCAGACTGTTAATCACATTGAAATTTATGCTGGTTGCCTTTTTGGGTTCCTTACAGTACATAAAGGGCTGCACGGTAACACAGTGGTTAGCACAGTTGCTTCATAACTCCTGGGTCCAGGTTCCATTCCCGGCCTGGGTCACTGTCTGTGTGGAGTCTGCACGTTCTCCCCGTGTCTGTGTGGGTTTCCTCCGGGTGTTCCGGTTTCCTCCTACAGTCCAAAGATGTGCAGGTTAGGTGGATTAGCCATGCTAAATTGCCTCGAGTGTCCAAAAAAGGTTAGATGGGGTTACGGGGATAGGGTGCAGGAGTGGGGATAGGGTGGAGGCCTGGGCTTTGTTAGGGTGCTCTTTCCAAGGGCTGGTGCAGACTCGATGGGCCGAATGGCCTCCTTCTGCACTGTAAATTCGACGAAATAAAGAGGCCAGCTGGCCCATCGAGTCTGCAACGACCCTTTGAAATATCACCCTACTAAGGCCTGTAACCTCACCCTCCGAAGGGTCAATTAAGCATGTCCAATTCACCTAACCTACACATCTTTGGACTGTGGGAGGAAACCGGAGCACCCGGAGAAATTCCATGCAGACACGGGGAGAAAGTTTTGTACGTTCCCGTCTCTGGGGGAGGTGGGTGTAACACGCCACAGCCAGTGGCGAAGGAGCAGAGAATGGGAGGAGTCTGCAGGTCAGCTCACCTCCATAAGGCCATAAAATCTAGGAGTAGAATTAGGCCACTCGGCCTATCGCGTTTGCTCCGCCATTCAATCATGGCAGATATTTTTCTCATCCCCATCCTCCTGCCTTTTCCCCATAACCCCTGATCCACTTATTAATCAAGAAATCTATCTCTTGTCATGAGAATGTCGCTTTAAGAAATGTTTGGCTGCTCATGTTACTGCAATGATGTTAGAGTGTGGATGGAGCTGAGCTCTGGTTCTGCTTTTTAGTTTTACTTTGAGAAAAGCTTGTCTGTCTTTTTGGTTTCGTTTTTCAGTGTGTTGCAGTTGAAGTCAGACAAAGCAGCTGTACTGTTGAGCTCTCTGCCATGAAAGACAATCTCTGGATCATTTGGTGAATTCAAAATTATAATTGTTCTCAGTAGTGAATGTAAACCCTGATGTGTTTCTGGTTTGTTAAGTCTTCTGGGTGTTAAAAGGACAGCTTACATATCACTTAGTGTTGTATTCTTTGGGGGTGTATTTGATTTAGTGGTTGCCAAGATGTTCACTGTTTTAGAAAAATTAACTTGAGTTCATAGAATAAATATTTTTTTGCTGTTTAAAAAAATACTTGTCCATTTCTGAAGTACCACACTTGTAGAGTGGGCCATGTGCTCCCCATACCACAATCTATTAAAAGTTGTGGGTCAGGTGAACTCCATGATACACTTTGGGGTTCTCTAAACCCTGGCCCATAACACTCTGTCATAAAGACACTCAATAATGTGGCCTCCATAGCCTTCTGCGGCCAAGCATTCCACAGATTCACCACTCTCTGGCTGAAAAATTCCTCCTCATCTCTGTTTTGAAGGATCGTCCCTTTAGTCTGAGATTGTGTCCTCTGCTTCTTGTTTTTCCGACAAGTGGAAACATCCTCTCCACATCCACATTATCCATGCATCGCAGTATCCTGTAAGTTTCAATAAGATCCCCTCATACTTCTAAACTCCAATGAGTACAGACCCAGAGTCCTCAATTGTTCCTCGAACAATAAGCTCTTCATTCCAGGGATCATTCTTGTGAACCTCCTCTGGACCTTTTCCAAGGCCAGCACATCCTGAGATGCCGGGCCCAAAACAGCTCACAATACTCCAAAGAGGGTCTGGACAGAACCTCATACAGCCTCAGAAGTACATCCCTGGTCTTGTATTCTAGCCTACTCGACCTGAATGCTTACATTGCATTCCCCCCCACCCCCCACCATCCCTCCCCCACCTCCCCAACCTGACTACCATAAAATATTTGTTTAGCCATTCTGGGATGATTAAACAAGTTCTGTTTGGAAATAAATAACTTCAATTTGTATACTCCCTGATCACATCTCTTTGAAGTGCCACATTGGATTTGAGATAGAATTATTATTTTTTGGAATGCAAAATTGCACAGTAACAGTGAGGTGGGATCATGAAGAAAACATTTTTTGATCGTGTTAGTTGAGGGAGGAATGTTTGGCCTGGACACCAGTATGACTCATTCCTCTTAGAATGACATGTGATTTAAACCATCAGAACAGGCAGATTGGACCTTCATATCACATCTCATTGAAAGGGCAACATTTCTGGCAATGCACCACTTCTTCAAAACAGGTAAAGTATCTGAAATCCAAGTACTTAGTGGCACATATAAATCTCAGAAGAATTCTGTGCCACATTTCTGAAGTTTTCAGTGTTAGCTTTGGTAACAGTGCGAGAGAATGGCAGTCAGTCACCATCTTGCTTTCTTAGCTGGAGAAGGTCGCGAAAGAAACCAAAGGATGGAGTAATGATGTGTTCATTGTTCACATGTGAAAGGCCACTAATGTTGACAAAATTTCGTGAACTCAACTTCCAACAGTTTTCATTTTGTATTCATCTCTAGGTTTTGGACATCATTGGCAAGGCCAGCATTTATTGTCCATCATAATTGCCTTTCAGAAAGTGGAGGTGAGCAACTTTCTTGAACCACTGAAGTCCATGTGGTGTTAAGATATCTACAGTGCTGTTCCAGATGGAGTTCCAAGATTTTAATTGTGATGATGAATGAAAGGCAGCATATTTCCAAGTGAAAATGGGGTGTGAATTGGAGAGTAACTTTAAAGTAGCGCTGTCCACATGCACCTGCTCTCATTCTTCTAGATTAGACTTGTTCAATCCATGGCCTGCAAGCCAATATTTAGGTCCCCAAGACTCTGTGTCCGGTCTGTGTATTCACTGTTCAAACTATAGGCACTTCCAATGAAAGATTCTGCGAGGAGCTGCTCCTCCAACCACAAACCATTTCTCTCCAAGGATTCTCTCCATTCAATTATTGTATTGTCATTGAATATTGAGACAAGCTGGTTCTACCTTCTCTTATCAATGATGGTCATTGCCATTTGTCTATATAAATGTTACTTGCTACTTATCAGCCTCAGCCTTAATGTTTTCCAGGTCTTTCTCCATGTTCTCCCCGAACAGGCGCCGGAATGTGGCGACTAGGGGCCTTTCACAGTAACATCATCGAAGTCTTCTCGTGACAATAAGCGATTATTATTATTATTATATTATTAGAATAGTTTAATTATTACATGAGCATGGACTCCTTCAATTTGATTAGCTATAGGTGACACTGAAAATTGTGCAATCATCAGTGAACATCCAACTGTCCTTAAATGGAGAGAAGGCCATTGAGGAAGCAGCATCTCTTCTGAGGAACTCATTGACCTGGGGCAGAGATGATTGGCCTCAAACAACCATAACTATCTTCCACGGTACTGGGTATGACTGTAGCTAGTGCAGGGTTTTCCCTCTTATTCCCGTTGAGTTCAGTTTCACTGGAGCTCCACGTTGCTTCACTCGGTCAAATGCAGCTTTGATATCAAGGACAATTACCTTTGCGGAGCTCTGGACTCTTTTGCCCATATCTGGACTGGAACGATGGGCAGCATGGTAGCACAGTGGTTAGCACTGTTGCTTCGCAGCACCAGGGACCCGGGTTTGATTCGCACTTGGGTCACTGTCTGTGCGGAGTCTGCACGTTCTCCCCGTGTCTGCGTGGGTTTCCTCCCATAGGTTCCCAAAGACATGCGGTTACGTGATTTGGACATTCTGAATTCTCCCTCAGTGCACCCGTACAGACGCCGAAGTGAGGCGACTAGGGGATTTTCACAGTAACTTCATTGCAGTGTTCATGTAACTCTACTTGCGACACTAATAAAGATTATTATTGCTAAATGAGTATTAGTGAACAGATTGTTGGTGAGTAAATGCTGCTTTTTAACACTGTGTGTGTCTCCTTTCATTACCTTGTTGATTGAGAATCGGTTGATGGGGTGATAGTTGAGTGGATTTGATTTATCCCATTTATGGACAGGAGATACCTGTGCAATTTTTCACTTTGTTGAGCAGATGCCAGTGTTGCAGTTGTTGTGGAACTGCTTGGCTAGAGGCACTGCCAGTTTTGGATCACAAGTCTTTAGCACTACAGCCAGGATGTTGTTGGGACTCAGAGCCTTTGCTGCAGCATATGTATGATCAGTCATTTCTTGATAACATGTGGAGTGAATCGTAATGGCATCTGTGATGCTGAGGATCTCAAGAGGATGCCAAGATGGATCATCCAGTCGGCAATTCTAGCTGAATGTCGTTGCAAATGCCTCAGCCTTGCCTCTTGCACTGCTGTCCCAGCATGATACAATTCTCTTCTGTGGGTTTCTTGCGATACAAGGTGTTCCAAGATAACAGGTGAGATTGAGGTATCTAATTAGTAGTTTATGTGCACTAATTGGTTATTAACATAAGATCTGTCTCCACACCTTGAACACGGCTGCTTCCAGCTGACAAATAAATGAGTGCATTAACCTAACAAATTTACAAAGAATGGAGAACCTATAGATTATTCTATACATTTATAAATTGAATTTGTATTTTGTAAATCAGATTTGTGGCCTCATAGAGAAATTATTTTTTGGCAATCACTGTGTGTCTGCAGAAATGGTGTTTGAATTAGTTTCATGTTATTGCGGAACTGAGAATAATCTGTGGAATGCAAGGTCATATTTTGTTATGCTTCATAACTAGTATTTAACTAGGTTTGGGCTGAACCAAAAATGTGTACTCCCTGGAACAGTATGAAAGAGTTAATTTAGCATTTTCCCAAATAAAACAAAGTATTTTAGCTGTGCTTGTGTTGTTCCCAATGATATTACTGCCTTCATTCCTCAAATCAGCCGTGAAGAGATTTCAACCAAATTTCTGGCTTTTTGTTTTGGTCCACAGAGACCAGGTTGAATAAACCAAGAAGGAAGTTGAATAAACTTTGGATTATAGAGGATCAAAATTTCTGTTTGTGTTACAGAATTCTTTGTAATGAGACTTTGCAAAATTAGAAAATTTAGGCTACAAATTGAATTGTGTCTTTTTTAAATAAAATGTTCTTGTGTGAATCACCATACATCATCTTCAGGGAAAACTAAGTGGGCAAATGAATGGCAAATTGTGATCCCTTGGGCCTAATTGGTTTCAATTTGTACAGGAAATTCTCACTTAAAGTTGTGGTTGCATTCCTGAAAATTGTAACTTTAAGTGAAACAACTTTAAGTGAATCTTTGGTTCCCATTGGAATCAATGTTAAAGGTGAAATTGGGTAAGGAACATAGGAACAGGACTAGGCCATGTCCTGCCATTCAATAAGATCATGGCTGATCTATGACCTCGCTCCAGATACCTTTGGCCCATATCCCTTAATAATTCTGCTTAACAAAAACCTACCTGTCTCAGATTTAAAATTAACACCTGATTTAGCTTCAACTGCTGTTTGTGGGAGAGAGGTCCAAAACTCTACCAAACTTTAAGTGATGAAGTTCTTCCTAACATCTCTCATGAATGTTTTATCCCCCTCGTTTTAGAATCTCAAACCAGTGGAACTAGTTTATCTTTATCTACCCTGTCTTTCCCTGTTAAATTCTAGCAAAAACAGGTCTAATTTAAGTAACCACTCCTTGTAACTCAATTCCTGTAATCCAGATATCATTTTTGTAAACCTGTTACACTCCCTCCTGGGCCAAAATATCCTTCCTCCGGTGTGGTGCCCAGAACGGCTCACAGTACTCCAAGTGGGGCCTAATGAGGATTTTGTATAGCTGCAGCATAACCCCTGTGTCTTTATATTCCAATCGTCTGGATACCACCCCCCTTCCACAATGCATGACCTGCGACCCCCACCAGACCCCCCATACTGCCTCCCACCACAGACCCCCTAACTTAAAGAGACACCCCCAAGAACCGCAAAATAAAGAGAACCCCCACAGAGATCCCTAAATAAAGAGACCTTCCAGAAGAGAGACCCCTGTCAGGAAGCTCTCCAGAAGAGAACACCCTGTCTGGCAGCTAGAGAGCAGTCCAGACAGAGGCAGTGAAAAGGATTACTGCTTTAATACTGACTGGACAATACATCTGCTGGCTCAAACACCGGCAGCACCACCTATCAATTCCTGGAAAGGGAAAACCAGTCAGCTGGGCTTCTACCCCTCAGATCTTTGATCTGCAAGCCATTCATTCATTTGTCTTTGATATTGATTTTACGAGGCTGTGATTGACAGCTTCCATACACCCCCAGCTTTCAGCGTTGTTCCATTCATCTTCCTTCACAGTTGAGTAACTTTGAAGTACAATGTTTATAAACATCAAGCCTTTTTTGATCGTCCTGGACCACTTCAAAACAGAGTTATGTGCTGCTTGAAGAGGGCTGGGATGATCGACTGCCCCAGGATGTAGCTGTTATGCATACTCCCCGGGAAGCATGCACACACGTGTATTACCTTCATCTGGTGGTCACATACGGGCTGTGCGTTGAGGGAGTGGAACCCCTTTCTGTTAACAAAGGTGTAGAGATCTACAATGCAGATTTAGTGCACTTGTGAACACTAAAATTCAGTAGAAATTTGAGTTAACACTTCTCGGGTGCAAATAAAAATTGTTTTATTGACTGCAGTTGATTACAATTGAGAATCACTTAAATCTTATTCTCTAATAAGTCCTGCTAGCAAAAGGACTCAGAGAAATAATTTTGTCGACAATATAACTTTCAAATAATACAGAAATGATTTTCTTGCTTATGGCAAAACAGCTTGCATTTAATTCGAGAGTTAGAACAAACAAACAAAGAACAAATAAAAGTACAGTGCGGGAACAGGCCCTTCGGACCTCCAAGCCCATGCCGACCATGCTGCCCGACTAAACTACAATCTTCTACACTTCCTGAGTCTGTATCCCTCTATTCCCATCCTATTCATGTATTTGTCAAGATGCCCCTTAAATGTCACTATCGTCCCTGCTTCCACCACCTCCTCCAGCAGCGAGTTCCAGGCACCCACTACCCTCTGTGTAAAAAAAACTTGCCTCGTGCATCTACTCTAAACCTTGCCCCTCACACCTTAAACCGATGCCCCCTAGTAATTGACCCCTGTACCCTGGGGAAAAGCCTCTGACTATCCCCTCTGTCTATGCCCCTCATAATTTTGTAGACATCTATCAGGTCGCCCCTCAACCTCCATCGTTCCAGTGAGAACAAACCGAGTTTATTCAACCGCTGCTCATAGCTAATGCCCTCCATACCAGGCAACATCCTGGTAAATCTCTTCTGCACCCTCTCTAAAGCCTCCACAACCTTCTGGTAGTTTGGCGACCAGAATTGAACACTATACTCCAAGTGTGGCCTAACTAAGGTTCAATAATAAGGGCAGCACGGTAGCATGGTGGTTAGAATAAATGCTTCACAGCTCCAGGGTCCCAGGTTCGGTTCCTGCCTGGGTCACTGTCTGTGCGGAGTCTGCACATCCTACCCGTGTGTGCGTGGGTTTCCTCCGGGTGCTCCGGTTTCCTCCCACAGTCCAAAGATGTGCGGGTTAGGTGGATTGGCCATGCTAAATTTCCCGTAGTGTCCTAAAATGTATGGTTAAGGGGTGTTGTTGGGTTACGGGTATGGGGTGGATACATGGGTTTGAGTAGGGTGATCATTGCTCGGCACAACATCGAGGGCCGAAGGGCCTGTTCTGTGCTGTACTGTTCTATGATCTATGTAATACAGCTGCAACATGACTTGCCAATTCTTATACTCAATGCCCCGGCCAATGAAGGCAAGCATGCCGTATGCCTTCTTGACTACCTTCTCCACCTGTGTTGTCCCTTTCAGTGACCTGTGGACCTGTACATCTAGATCTCTCTGACTTTCAATACTCTTGAGGGTTCTACCATTCACTGTATATTCCCTACCTGCATTAGACCTTCCAAAATCCATTATCTCACATTTGTCCGGATTAAACTCCATCTGCCATCTCTCCGCCCAAGTCTCCAAACAATCTAAATCCTGCTGTATCCTCTGACAGTCACCATCGCTATCCGCAATTCCGCCAACCTTTGTGTCGCCTGCAAACTTACTAATCAGACCAGTTACATTTTCCTCCCAATCATTTATATATACTATGAACAGCAAAGGTCCCAGCACTGATCCCTGTGGAACACCACTACTCACAACCCTCCAATCAGAAAAGCACCCTTCTATTGCTCCTCACTGCCTTCTATGACCTAGCCAGTTCTGTTTCCACCTTGCCAGCTCACCCCTGATCCCGTGTGACTTCACCTTTTTACCAGTCTACCATGAGGGACCTTGTCAAAGGCCTGACTGAAGTCCATATAGACAACATCCACTGCCCTACCTGCATCAATCATCTTTGTGACCTCTTCGAAAAACTCTATCAAGTTAGTGAGACACGACATCCCCTTCACAAAACCATGCTGCCTCTCACTAATACACCCATTTGCTTCCAAATGGGAGTAGATCCTGTCTCGAAGAATTATTTCCAGTAATTTCCCTACCACTGATGTAAGGCTCACCAGCCTGTAGTTCCCTGGATTATCCTTGCTACCCTTCTTAAACAAAGGAACAACATTGGCTATTCTCCAGTCCTCCGGGACATCACCTGAAGACAGTGAGGATCCAAAGATTTTTGTCAAGGCCTCAGCAATTTCCTCTCTAGCCTCCTTCAGTATTCTGGGGTAGATTTTAGAAAGTGAAAGTATGAAAGATAGAGACAACAAGTAGCTTAGATCAAAGAATATAGAATGATCCGGATAAAAATGGCCGTACGATCTATTACAGTTATACTAAATCATATCAGTCTTTAGCCATCTAGCTATATCCCTATGTAATCCTAATTGGTTTGGGTTAGAATGAAATAAGTTTGATTTGACGGTCAACTGTCTGTCTTTAATGTGCAACATTAACTTGAAATGTTTCATAAATAAATTCTTGAATGTGTTCTGGAATGTGATTTTGTGCCATTATTGCAAACTGCTTGAACTGGATTCTTGCTAAGGACAATAGCGCCTTCAGGTTACTGTGCCGTTGCCATGGAGCCTGCCCTGTCCTTGGACACTGTCTTGAGAAATGTATTTATTAGCTTAATGAAAAGTGTTTGTTTTACCATGGTTTTTGTGTTTCTGTTAAATTGTGTATTTTAATGCTGTACTGTCTTGAAATGAATTATGCTGTGTCATGCTGAATATGACTTGAGGTTATGAGTGAGTTTTAAAATGGGTATTTAATAGATTAGGGGCTTAATGCTAAATAGCTATCTTTTACCTATTATTTTTACCTATTTTGCCTATCAAGTGTGTTAGAAAACAGCTGGCTTCGACAATAGGACATCCCAGATGGCCCAGTGAGCACACGGCAACATGCGTGGCATCCATTACCCCCTGGACCTGGGGCATCTCGATGATGGCAGCAATACCAGCTGTCCGGCATCTTGCTGAGCCTGGTCCATGTCGAAGACGATGTCGTCTTCCGCCCGAGCATACAGGGCATTCGTGACCTGGCAGATGCACCTGTGGGCTGTGGCCTGTGAGATACCACACACGTCCCCGCTCA
This sequence comes from Scyliorhinus canicula, assembly GCF_902713615.1. Taxonomy (NCBI): domain Eukaryota; kingdom Metazoa; phylum Chordata; class Chondrichthyes; order Carcharhiniformes; family Scyliorhinidae; genus Scyliorhinus; species Scyliorhinus canicula. The sequence continues at coordinate 46,717,795 of NC_052156.1, forward strand.
AACCCTGGAATGATCCTGTGGCGTAAATGTTCAGGGCTGTAGTGACCTTGACAGCCACTGGGAGAGGGTGTCGTCCTCTTCCATGTAGTGCCAAGCCCGTAGGAATATGGCACAGGTGTCGCACCATCTCGTTGTTGAGGCGGAGAGTCCTGCGGCATGCGCTGTCCGTCATTTATTTGATTGACCAGTGACACCTGTACACCCTGGGCCGTTGTGGGATTCCCCTTCTGGGTCCCCCGCTAGCCTGATGGGCGGCCGGGTCCTCTGGGTATGGGGTGGGGTCCGGCACATAGACCGCTGCCTCGAGCATTTGCAGAAGCTGCTACTACCGCCTTCTCTGACATTTGGCCCCATCGCCTAGCACCAGGATCACTGGGGCAACCTCTGCATCCAACATACCTGCCATAGTGTTCAATATCTGTAAGGCATTGGGAGAGGGTGTTAGACTGGCTCCCACCCTGGGACCCTCCATTGCCCCACTGACCACACCCACCCTCCCACTTGGAACATCTTGCCCACACACATCAAGCCGCAGCGGGCCCCTCACTGGACCCTGGACCCCGGACACCCAATCACAATGTCAACTGGACCAGGCACTGGTCCCTTCCCTGTGGCACTCACCCACCATGTCACATGTGGACATGTCCCCCGGAGCTGTGTCCCATCCACAGGGTGTTCGACTGTTGGCTGCTGCGTGTGTGGTGTTATCTCCTGCAGTGTTCTGGCACACTGTCCAGGCATTGCGGTCTGACTGGGATGCTAGGAAATGACTCCCACAAGCTACATGGTCCGCCCACACACAGGAATCCACTTGGGTTGCGTAAGTGCTCACTTAACTATGATTGCCTATTGCCAAGAAGCTATTGCCTTCAGCTGCACGGCCAGAGGCCTTGGCAGGCGATGGGCGTTATGGGTGGTTGTTGGGGCAGACGGGCAAGTACACAGGTTTCCCCAGGAATGGGTACACACAATCCATGGGTTGGCATGATGGTGTCGCGAACGGTCCCCCCTCCCCCCCCCCCCCACCGCTTGTTGGTCCCCCTCCCTCAGCCGAGGGCCCCCACCCTCTGCCAAGCACAGGCAGCACACCCAGCATCCCCAGGATCTTTGTCTGTGAGCATACTCATCTCCTCCGCTCCCCACAGAAACCCTTCTGCTTGGTTCACGTTTTTAAAAATGAGTACTAATTAGTGCCAGCGTCACTTGCTTGTGAGGCTGCTGAATGACGGGAGGCCATTGGATATGGGGTGGCTCTCGCTAATTGTATGGAAATGGGGCTGAAGTGGTAATAATTGGTTTCTCGCCACGCTACGGTGTGATCCCAATTTCGTCTATGGAAGTGAGTCGGTTGCATCGCAAACTGTTTGCCACCTGGCCCGGATCTCGTTTTGGCCTCTTCTGCTATTCACTGGCCTCGTTTCGGTTGAGCGAGAGCATAACGAGGCTGTAAGATCACGCCATATATTACATGCTTGCAGAAAAATGCATTGTGACTAGAATAATTGATGTACGTAAATTTAGAAAGGAAGCTGAGACAAGTCTTAGATTATGCCCAATAAGAATAACAACTTACATTTGTACAGTTCCTTTAACAAAGTAAACAATGTGATGAAGGAATGGTTGGGAGGTCGTTGTCCACCACGTTCAGAGAAATTCAGGCAATTCAGACGTTGGAGTGAATTCAACCCCATATGATGCAGCATGGAAAGGTACTGATGTAGCTCTAATCCTTACATGGTTTGGGTCCCCAATGAAGTACATGCTAACCTTTTCTCATCTGAAAATCTCTTGTGGGAATCACCAATTGTGCAGAATTTCTTTCAGCTGACCCAGCATTGATTTAATGCTGTACTTGCCACCACTTGACAATAGGATTTTATATTGAAGCCACCCCACTCCGCCAGGAAAGCCGTGGGAGTGGGTGCGCTGCAGCCAGGAAAAGAGGGGCTTCTGTTGAGGAGGTTCAGGCACGGTTACTTAATTTTGTTCCCCTTTTTAGATCAGGGCACCCTGATCTGCAAGGAACCGAGGTTGCTGGTGGGGCGGGCTCTCTGACAGCATGACATTGCCGGATCTGCCTCTTTGCTTCTCCCCCCCCCCCCCCCCCCCCCCCCCCCAAGTATTTAAAAATAAGATAGGAAAACCCAGCAAGGCAGCTGGCAGGCTTCACTCTACTTTTCCGGTCAGAGACAACGGGCGGGATTCTCTGATCCCGAGGATAAGTGTTGATGACGTCCTAAATGCCATTGTGTTTCCCGACGGCATCAACATGGCCTCAGGATCAGCAATTCTGGCCCCTGCAGAAGGCCAGCACGGCACTGGAGCAACCCACATCGCTCCAGCTGCCAATCCCGGCGTCAACTGGGGTCTGCGGGGTCCGCGCATGCACCGTGGCTCCCTTCTCCACGAGGGCCCCAACACAACAGGGCTACAGGGGCCGGCGTGGAAGAAAGGAGGCCCCCAGCCCGAGGGCCGGCCCACTGATCGGTGGGCACCAATCGCGGGCCAGGCCACAATGGCGGGCTCTCCCCGGGGTCGATCCGCCCTTCCCCCCCCCCCCCCCCCCGGCACAGGCTGCCCCCGGACCCTTCCACGCCGAGGTCCTGCCGGGTAAGATAGGGCTAGAACAGCGCTGGCGGGACTTGGGTTTTTTGTTATGGCCGCTCGACCCATCCTGGGCCGAGAATCGCCGAGGGTGCCCTGTCGAGCGGCCTCCGACCGCCGTCGCGCCGACCACACCAGCACCAATGGCGCCATCGTGTCCCGGCGTCGGGGTAGCGTGGTGCGTTCGCTCCGATTCTCTGGACCGGCCCCAGGCTGAGAGAATCCCGCCCAACACTCTGGGGAGAGGGGGATGGAAACAATTGAAAAGTTCCATCCTTGGTTTCCGTCTGAATTTTTCTACATAGGTCACACTGCAATACAGCCTTCGGCCCCGAACATGTTTCTTGAGTAAAATGCCATTACGAGCAATAATGTACAAATGCATGTATGAGACCACATAGTGTGCTGGTCAGGGTGCATTTGGAGTATTTTGTACAATTTTGGTCACTATTCTGGGATAAGGCAGCTTGCAATGGAAGAGCAACAAGTTCACGGGCGGGATTCTCCTTTCCGGGGACTAAGTCCCCATGCCGGGGGCAAAACCGGCACCAACCATTCCAGCTTTAGCAGCCCCGAATGTGCGGAATTCTCCACACTTCCGGGGGCTAGGTGGATGCCAGAGGGGTCAGCGCCGTGCCAGCTGGCTCCGAAGGGACTGCGTGAGTTGGCGCATGCGCCAAAGGCCCGGCGTGGTCTCGCATGCGCGGACCGGCCGGCATAGTCTGGCACATGCGCAGGGGGTTGTCTTCTTCACGCTGGCCATGGCGGTGCCCTACAGAGGCCGGGGCGGAAGGGAGGAGTGCCGCCATGGCACAGGCCCACCCGCAGATCGGTGGGCTCCGATTGCGGGCCAGGCCACCGGGGGGGGGGGGCGCTCTCTCCCGGGGTTGGATCCCCCCGTGCCCCTCCCCCCGGACCGCCCCAGCCAACCTACCTGCCCGGTCCGGTTGTGTGGGACCATGCCTAACCCACGCCGGCGGGACTGGCCAAAAACGGATGGCCGCTCGGCCCATCGGGGCCCGTAGAATCACTGGGGGGGGGGGGGGATGCTGCCAGCGGCCGCCGACTGGCGTGGCGTGAACCCCACCTAGAAAACCGGCGCTGGAGAATACGGCAGCCGGCGTCGGGGTTGGATTCGCGACGCGTACCAGGGATTCTCCGACCTGGCCGAAGGTCAGAGAATCCCGCTGATAGTATTGGACCAGTGATGCTACAAATTGCTTACTGTGAGGACGACCACTACAAATATTGGCATACTCCCGGAGCCTTCTAATATTGACACACTTACAGGAACACCTGATGTAACATTGCAGAAAATGTTTTTTATTACTGTATAATGAAGCAACAAAAATAGTCTGCTTGTAAGTCGATTGAGTGCAGGAAATACAGAAATCCAATGGCAAATAGAAATCTGATTATTTTGTTGACCCCTCTGGATCCTTCCGACCCTAATTTGAAAACCTGTGACCAAGAGATATGGTTGAAAGAGGGAGATAATTCGTGATATGTAAAATAATATCTGATGTTGAGAATGTAAATCCAGAATATTGGATTTTAAAATAGATTCCAGTTGCAGTACTAAAGAGCATTCATTTAAATTCATAATTTAAGCTAGTGTTAGAATTTTTTCACTCAACCTGGAATAATTTGCCAGGCAAGGTAGTAGTTGTGACAACAATGTTCGAGGCATACAAAATGCAGCTGCGTGTTTAGCTGTACGAGTTAGAGGATGAGATGATGGCGGCCTAAATAAAATTCAGGATTGATTTGATTGTTATGATTAGGAGGCGAGTCCCTATTAGATCTCAAATGCCATCTATTATTGGTTTTGAAAATTTAATGATAATAAATTCCAAAACATTTCCAATACAAAGTGAGCTTGTGGGTCCCCAACACTCCACATCCATGGAAATTATCTACTCTCTTCCCCCCCCCCCCCCCCCCCAACACACACAGACAGATATGGACACCCCCCAAGTGAGGACACTGGGGGACCGCGTTTTCAGACTCCCCACGCCTCTTTACAGGTCCCCCCCTTCGAGGACCCCGACCCGTCACTCCCCCTCCCAGAGGCCCCTTCTTACCTATCCTGCTCACCCCCACATTTCATAGCCCCCTCCACTCTCCTTTTAAGGGCATGGCCCCCTCATGCCCTGACCCTTGGCAGTGCCACCCTTGCACCCAAGCACCCTTGCACTGGCATCCTGGCAGTGCTCCTGCCTGCTTGGCAGTGCCACCCAAGCACCTTGGCATTGCTCCTGCCAGCTTGGCAGTGCCACCCTGCACCTTCAAGAAGCAGTTAGATCTAGCACCTGGGGCGAAAGGAATCAAAGCATATGGTGGGGAAATAAGGATTAGGCTATTGCGTTGGACGATCATCCATGATCATAATGAATGGCAGAGCAGGCTTGAAGGGCCGAGTGGCCTCCTCCTCCTATTTTCTCTGTTTCTATCTGAAAGGCAGCACCTCCAACAATGCATCATTCTCTGAGTACTGAGCTGGAGTGTCAGCCCAGATCATGTGCTCTCGGCTCACTTGAGTAATGTATGACCGCCCTCACTGGACCTCTCCTTCCTGTGGGCCTAATAGGACATGTACTGGGTAGAATATCTCATGCAAGACTGGCAACGATCATTGGACATAAGATGGACTGGCAGAGGATCCAACAAAGATCTTCACCCCAAAGATCTCCAGGAGTGGGCCAGGAAGCCACTCTGCACTATCCCTGGCCACCCACGGGCATCTGATAGCCTGGTCAACCTCCCTGTGTGCTGTTCTGCCTGGTCCACTTTGTCCCCTGTTCGAGCGCAACTTGACCGGTAGATCTCGCTCATTGTCTGTGTTGCTAATAAATTGCTTTAGTGGTGACTGTGGCTGCCTTACAGCAAAGTTGTTCTTCAAAATCGTAATTATTTGAAAGAACATGATCAGTTACAGATCTTGATCAGGTTGAAAATGTTCTTATGGGCATCACCCACAAGTGGGACACCCCGGTATGTGGTCCCTGGGGGCCCCCTCTTCAGGCTCCCCCACACCCCTTTACAGCCCCCCCCCCCCCATTCCAGGACCTCCAACGTCCCAGAGGCACCTTCATACCTGTCATGCACACCCCCACCCTTCACACACCCCCTTCACCCTCCTTTTAAGGGCATGGCCCCCTCGGCTTTTTCTTTATTAAACCTTCAGAATCATATTGATGTACTTGTCCAACATGCAGCTACCCCTTAATCTTGCCTTTTTTTTGCTCTCTTTATCCCGCTAGTCCCCGCTAGTCTTGATTACTGACTGGTTCATCTTCAGCCCCTTTCTTGTGTCACTCACCACTCCCATCTTTCCACCACAGTCCAGCCCTGTTTCTTTGTATGTCTACCGTGGAAAATCATTTCCTCTCACAAGTTACTTACAATTTATTGTACTTTAAACCCCTCCCCCCCTTCCAACAACCTCTAATTATATTTTCCCCCCATTCACCAGAGTATTACTGTAGCTGTATATTTGTTCAATCATTTCCTCACCTGCACCTTGATACACTATCAATTACGATGAGACGAGAGTAGAGTGTAATCGAGGCTTTATTAAGCAAAGATGTGTAGCCTCCTGCAGCTGCTGCCGAAATGGCCGCAGCTCGGTGAGCACACAGATTTATACTCCGCCCACTGGGCAGAGCCATCAGGCAGGGATCTACCCCCGTACCTGTAGTACAGGAGCCTTACCGTATTACATCTCGTATGTGACATATATAACAGTGGTGACTACCACACACCTTTGATGCCCTTGTTCCAAGCAATACTTTTCTCTCTCCTACCCTGGCCATTCACACAGTATGAGTTGTATACGTTCATTCCCTTGCATACATAATTCAGACTTCAGTGTATCTGGAACAGAACAGAGTTCACCATCATCTGTGAATCTGGCTAGATAAAATCAAGCACTATTGAGCCCCTTCTTTGTGAAAACTAGCCTCATACTCCAGGATAATCCTTTGTGACTGTGACCACAATGCAGTATTCTTCCTCAGCCTCACTTCAACATGATGTGGTGATGCCGGCATTGGACTGGGGTGAGCACAGTAAGAAGTCTTACAACACCAGGTAAAAGTCCAACAGGTTGGACTTTACAAACATTGGGAACATTTTCCCTGCCACAAATTTTGTCTGTCTCAGGCTGAACAAGAGTACTCCGTTTTAGTTTGCTGTTCACCCTTACTAGGTTTCTGACCTGTAAACCCTCCCTTATGATGACTGTGTATCTTCAACTCTGTGCCCTTTCTCAACCATCTGTTGCTGAAAATGTGATACATGCCACCTTTGCTTCCAATAGGGACTATTCTAATACTCTTCGAGCCAGCATCTTGCTCTCCACAGTGCTTTTGTATGACCCTGTAAGCCCTCCCTCATGATGACTGTGTATCTTCAACTCTGTGCCCTTTCTCAACCATCTGTTGCTGAAAATGTGATACATGCCACCTTTGCTTCCAATAGGAATATTCTAATACTCTCCGAGCCAGCATCTTTTTTTTTGTGTAAGTGTTTAAAGTTACAAAGCATCCTTAATTGCAACCTATGTATTGTTGTTCAAATCCATATTGTCACATGGCTGAATGTGTAATGCTCTACTGCAACAAACACTGAGGTATTGGGTTCAAACTAAATTGATGCATCCAATCAGCTTGACTCCCAATAAGTATTCCAGTTCAATTGCGCTGGTGGTGCATTTATTTCATCTCTGCTTCTTACTTTTGGCACAACATTTAATTCTCTCAATGGCAATTTGTCCAGCTTGTGACACTGGACTTCCAGAAATTCTTCTGTCTGGTTTGTGGAAACGTTTCTTTTGTTCATCTGAAGTTAATACAGATATCCTATCAAGTTATATAACAAGGGATTAATTCTGTATTTGTTCCATTTGAAATGAATGTGTTATGAACAACAAGAAAATATTAATTAATTCTAAAGCAACAACAGTAGCCTGCATGTAAATCTTTGCAAACAGATTCAATTTTATGCATGGTTATATTACAAAGGTGAAACATACAATATAGAATTTAATGCATTGCAATGACTTGCAATTCATGAGCAGATTTGTGCTGGAGAAGGCTTCTGAAGTTTTGTAAGTTCTGAATGAAGGCAATATTACAGAGGAGTGGTGACAGGGTGAAAATGCAGGATAGCAGTCCAGGCAATGGTCGTGTGACAGGGTGGGACAGATTCTACAAATATAAGAGTGCCAGAATAAGGAAAAATGGTAAAAAGACAGAATAAAAAACCCTTTTATGCATGCAGAATTCATAACAAGACAGCTGAATTGAAGGCAAACATAGCTGTGGTGATTGTATTCATCTAAGTATGAACTGTCTGTATAGTGCTGTGACCTATAACCAGGAAATGATAATACGGTGTACTTCCAGGTACTGTACTGGAACCCCAGTGGGCACCGCCTCTGGCTCCGCCCTCCCCGGGGTGATATATAGACCGGCCACCTGTGGATGGCACTCATTTGTACAGCAGAAACTGGCAGGCGAGTTCCTGGATAATAAAGCCTTGTGTTCAATCGTTCTCAGTCTTGCAGTGAATTGATGGTATATCAATAGCAATAAATAGCTTGATATGATACTCATTTCATGATATAATGGAATTTTACTTGAATTTTGCCAGTGAGAAAAGTAAGTCCAAAAGTAATACCTTAAAGTAAATAAAGGTATGAAGATAGGGTTGGCAGATTGAGTATAATGTGGGAATATGTAAGGTTGTCCAGTAGAATATTGTCTGAATATAGAGCGACTGCAGAATGCTGTAATACAACAGGATCTGGGTGTTCTTTACATGAATCATACAAACATATAAACATATAAATTAGGAGCAGTAGTAGGCCATGTGGTTCCTTGAACCTGCTTTGCCATTTAATAAGGTCAGGGCCTCAATTCCACATTCTTGCCGACTGCAAATATTTTTAGACTCCCTTGTTAGTCAGGAGCCTATCTTCAAAAATGAACAATGTGCCTGCCTCTATTGCTTTCTGGGGAAGAAAATTCTAAAGGCTCCTGACCCTCAGAAAATATTTCTCCTAATCTTGGTCTTAAATGGGAAACCCCTCTTTTTAAACTGTGTCACAAAAGGTTGCAGGTACAGGATGTAATTACGAAAGACGATGGAATGTTGGCTTTCACTGCAAGGGTGATGGAGCATAAAGTCATGAAATCTTGCTACAACTAAACAGGATACACCGAGAGCATTGTGTACAGTTTTGGCCAACTTTCTTGGTTGGACTTTCTTCAGCCAGAGGGTGGTGAATCTGTGGAACTCTTTGTCGCAGAAGGCTGTGGAGGCCAATTCACTGAGTGTCTTTAAGACAGAGATAGATAGGTTTTTGGTCAATAAGGGGATCAGGGGTTATGGGGAGAAGGCAGGAGAATGAGGAATAGAAAAATACCAGCCATGATTGAATGGCAGAGCAGACTCGATGGGCCGAGTGGCCTAATTCTGCTCCTATGTATTATGGTCTTATGGACTTGTATTGAAAGCAGTTCACAGAAGGTTCACAAGAAGGATTCTGGGAGAATTCCTGGGGATGAGGAGCCTGATGAAGAAAAGGTGATCAAGTAGGCCCCTACCTATTGGAATTTAGAGAAATAAGAGGTAATCTTATTGAAACATATATGATTCTGAGGGAGTTTAACAGGGTAGGTGCTGAGAGGATTTCCCCCTTGTCTGGGGGATCTAGGGGCAGTATACAGTTTCTGAATAAGGGGTCTCCTGTTTAAGATGGAGAACAAAGAAAATTACAGCACAGGAACAGGCCCTTCGGCCCTCCCAGCCTGCGCCGATCCAGATCCTTTATCTAAACCTGTCTCCTATTTTCCAAGGTCTACTTCCCTCTGTTCCCGCCCATTCATATACCTGTCTAGATGCTTCTTAAATGATGCTATCGTGCCCGCCTCTACCACCTCGGCTGGTAAAGCGTTCCAGGCACCCACCACCCTCTGCGTAAAAAACTTTCCACGCACATCTCCCTTAAACTTTCCCCCTCTCAACTTGAAATTGTGACCCCTTGTAACTGACACCCCCACTCTTGGGAAAAGCTTGTTGCTATCCACCCTGTCCATACCTCTCATAATTTTGTAGACCTCAATCAGGTCCCCCCTCAACCTCTGTCTTTCCAACGAAAACAATCCTAATCTACTCAACCTTTCTTCATAGCTAGCACCCTCCATACCAGGCAACATCCTGGTAAATCTCTTCTGCACCCTCTCTAAAGCCTGCACATCCTTCTGGTAGTTTGGCGACCAGAACTGCACGCAGTATTCCAAATGTGGCCGAACCAAAGTCCTATACAACTGTAACATGACCTGCCAACTCTTGTACTCAATACCCCGTCCGATGAAGGCAAGCATGCTGTATGCCTTCTTGACCACTCTATCGACCTGCGTTGCCACCTTCAGGGTACAATGGACCTGAACTCCCAGATCTCTCTGCACATCAATTTTCCCCAAGACCCTTCCATTGACCATATAGTCCGCTCTTGAATTTGATCTTCCAAAATGCATCACCTCGCATTTGCCTGGATTGAACTCCATCTGCCATTTCTCTGCCCAACTCTCCAATCTATCTATATTTTGTTGTATTCTCTGACAGTCCTCCTCGCTATCTGCAACTCCACCAATCTTAGTATCATCTGCAAACTTGCTAATCAGACCACCTATACCTTCCTCCAGGTCAATTATGTAGATCACAAACAACAGTGGTCCGAGCACGGATCCCTGTGGAACACCACTAGTCACCCTTCTCCATTTTGAGACACTCTCTTCCACCACTACTCTCTGTCTCCTGTTGCCCAGCCAGTTCTTTATCCATCTAGCTAGTACACCCTGAACCCCATACGACTTCACTTTTTCCATCAACCTGCCATGGGAAACCTTATCAAACGCCTTACTAAAGTCCATGTATACGACATCTACAGCCCTTCCCTCATCAATTAGCTTTGTCACTTCCTCAATGAATTCTATTAGGATTGTAAGACATGACCTTCCCTGCACAAAACCATGCTGCCTATCACTGATAAGTCTATTTTCTTCCAGATGTGAATAGATCCTATCCCTCAGTATCTTCTCCAACAGTATGCCGACCACTGACGTCAAGCTCACAGGTCTATAATTCCCTGGATTATCCCTGCTACCCTTCTTAAACAAAGGGACAAGATTAGCAATTCTCCAGTCCTCCGGGACCTCACCCGTGCTCAAGGATGCTGCAAAGATATCTGTTAAGGCCCCAGCTATTTCGACCCTTGCTTCCCTCAGTAACCTGGGATAGATCCCATCCGGTCCTGGGGACTTGTCCACCTTAATGTCTTTTAGAATACCCAAAACTTCCCCCTTCCGTATGACAACTTGACCGAGAGTATTTAAACATCCATCCCTAGCCTCAACATCCGTCTTGTCCCTCTCCTTTGTGAATACCGATGCAAAGTACTCATTAAGAATCTCACCCATTTCCTCTGAGTCCACGCATAAATTCCCTCTTTTGTCTTTAAGTGGGCCAATCCTTTCTCTAGTTACCCTCTTGCTCCTTACATACGAATAAAATGCTTTGGGATTTTCCTTAACCCTGTTAGCCAAAGATATTTCATGACCCCTTTTAGCTCTCTTTATTGCGCATTTGAGATTCGTCCTACCTTTCCAATATTCCTCCAAAACTTCATCAGTTTTGAGTTGCCTCGATCCTATGTATGCTTCCTTTTTCATCTTAGCTAGTCTCACAATTTCACCCGTCATCCATGGTTCCCTAATCTTGCCATTTCTATCTTTCATTTTCACAGGAACATGTCTGTCCTGCACTCCAATCAACCTTTCCTTAAAAGACTTCCACATTTCAAATGTGGATTTACCTTTAAACAGCTGCTCCCAATCCACATTCCCTAGCTCCTGCCGAATTTTGTTATACTCTGCCTTTCCCCAATTTAGTACTCTTCCTTTCGGACCCCTCTTGTCCTTGTCCATGAGTATTCTAAAACTTACGGAATTGTGATCGCTATTCCCAAAGTAATCACCGACTGAAACATCAACCACCTGGCCGGGATCATTCCCCAATACCAGGTCCAGTATGGCCCCTTCCCGAGTTGGACTATTTACATACTGCTCTAAAAAACTCTCCTGGATGCTCCTTACAAACTCTGCTCCATCTACGCCTCCAACACTACACGAATCCCATTCAATGTTGGGGAAGTTAAAATCTCCCATCACAACCACCCTATTGCTCCTACATTTTCCTATAATCTGTCTGCATATTTGTACCTCTACTTCATGCTCGCTTTTGGGAGGCCTGTAGTAAAGTCCCAACAATGTTACTGCACCCTTCCTATTTCTTATCTCCACCCATATTGCCTCAGTGCTCGAATCCTCCATCATGCCCTCCTTAATCACAGCTGTGATATCATCTCTGACAAGTAATGCAACTCCTCCACCCCTTCTACCTCCCTCTCTATCCCTCCTGAAGCATTTATACCCTGGGATATTCAGTTGCCAGTCCTGCCCTTCCCTCAACCAAATCTCAGTAATACCAATAGCATCATATTCCCAGGTACTGATCTAAGCCCTAAGTTCATCTGCCTTACCTGCTACACTTCTCGCATTAAAACAAATGCACCTCAGACCACCTTTGCGTTCATCATCTTTTCCCTGTCTACTCTTCCCCTTAGTCACATTGAGTTTATTGTCTCGTACCTTACTGGCTTTCGTTGCTGCTTCTTTACTGACCTCTAACTTCCTAATCTGGTTCCCATCCCCCTGCCACATTAGTTTAAAACCTCCCCAACAGTGTTAGCAAAAGCACCCCCTAGGACATTGGTTCCAGTCCTGCCCAGGTGTAGACCATCCAGTTTGTAATGGTCCCACCGCCCCCAGAACCGGTTCCAATGTCCCAAAAATCTGAACCCATCCCTCCTGCACCATCCCTCAAGCCACGTATTAATTCTGACTATTCTTGAATTTCTACTCTGACTGTCCCGTGGCACTGGTAGCAATCCTGAGATTACTACCTTTGAGGTCCTACTTTTTAACTTATCTCCTAACTCCCTAAATTCTGAATGTAGGACCTCATCCCTTTTTTTACCTATATCGTTGGTGCCTATATGCACTAGCTGTTCACCCTCCCCCTTCAGTATGTCCTGCAGCCGATCGGAGACATCCCTGACCTGAGCACCCGGGAGGCAACATACCATTCGGGAGTCTCGTTTTCGACCACAGAAACGCCTGTCTACTTCCCTTACAATTGAATCCCCTATGACTATAGCCCTGCCAGTCTTTTTCCCGCCCTTCTGTGCAGCAGAGCTAGCCACGGTGCCATGAGCCTGGCTACAACTGCCTTCCCCTGGTGAGTCATCTCCCCCAACAGTATCCAAAACGGAATCTCGTCGAACAGAGTTGGTCATTAATTTTTGGAACTCTCTTTCCCAAAAATTAGTGGAGAATGAGTCATTGAATATATTCAGGGCGAGCCAGGTGTTTGATCCAAGAATGTGCCAAGGACTATGTCGGACAGGCAGGAAATTTGAGTTAATGCCACAATAAGATCAGCCATGATCTTATTGAATGACTGAGCAGACTGGGAGAACTAAATGGCCTATTCCTGCTCCCATTTCTTATGTTCTTACATCATAAAGGACGCCATTTTCCCATAATTGCAGAATGTCACACTGACTGAAAACAGGGATGTGTCTCTCCAGATGTACAGCCACGTTTTCAGACCAGATCTAAAGCCACTCTGGCTAAAAGATAATCTGGGGGTGTGGTTTATGCCGTCAGTCTGGCGGGACAGGACCTGATTGACCTGGCCAGAGATCGGGTCGCCATCTTTAAAATAAGATATCGGGGATGCCCCCCCCCCACACACCACACAAAAATTTCAGACTCTCTGAACGAAGGTATCGGGCTCTCCATGTCCCCTGTTGAAATCTACCATGTGGTTTAAGTGGAGTCTTGTATACACTTTGAACTCAGTAGAAATTTAAGTTACACTTCTCGGGTGCGAAATGAAATCTTTTGTTGTGTCTATTGATTATGATTGAGAGTTTGATATCTTCTTGTGGTTAGAAATCAAATGTTCTCAATAAAGCCCTGCCAGCAGATGGCTTTTTGTGATCTACACTTTTAATCAGCTCTGGTTCCTACTGTTTTTTCTGCTAACTGCTATACCATTCATATTCTGAACAATGGCGGATTCATGTTGTCATGGTGCTTATTTTGACCTTGATCAGATTGTGGTACTGTTTAATACTTTTAATTAAACTAATTTTAACTTCTGCAATTCTGTTCATTGGAACAATGGATAGTTTAGAATGTCAATTTAACTTTTTAGTAATAATGTTGCATTTGTTTCCAGCTAGCCTGAGGATGTTTCAAATTCTGTGCTTTTGTTCATGCAAGCTGTGTGTTTTTGTAATCTAAGGTTATGCTTGAAGTCTTATGAGGAAATCCATTTTAAATGGATTTCAAACTGGGCTTTAGTATTTACATTAAAATGGCTAAATCAGTGACCCTTTTACCTATCAGAAATAGCAGGTTCCCTCCCCCCCCCCAACCGCACAGGCATCGCAGGCACTCTTCCCTCTTCACTGGCAGCCCCCACCTTCAAAGACATCAGCCCTCCCCCCTCCCCATCCTTCACCACATAACGGGAACCCCCAATGGCGCTTCCCAGAGGGCCCGCTCCTCATGCTGCCCTTAGCACAGGTTGGCACTTGACAACCTGTGCCGGTGGGGCACTGCCCAGTCATTTCGTTTTCTTTCCGGGGGCTATACTTACCTTGGTGCCCCGATGGGATCCCCTTGACTGAATCTAGTTCTTCTGAAGCTGTTGTGTCACGCCAACAAGGGTTGAATATTTAGTGAGAGGGGGGGGGATCATGTGGTGGTGAGGCCCGGTTCATAGTATTTACATTTATTTTAATGATTGGGGAACCTCGTTATGCCACCGGCGAGGGCCAAGGAAAATCAGGAAATGAGATGTCGCTGGCAAGAATCTCTTTTTCCAACTCTCGTGAGATTTTGTGCCAGCATCGCTGTTTACGCTCGCAGCGAACAAGGGTACAAAATTGCCCCACAATCTATGTCACTGAACACTTGCCAAAAAAGAATTAGGTATATCTTTCCATCTCGTGTTGTTTTCAAGACCCTTGATAGTTGTTGGTACTTGTTGATTTTTGTGGTAAGCTGCATTTCTACGTTCACTGTTTGAGCATGATACGTTCAGATGAACTATGATTCTGATGGATTGTCATGCAAGTTCTGAATTGATTGTTGCATTTCTGGCTCATTTATGAAAAGGCCTGCATTGTTGTAACTCGTTTTCATTAACCTCTGACTGAGGCTTCCAACCAAAGGATGCTGCATAACTAAGTAACCATGGATATTAGTCATTGAACAGTGTGGAACCTGTGAAACAGTTTAAATATGCTGTAAAGATATTTGAATTGGAAACCTACTATTTGGTACAGCTAAATTAATGCTAACAATCCAATTCAAATGTGTTAGAATACTGAGTTCGAGAGGTGTCTGCATCTCAGCATGACAGTAAATAAATGGTGCAATTTTTCCCTTTCAATACAACGTAAATGATTGCTCACTCTGATATGCCACCAGTAATGCAAGGTGACTGAGTATCACACAAAATGTTCTGCGTGCACCTTTATTTTTCTACTTTGCTGGTGCCTAGCGACATTATTGGGCAAGATTTCCATTTGAGAGCTGGGACGGTTTGAGTGCCGATGCCGGGTAGCGGGTGTTCCACAGTTCCGATGGTGGCGTCGGTCCCGGAGCAATTCAGGACATGCTAATGGGCTAGCATTTACGCCATGTGGAACTAGTGCAATTCCAACTCACCCTGCCGTTGGATTTTGCTGGGGTTGGGTTTGGCACTGGAGAGCCTGACAAGCTGGAACTACATTTAAGCACCTTTCTCTCCACAGGCTCTCAGTCCAGACAAGGAGATACCACCCTGGAGAGTGCATCCCCCCCCCCCCCCCCCCCCCGATTCACAGATGTTGAGCTGGAGATATTGCTGCATGCCGTGGAAAAGAGGAAAGGACTCTGTTCCCTGGGGTGGGAAGGAGCCTGTCATCTGCTGATGTCAACTGGGCCTGGGTGCAGGTGTGAGGCTGTGAGCGCCGTGGGCCCCACCGCGAGGACCAGCAGGAAGCAGTGCCAAAAGAAACTGCACAACCTCAGGGCAGCCTGGTGAGTCACCACTTCCCTGCCCCTGGCACCCCTCCCACCCCTCAGCATTGGACAACCAATTGAGTGCCCAATGTGTTGTGATGTCCCTTTGGCACGAGAGTCACCCCATCCCCCTCTTCATCCATGATCTAACCATGCGTCCTGTATTGTGTCTTGCAGGGTCACCACCAGACGGTGAGGAACCGGCTGGTGTCCCCGCCCCCAGCTGCAGCCCCGCGGCTCACCTGGTGATAAGGCGGGACCGTTAGGGGCCTCATGCACCCTGCTGCAACCCTGCAACACCCCAGAGCACATGTCTGGGGATGACACCGGCATCACTGCTGGCACCAGCACCCTCAACTATCCGAGAGACTCTCACCTTAGTTGGATATTTTAGTGAAGAGGATCTTCGGGTACTATCTGGTGCGCAAAACATACGTGAAGTGATACATCAGGTGGAGGTAGGAACCCTTGAGAGGATGGACGGCCCGACCCCAGGAACTAACTGCTATCTAGATAGATCTATCGCTTCTGGAAAGGGCGGTCCTATCGATGTTGGAGATGCAGGTGCAGAGCCAAGGACTATAAAGTCCTTGGGGTGTCAGCAACCATGCAGCGCCTGCAGGTGTAGTTGGAGGAAGTCCAACATTATGCAGGAGCAGGAGGCGGTGCCAACCATGTGTGCTACCCAGGCCCATGCCGGTGACACCTGCGGTTGGAGGGGGGTCCCTTGTGCGGTGGCCCTTTCGCGCAAGTTGTGCGGTCTCCTGTGCTTGCCCGAGCCCAATGTCCTGCCAATCCTGGCTCTCCTCCTCATCCTCTTCATCGAACGAGGCATGCCATTCCTCCTCTTGCAGCATGTCACCCCCTTTGCTGCACAATGTTGTTGAGGATGTAGCAGGCCACCACAATAGAATCATAGAATAGAAGTACAGAACCTCTACAGTGCAGAAGGAGGCCATTTGGCCCATTGAGTCTGGAAAGAGTAGCCTACTGAGATCCACGCCTGGACCTGACCCCCGTAACCCAGTAGCCCCACTTAATCTTTTGGACAAGTGACAATTTAGCATCGCTGATCCATCTAATCGGCACATCTTTGGACTGTGGGAGGAAGCCAAAGCATCCGGAGGCAACCCAAGTCGACACGGGGCGAAAGTGCAAACAGTCACACGAGGCCAGAATTGAACCCAGGTTCCTGGCGCTGTGCTACCATCCTGATGTAGGAGATCTTCCCAGGGTTGTATTGGAGAGCCCCACCAGAGCAGTCCAAGCACCTGGAGTCATAGATGTTTACAGCATGGAAACAGGCCCTTTGGCCCAGCTTGTCTATGCCACCCAGTTTCTATCACTAAGCTGATGTGTTGGGTATGCTGGGTCTGCGAGGGCTGCATTTACCAGAGCAGTGAGAGAGACAGGCTACCAACACTTGTAGTAGTACAACTCTATTTTATTTAACTATGAGCTGTTAAACATACTTGCACTGTGGGGTGACACTATGTTAGGTTGACTGGAGACCTAAGGCTAACCTGACCAGACTATACTGCTAGCACATGGTAGATGTTCGTGTTGCTGATCACGGGCTCTGGCTGTCTCAGAGGCTGCATCCCAAGAGAGCGGGAAAACTAGTGCCCTCTGGCTTTATAGTGGCCATGTCCTGTCTGGTGATTGGCTGCTGTGTTCTGTGTGTTGATTGGTCTTTCAGTGTGTCAGTCAGTGTTTGTCTATGCACCATCATATACTTGTGTGTATATTATGACATAAGCTAGTCCCACCTACCCGCATTTGGCCCATATTCCTCTATACCCACCCTGCCCAAATAACTGTCTAACTGTTTTTTAAAGGATAAATTGTACCCGCCTCTACCACTGCCTCTGGCAGCTCGTTCCAGATGCTCAACACCCTCTGTGTGAAGAAATTTCCCCTCTGGTCTCTTTTATATCTCTCTCTGCTCAACTTAAACCTATGCCCTCTAGTTCTAGACTCCTCTATCTTTGGGAAAAGATGTTGACTATCTACCTTTTCTAGACCCTCATTTTTTTTATAGACGTCTATAAGATCACCCCTACACTCCAGGGGAAAAAAAGTCCCAGCCTATCCAGCCTCTCCTTATAGCTCAGATCTTGGTAGCGTCCTTGTAAATCTCTTCTACACTCTTTCTAGTTTAACAATATCCTTCCTATAATAGGGTGACCAGAACTGAACACAATATTCCATGTGTGGTCTTACCAATGTCTTGTACAACTTCAACAAGACGTCCCAACTCCTGTATTCAATATTCTGACCAATAAAACATAGCGTTCTGAATGCCTTCTTCACCACCCTGTCCACCTGCGATTCCACCTTCAAGGAGCTATGAACCTGTACCCCTAGATATCTTTGTTCTGAACTCTCCCCAACTCCCTACCATTAACTGAGTAGGTCCTGCCCTGATTTGACCTGCCAAAATGCATCACCTCACATTTATCCAAATTAAACTCCATCTGCCATTCATCGGCCCATTGGTCAAGATCCTGTTGCAATCTTACATAACCTTCTTCACTATCCACTATTCCACCAATTTTGGTGTCATCTGCAAACTTACTAACTACGCCTCCTACATTCTCATACAAATCATTAATATATATAACAAATAACAGTGGACCCAGCACCGATCCCTGAGGCACACCGCTGATCACAGGCCTCCAGTTTGAAAAACAACCCTCCACATCCACCCTTTGGCTTCAGTCGCCAAGCCAATTTTGAATCAAATTGGCTACCTCACCCTGGGTTCCGTGAGATTTAACCTTTTGCAACATCCTACCATGCGGTACTTTGTCAAAGGTCTTGCTAAAGTCCATGTAGACAACGTTGACTACACTGCTCTCATCTACCTTCCTGTTTGCCCCTTCAAAAAACTCAATCAAATTGGTGAGACACTACTTTCCTCATACAAAGCCATGCTGACTTTCCCTAATTAGCCCTTGCCTGTCTAAATGCCTATAGATCCTGTCCCTCAGAATACCTTCTTACAATTTACCCACTACAGAAGTAAGGCTAACCGGCCTGTAGTTCCCAGGCTTAACCCTACAGCCCTTCTTAAACAAGGGCACAACATTTGCCACCCTCCAATCTTCAGGCACCTCTCCTGTGGTTGTGGAAGATTCAAATATCTCAGCTAGGGAGCTGGCAATTTCCTCCCTTGCCCCCCCCCCCCCCCCCCCCCACGTCCTGGGAAACATTTCATTAGGTCCCGGGGATTTATCTATCTTGATGCTCTTTAAGACCTCCAACACCCCCTTCTCTGTAATATGTACACTCCTCAAGACATCACCTTTTATTTCCCTCATTTCCCTAACATTCGTGCCTTTCTCAACAGTAAATACTGATGAGAAATACTAATTTAGGACCTCTCCCAAGCATTGTGGATCTGCATATAGATGAGCTTGTTTAGCCTTAAGAGGCCCTACCCTCTCCCTCATCACCCTTTTACCCTTTATGTATCTGTAAAAGCTCTTTGGATTTTCCTTTGCCTTACCTGCCAAGACAATCTCGTGTCCCGTTTTTGCCCTCATGATTTCTCTCTTTTTTAATAAATATTTTATTGAGATATTTTTGGTTTTACAACAACGACAAAATACACAACCTACATAAGTCTATAAACATAGTGCAAAAAGCCTGCTTTCTCCCACCTTTATTAACCCCCTACTGTAATCTAAACTCTCTTCCCCCCCCCACCTTCTGCTAACGTTTAATTTTCTGCAAATAAGTCGACGAGCGATTGTCACCTCCGGGTGAACCCTAACAGTGACCCTTTCAAGGCAAACTTGATTTTCACCAAACAGAGAAAGCTCGCCATGTCAGATAGCCAGGCATCCAACTTCGGGGGCTTTGAGTCCCTCCAAGCTAATAATATCCGCCTCTGGGTCACCAGGGTAGCAAAGGTCATAATGTCTGCCTCTTTCTCCTCCTGGCTTCCTGGATCTTCCGACACCCCAAAAATCGACACCTCCGAACTCGGTGTCACGCGTGTTTTTAATATCATGGACATGACTTCTGCAAACCCCTGCCAGAATCCGCTGAGCTTTGGGCATGTCCAAAACATGTGGACATGGTTCGATGGCCCCCCCGCACACCTTGCACACGTATGTCCAACCCCAAAGAACCAAGAACCTGCTAATCCGGGCCACTTACATGTGAGCCTGGTGAACAACCTTAAACTGTATCAGGCTGAGCTTGGAGCATGTTGTGGATGCATTGACTCTACTCAACGCCTCCGCCCAGAGACCATCCTCTATGTCTCCTCCTAACTCCTCCTCCCACTTGCGCTTCAACTCCTCAATCTGTGTGTCCTCTGACCCCATGAGCTCCTTATAGATGTCGGAGACCTTCCCTTCTCCCACCCACACTCTGGAAACTACCCTATCCTGAATATCCCTTGGTGGTACGAGCGGGAAGGTCTACGTAGGAAGTCCCGCACCTGCAGATACCTAAATTTGTTTCCCCTCGCCAATCCAAATTTCTCCTCCAGCTCCCTCAAGCTAGAAAAGCTCCCTTCCAGAAACATATCCCCCATCCTCTCAATTCCTGCCTTCTGACATCTCCAAACCCCCCCGTTCATCCTTCCCGGGGCAAACCGATGATTATTACAGATTGGAGACCAGACCAATGCTCCCTCCACTCCCACATGCTTCCTCCATTGCCCCCAGACACCCAGGGCTCCCACCACCACGGGCTAGTGGAGTACCGTGCCGGCAGGAACAGCAGAGGCGCGGTTTTCAATGCCCCTAAACTGGTGCACTTACATGATGCCGCCTCCATACGCTCCCATGCCGACCTTCCCCCCCCCCCCCCCCCCCCCCCCCCCCCCCCACTTTCTGATCATGGCTATAT
The DNA here is from genome assembly GCF_902713615.1 of Scyliorhinus canicula. NCBI lineage: Eukaryota > Metazoa > Chordata > Chondrichthyes > Carcharhiniformes > Scyliorhinidae > Scyliorhinus > Scyliorhinus canicula. The sequence continues at coordinate 46,738,473 of NC_052156.1, forward strand.
TAGCCGCCCAGTAATAGTTGCTGAAGTTTGGCAGTGCCAGCCCGCCCTCTCCCCGGCTCCGTTCAATCATCCCCTTTTTTACTCGCAAGGTCTTGCCCACCCATACAAAGCCCATGATAACTTTGTTAACCCGTTTAAAAATGGTCCGTGGAATAAAGATGGGGATACACTGGAACACAAACCGGAATCTCGGAAGGACCGTCATCTTCACCGTCTGGACCCTCCCAGCTAATGACAACGGGAGCGCATCCCATCTCCGAAAATCGTCCTTCATTTGCTCCACCAGACCAGGCCAGATTAAGTTTGTGGAACCGTTCCCATTCCAGCCCCACTTGGATGCCCAGACACCTAAAACTTCCCCCTACCACTGTAAACGGCAGTTCCGCCAGTCATCTCTCCTGTCCCTTTGCCTGGATCGCAAGCATCTCACTTTTCCCCATGTTTAGTTTGTACCCTGAAAACAGGCCAAATTCCCCCAAAATCTTTACTAACCTGTAGGTCAACCCATTGCGGGGCATGGTCTGAGATTGTGATCGCTGAGTATCCCGTGTCCACCAACCAGTCAGTAGAATAAAGAAATCGATCCGGGAGTACACTTTATGCACGTGTGAGTAGAAGGAGAACTCCTTTATTCTTGGATGCCCAAATCTCCATGGATCCCCCCCCCCCCCCCCCCCCCCCCCCTCCCCACCTGCTCCATGAACCCTTTTAGCTCCTTAGCCATTGCTGGTACCTTGCCCGTTTTTGAGCTTGACAGGTCTAAACCAGGGTCATTAACTGTGTTAAAGTCCTCTCCCATGACTAGTTTATGTGAATCCAGGTCCGGTATCTTCCCCAGCTACCTCTTTATGAACTCCACATCGTCCCAGTTTGGCGCGTATACAGTTACTCGTACCACCAATTTCCCACTGACCATAATATACCGGTCTCCCACATCCAAAACTATTCTTCCCGCCTCAAACACCCCTCGCTTGTTAATCAGGATCGCGACCCCCCTGGTCTTCGAGTCTAGTCCCGAGTGAAAAACCTGTCTGACCCAACCTTTCCTTAACCTAATCTGGTCAGCTACTCTAAGGGGCATCTCCTGCAGCATTGCCACGTCTGCCTTAAGTCCTCTCAAATGCGCGAACATGCGTGCCCTCTTGACCGACCCATTGAGCTCTTTTACATTCCAGGTGATCGGTCCAGTTGGGGGGCTCATCGCCCTCCCCCCATTGCCAATCATCCATCCCCTCTCTTGGGCCAGCCGCCAGCCCGCGCTCCACGCCTTCACCGGCCCATTCCCAGGCAGCCTCCGCCCCCGACCTCCTCACTGTCCCTCAGCAAAAGTCCTGTCTCATCAGCAAAACATTTTCGCCCCTCCCCCACCTGGTAATAACACAAAATAAGTCAGTCCCTTTGATAAGCCTAACATCTGCTCATCCCCCACTACGCTTCCGTAAGCTAGCCCACCAGGCTAGCTTGGTGGCCCTTGCCCCGGCACCAGGCATCCCCCCCCCCCCCCCCCCTCGCTCATACATACATATGCATAATGAAAAACAATCCCAACACAATTGTCCGGCAGAGATTTAAAAAAAAGCCAAGTTGAACACAAAATTAGAAAAAGGCTCAAGCGAAAGATCCAGCATTTGAACAAACACACCTCCACCCCCCAACAGTGCAAATGCAAACTTTACCTTACTTAGCTCTACAGCTGGACCCAGATCTATGCAGCAGGCAAAACAAATAACGTCCGAAAAAGCAAGAAACAAGATACCTTTTTTTTAAAAAAAACCCAGAAACACTACAGCAAAATTCAAAGTTCTCAGTCCGACACCAGTCCTTTCCTTTTCACGAAGTCCAGCGCTTCCTCAGGCGACTCGAAGTAGAAATGTTGCTCCTCGTGTGTGACCCAGAGGCGGGCCGGATACAACAGCCGAATTTCACCTTTTTCTTGAAAAGGGTCGACCTGATCTGGTTAAACTCCGCTCTTCTCCTGGCCACCTCCGCACTCGGGTCTTGACAGTTCCGTGGGATACTATTGTCCCATTTGCAGCTCCGCGTCTGCTTAGCCCACTGTAAAACATGCTCCTTCTCCAGGTATCTGTGGAATCTCACCACCATTGCCCTCAGGGGGTCTCCCATTCGCGGTCGGGGGAATGCCCCATCCCTCAGCAGCTTCTCGAACATGGCCGTTATGTATGCCCCAGCGTCCACTGCTTCGTACTCCTCCGGGAGCCCAACGATCCTCAAGCTCTGCCGACGAGATCTACTCTCTTCTTCCTCCACCTTCTCCAGGAGCCTTTTCTGCTGGTCTCTTAGCATCCCCACCTCCAGCTCCACCGTAGTTTGATGTTCCTCCTGGTCAGCCAGCGCCTTCTCTACTTTCTGGATCGCCCGATCTTGGGCATCCAATCTAAGTTCGAGCTGCAAAATTGCCTCTTTAATCAGGTCCAAGCTGTCATGCTTCTGTTTGGCGAAGCCCTCCTGGATAACCTGCATCAACTGCTCCGTTGACGGCTGGGTCGAAGCCTCCCGGTGTTTCTTCAGCCCAAGCCTTCTTTGTCCTTCTGTTTCTGCCTTTGCAAGCACTTCTAGTTCTCCTCTCCATGCACCGATGTGGGAATTTAGTTCACAATTGCCTCGGTCATCAATTTTTCAAATCGAGTCCGGTAAAAAATGGGGGGAAAGGTCCGAAAGTCAGACCCAAGCGGGAGCCACCAAATGTGCGACTTACTCCTTCATAGCCGCCACCGGAAGTCTGATTTCTCTCTTAACTCTACTCCGACAAGCTCTATACTCTTAAAGGGATCCATTTGATCCCAGCTGCCTGTGCATGTCATATGTGTCCTTCATCCTTTTGACCATGGCCTCAATATCCTGAGTCATCCATGGTTCCTTCCTCCTGCGAGCCTTACTCTTCAATCTAAGAGGAATGTGTTCACCTTGTACCCTAGTTAACACCTTTTTGAAAGATTCCTACTTACCAGCTGTCGCCGTGCCTGCAAATAGGCACCCCCATTCAACTTTTGAAAGTTCCCGCCTAATACCCTCGAGATTGGCCTTGCCCAATTTAAAATGTTAATCATTCTCCATAGCTATCTTAAAACTAATGGAATTATGATCACTGGTCACAAAGTGATCCCTCACGAACACTTTGTCACCTGCCCTTCCTTATTCACCAAAAGGAGGTCAAGTTTTGCCTCTCTCTGGTCGGGCCATCTACATATTGAATGAGGAATTTTTCCTGAATACACGCGTCAAATTTCTCTCCATCCAAACCCCAAGTGCTATGGCTGTTCCAGTTAATGTTGGGAACGTTGAAGTCCCCAACTATTACCACCCTGTTTTTCCGGCAGCTATCTATAATCTCTTTACATATTTACTCCTCAATATCCCGCTGACTATTTGGGGGCCTATAGTACAGTCCTATCAAAGTAATCTCACCGTTCTTATTTTTTAGTTCTACCTATATAGACTCAGTGGACGAACCCTCGGATATATCCTCTCTGTACTGCCGTGATACTGTCCCGAATCAAAAATGCAACTCTCTTCTCTTACCTCCTGTTTTATCTTTCATATAGTATCTGTACACCAGAACACTGAGCTGCCAGTCCTGCCCCTCCTCAGCCAAGTTTCAGTAATAGCTATAATATCCCAGTCCCATATACCTATCCATGCCATGAGTTCATCTGCCTTGTCTGTTAGGCATCTTGCATTGAAATAAACGCAGTTCCATCTGTTTCTCTGCCTTCCACTTTTCTCCTTACTGACTTTTGTTTCTATTCTCTCTTTATTACCCTCTGACTTCCTGCATTGGTTCCCATCCGCCTGCCACATTAGTTTAAACCCTCCCCAACAGCGCTAGCAAACAACCCCCCCAGGACATTGGTACCAGTCCTGCCAAGGTGTTGACTGTCTGATTTATAATGGTCCCACCTCCCCCAGAACTGGTTCCAATGTCCCAAAAATCTGAATCCCTCCCTGCTGCACTATCTCTCAAGCCACACATTCATCCTGTCTATCCTGCCATTACTATTCTGACTAGCAGGTAGCAATCCCGAGATTACTACCTTTGAGGTTCTACTTTTAACTCCCTAAATTCAGCATGGAGGACTTCATCCCATTTTTTACCTATAATGTTGGTGCCTATATGCACCATGACAGCTGACTAAAATGTGCTGCAGCCGCTCTGAGACATCCAGTACCCTTGCACCTGGGAGGCAACATACCTTCCTGAATCTCGTTTGCATCCGCAGAAACACCTGTCTACTCCCCTTGCAATCAAATCCCTTATCACTGTAGCTATATCACTCTTTTTGCTGCCCTCCTGCGCAGCAGAGCCAGCCACGACGCCATGATCTGCACGTTCAGGCGATACACCGTTCGATGATATCCCTGGTTGCGGCTTGGGCATCACTATAGCAGTTCTCCATGTCG